>NC_134380.1:9393939-9696969 GCF_035582795.1 Mycteria americana | reverse complement strand
TGCATGGTAATCTCAGACACTGGGCTTATTGTAGAAGCACAGAGCAGGCTCAAATCTCCAGGGCCACATGTGTGTTGTAGACTTGATCCCTGTGTATGTGACAAATCAAGGATTGCCAGAAGTCCAGCAATTGTGACTCCCAACCTGGCTGCTGGACATCTAGGAATCCCAGGCAAATGTATAAAGTCCTCTACTTCTGCCAGGCACAACTTGTATGAGAAAAAGAGAAGTATCCAGGAAAACCTGAACACACGGCAGCTCATGACAAAGAAAATGTGGTTGTCAGCACACTCAGTCTTGGCTCCCAGACTCTTACTATTTCACAGCACCTTCAGGAGAATTTCCTTTTTTTCTGGTACTGACAGTAGCATGCTGGTGAAGCCCTCTGGACTTGCAGGGGAAGAAGGGCTGGATCATGGCTAGCTGCGCAGCAGTGGATTTTTCAACTCTGCCCCTTTCCAGAGCTTTCCAAGGAAATAGGTACGTGCAGGCCCTGGCTCTACACTGTCAAAAGGGTAGAAACCTCAGAGTCACTTACCCAGCGCCTGCCACAAGAACTGCAGGGATAAACTAGTCTGGTCCTGCACCAGTTTGGCAGCCTTTTGCTGCCATGTTCTTCTGAACATGGGCTTCATGCAAGAGCAGAAGGGCACACCACTCAGCAGTTACAAGACAACTTAAAGTTATCAAAGTAGTTACAGAACAGGGGGTTCTGCCAGTCTTGGTGGTATTCTTCAGCTTCATTTACATTTCTAAAGTGTATTGAGCCCTTCACCTGGGAGATGCTATGGAAACACAAGGCATTAATAGCATGGAATATACAATAAAAACTAAACAATGTAAAACACATGCAATATAAGTGGGAAGAGAATTCTGTGCACGCTCTCTGCAATTGCTTGGGTCTTAAGCATGCATTAAATTGCAGCAACTAAAGGCTATGGAGTACGGATCATAAACTTGAATTCCACTGCAAAACTGTCAGGGCAGAGATCTGACCAACATTATAAAATACGAGAAGTGATTTTAGGAGCCTCTGTTTTGATGAGAGGGATTTCAGAATTGCTTTTCAAAGGTCGGCTGCACAGCATTTTCAGAATATCAGGCGCCAGGATTGCTCTTCTCTTTTGTAAACCCCCTGATGTTTCTTGTGCGTTGGCACTGCACCTCGCTGGGGGAGACTTTGTTTCACAATGGGATATTTGGGCACTGTAGTAATGGGAACTTGGAAAAACTCAGAAGGACTTTCATGCTGAATCACAGCTTATCTTCTGCATAGCAGAAGGGAGGATTCCAGATCTTTTCTTCTTCTTTTTACCTTTAAGGGATTTATGGCAAACATCATTTAGAAAGATCACAGGGAAAGAAATATCCATCCTCCCTATCTTTTCTGCCTTTCCTACAACAAACAACTGGGAGATAATTCACTCCTAAGTGGTCAGGTTAGCTGTGCTGGCTTTGGTGTTGTGTGCATGCTGGAAATGAGCTATGGCTGGCAATGCCAGCTAGATACTTGGGCACCACCCTAATGTACCGTGCTGCCACCCATATGGGCCTTGTTTTTGCAGAGCCAGAACTAAAACCTGAAAGGTGGGCTTGCAAGGTTACTGTAGCAGATTGCTAGTGGGAAAGCTTGTCATTGCTCAGTATTTATCCATGGGGCGGCTGTTTTAACCAGACTGTCGGTCTGATCCATTTTGGGGGACCTTGGGGCTGCATGGGAGGTGAAGATGAGGAGGGCTGCTCAGGCAAAGCCTTTATGGTTGTGCTTAAAATTGATCGGTAGGTACGTTTAATGTGGAGCAGATTTTCTGTTCTGCCCCTGTGCAGTTTGGTGGGGCCGGGAGAGCCTGTGGTGCTGGCACTCTGCCTTGGATGAGTGGAAAGGACCTTGCGGGACTTCACTCAATGGCTCAGGGTCCTGCAGGTCTGGACATTCTTCCTACTCAAGCACACTAATACATCACATCTGGTTCGGTGATAGTGCCTGCAAGTCTCTCATGGACCAGACACTGCATAAACTGAGATCAGCTGGTTTCCCATCCCAGCAGAAAAATGCTTTCGGGAAGGAGAGGTGGAGGGCAGTGGGTGGCCGTACAAGCACTGCAGAGGAGTTCCCTGGAGAGCGGAGGGGCAGAAGGTATGGGAATGTCCAGGTGAGATGCTGGCGGATGGTGGCTGTCATGAGAAGTGCCCAGGTGCCTGGCCCTGAGCCCGGCCTTGGGGAGCAAAGGGGCAGGTGTCTGTGGGCTCAAGAGCAGGGAGCTCCACTGGCTGTGCCAGCACGGGAAGCTCTGCCCCACTCGGCCTCCGCCTGCGCCTCTCAGGTGCTGAGCATAGCCCAGAGACAGACAAGAACTTAACTGTGTTTAAAGAAATGCATGTGATGCCCTTGCCAAGGGAAAGGTAGTCTGAGGAACATCAGCTTTGTGCCTTGTTTCATCAAGGACAAAAACCATCAAAAAGGGAGGGAACTTCATTAGGGCTAGAAAACACTTATTTAGGAAATTTTGGATTCCTGGGGATATTTGCTGGCTTTTCAAATGGATCCAGCATAGGCTTAAAGAAATTCAGACAGAAACGAGCTGAGAAGGGGCGGTGAGGCAGATCTCACGGAGCTCCTGTCCCTGCAGGCTGCTCTGCCCGCACGCCTGCAGCGCGTGGAAGCACAAGTGCCGCTCTGTCCTGCCATGTCTGGGCTGGTGCGCTTCGGACATGGCACAGCTCCAGTGCTCAGAGCTTCTCCTTGGCGTTTGAGCTAGGTCATTTCTGCAGCTCCCCTGCATCCCCAGTTGTTATTAATGGCACACCTGGTGCCAAATAGGATCTTTTCCATTCTTAATCTGTGATTAACAAGGTTGTTAAAGTCATTCTCAGCTCTGCTGAAACCAAACAGAATTTTATATGACATATTGGGCAAAGGCTCTGTTTGAAGTAGTTTTTAATCTTAGTTCTAGGATTAAATCATATGTAAACAGTCACATTTTATCAGCTCAGCTACAAAGTAATTTATTTGTTAGTTTAATTTTAGTAACTTGTAGGTAATTCAATATTATTTGAAAGAGGTTATATAGGAGTGAGCAGATCTAATTTTCCACCAGTAGAGCAAGTAAAGGAGTCCCCTGATCCTGCAAAAGGCCCTTGCCTGTTATGGATAGCTTCACTGATTTTAGAAAAGCTATTCCAAATGTGTGCAAAAGCAGAGTGACTAGATGTGGGGCTTTGCAGGACGAAGGCCTGCCATTGTGTTTTTTTGGCAGTGTTGTTTGACATTGCAGTACATTTTTTGTAAGTGCTAGTGTTGCATCTATTTTTACTGCGTTGTGCAATTAGACTTTTAGGACAGAGCTATAACTATTGAACATTTTGCTGGAAATTACGGTATCCCAATGGAAGAGATAAGCTGTATTTTCCGTATAACTAGAGGAGGATGTAACTGTGGTATTCCAGTCTCTGTGGCAGAGTTTTAGTGCCATTGCTGTCTGTCAGCTCTTTCATGCAGTTAGACTGTATAATCTTTAATCAGCCGTATTTATTTCATGGGCATTCAAAGGTGATAGGGATTCTTGCAAACATAAATATTAGATTAGGTTAGCCTTTACTATAGGACTTGATTTTTCCTATTGGAAAAATTTTTCTACACTGGAAATCTGAAAGATGTTCCCATGTGAAATCTGATGTGCAGGATGTGAAACTATTTCCCTTTGCACGAAGGCATTTCAAGACAATTTCTGAGTGAACATGGATATAGTTTTATTGCTGCTTGGCGCTAACAGCTGAAGTAGGTTACAGGAGAAAAGGGGCTGAAAGTCGATAGGCAGTGATCTTACGTAAAACTGAACTCTGTCCAGGAATATTTTACAAATCGAGACTCTCCTCTCCTTACAGCACCTGGGATTTCCAGGTGATTTTTATGGGAGTAGGAGACTCTCAACAGCCTCCTGTGAAGGAGTATGGCTCTATTTCCTATTCCTGATAGACTTTGTAGAGTCTACTTCCAAATGGCCTGACTGTGCATGCCTTAACTCCTATTTAATAGGCGAGCCTTATTGTGTCATGGGGGAATTTCACCCATAAGTGCCGATCTTTTGTTTTTCTATTGGGAAATTCAGGCTGAATAAATGCCAAAGAAAGCTTAAAATTTTCCCCTGATTTTCTGCCCAGCATCTTGCATGCTTGAGTACTGGTCATACCCAGATCAGTATTAACTCACACTGGTAACTGAAATTCCCCCTCAAGGGATCAAAGTTGTGCGATCTAAAGTAGGAATGCCTTAATTTGGGTAAAATTGATCTAATCCAGGATTCTGCAACATTTATGGCAGCTGGCCTGAGTTCTTGACCATACACATCCCAGTCCTTTACAGAGGCAATGTTTACAGAAAACATCTTTCCCCCCTTTTTTGCAGTTCAGCTAGCTAAAGACATTTCATTATCTGCCTGACTTGCATGTCTGTATTTGGGGAGGATTTGAGTTTAAAACACTTTAAAGAATACTCTGAAATCATAAGCTACAAAGCTCTCACTTGATTCACATGGTTGGCAAATCTGGATACCAGGGCAGGAAAGGCCAATATGAAAAGAATAATGTGACTCAATTGACTGTGAAATTCTTCTAGGAACAGGTGTAATTGTGATCGTAAACATTTGTGAGATATTTTACTACCAGCTTTAATCCCTGCAGAGGGTAATATTTAGGAGTAGGAGAATAAATGTGAAAATAACTTCAAAGGCTGAGTTAAAAGATCAGGAACATGAACCTCAGGTCCAGCCAACGAGCAGCTGAGCAGAGAGGGGTCTGCAGCTTTCTTTGAGCCATTGTTTTCCTCCCGGTTGGTGCATCTGTGACGCCAGGAGACCCTAATGGGGATCCTTAGGGTGGTGGTTACCTCAGCCAGAGTCCTCTCCAGCACGACCTTGCATTTTTCCATTAGTCCCATTTCTTTAATGGGGTAACACAAACTGTGTAACAAATTGATCACAAACCCCAGGAGGGGAAAAAGCGAAGAGCAAAATTTTGCAGCTGTGGCACTGTCTCTGCTAGAGAAAGTGGTGCTGGGCTGGAGTAGCTCTTTGTGGAGGGAGGCACTAAGAAAATAGGTGAAAAAGGTCGTATTTCCTCATGCCTTGTGGAAGGCACAAAGCTTTCCTTTAATGAATGCACAGGAAATGTAAAAGCAGGCAAGGGTCTGAGAACTGCGCAAGGAAGTTTGATAGGGGTTGAAAGTCCTTCCTGTGCTTAAGGCCAGCGTCAGAAGCAAAATGCCATTTACGTTCCACTGGAGCTCAGGTTTGCACAGTTCCTTGCAAAGGCCTCTTTGCTGGGTGAATTTTTCCCACTGCCGTTAAGGAAACACAACTCATCGGTGATTTCAAAGAGAGAAAATGAGAAGCTATAAAGACAAACATGTAGGAAGTGCTATAGAGTGATAAGGAAGCCAGGATGGTAAATCAAAGCCTAAGGAGGAAGGATATGAAGGGGCACATACATATAAATCTTTCTAAACTGAGCAAGGAGCTGATGGGGCCTTTAGAGGGATGTGAATGGAGAGTAAGTGGTTGGAGCTGCTGAGAAGCTGAATGAATTCCTTGACTTGATAAGCAAGGGAGAGCAGCTAAAGGTCACATGCTATAAGGAGGACAGGGAAACACAGCGGTTTTCTATGTGGGGAGAGAGAGAAGGCATGCTATTTAAAAGTTTTATGTGTGTAACCCAAGCAGACAGTTGGGAAATTAAAACTATTAAAATTGACAAGTCACCAATTTTAGATTAACTGCAACCTACAATTCCTGGACTTGGTTTCTGGCCTTGGTGTTTCAGAGGTCCCTCGGAGAGTGGTGGTCTGAGGAATGAGACACAGAAAGCATTGTCTCCTTATTTAAAAAAAAAGGAATAAAACAACAATAAAAAAAAAGAAATTAGGCAAGTTGTAGAGAAGATAAAGTAGATATTATTAAAGGGCAAGCAGCAGGCAACGTTTGAGAGCCATTTGGTAGGCAGTGAAGTGGCCCTCAGCACCCAGCAGTCTCACATTTCTGAAATCTGTACTTTAAACAGGCTGAATGTACATTAGAAGTGCTCTGTGCGCATACAGCACCAGCTACCACAAAGGTCTAGTTTTGGAGAGAGCTTTGAGGTGTTGCTGCAGTACAAACCGTATCACAGAGTAATGCAGTGCCTGGGGCTGCACAGGCCACTGGGAGCAACTTGCACACCAACGTCTTCCCGATTCCCCAGTTCCAGTGAAAATGGCAAACACGTTCCAGTCTTAATGTCGTGATTTTTTGAAGTGCCTTGTGAGTTAAGTGCCAATAACCTACAATGTTTTACATCCACTCTGTGCTACTTGTCGCCAGCCATAGCAGTGGCAGATGACAAGCTTGGTCAAATTGGTGCTTCCAGCTGCCCTGATCTCTTGGGGCAAATGATCCTGCCACTCTGATTGTATGGGGTGTAGTCAGGATGCAGCTCTGTGCTCAAATGTCTTCGTTATGGTCAGAACATTGCACCATGGATTTGATTGCATTACAGGGTCTGAGCCTTCAGACAGACATGCTTTCTCCCACATCCAGCATAAGCGGTGAGATCTCATCCTGTAGATGCTGTGCTGATGGCAGAGGACCTTTGTCAGGTTATTTTAGCTAAGCCAGTGTTTTCCAGCCTTATTTTTAATTTATGGAGCTCTAAACATTTGACACTGCAGGTTTGAACCCTTTTACAGCAAACCTAAGCCTATTTACTATCTCCTTGCTCATGTAAATTCTTAGCAGCTTTTCACAGACCTATAGAAAGAGTCTGTGTGCCTGAAGGGACCACAGCTCAAACCCCCTGGCTTTATGAAGCTATTGCTGCTCAGAGCCTTTTCTTTTCATAAGCTGTGTGAAGATGGAGAGGAGCAAAGAGAGAAGGATGCAGTACCGCAAGCTCTTCTCACCTTCAAGAAATGAGGAATACTTTTTATTTAGAGGAGAATTTCAATAGAGTTCCCAAGACTCGTGTCCCACTAAAGAGCGGAGGCACAAGGCTCCTCTTGTGAGGTGTCAAGTTACCCAGGAGACAGACTGAGCAACTCAGAAATGTTGCAAGTTTTTGGAAAAGAGATTTATATATAAATGTGTTACGAGAAAAAAATACCTCTGCTCATACACATGGTAATTCTTCTGTCTTACTTTGTTTGCTATCTTTCTTTCTTTATTGTTTTCAAAGATTTAAAGGAATTTAATTAAAAAGGCAGTTTAACTACCCTCTTCTTTCCAGATAACAAACACTAAAATAAAAAGAAGTGAAATATTGGAGAGCCTGCATTATACCCCTTTTAAAACTAAACACAAAAGCCAAATGAGATCATAGGGTTTATCGGGCAAGATATTTCCAGAAAAGATGAGGAAGCGCTTCTGCCACTGTACAAGGAACAGCTGAACCTTCGTCTGGAAAGTCGTGGTCAGTTGTCATCATCCATCTTTGGGAAGGATAAATCGAAAGTGGAACACAGAAGGTGACTGGGGCAACAGGTGACACTTACAAGGAGTAACCAAAGGAGTGTGGGTTGTTCAGTGCAGCAGAGCTGAAGTGAGGACACTGCTTTCTGTAGGTGCAATAGAAGGAAGAATATTATATAAATGAAAGGAAATCTTTGGTCGACAGAATGATTATAAACTGTCACGGAATACACTTAAGCTGGAATGAGGAGGGCTCTGGGCCTCAGAGCAACCAGGTTCTGCAAGACCTTGCATCAGGACAGCTGGGCCAGGGTCCCATTGCATAACCCATATGCGAAAGGGATTGCATGTGGAGCTGTGCAAGTGGAGTCTGGCTGCAGTGATCATCTCCAGTCCCGTATGCTCCCAGAATACCATTAATTTCTTCCATTAGCCTGGTATTCCACAGGCAACTGTCTAGCTGTGATCTTCCAGAGAGCCAAAAGTAGGCTTTATTATTTAGGTTTTAGTTCAGCTATAATACATCATTTAGAAAAGATCCTGCTGTGTTAAGATGCATTCAGTAACGTGGCAACATCCAGTGTATATGTTAGACTGCACTCTGCTTCGTCTTTGTTAGCTTCCACGTCAGCAGGTAAGTGATCAGGGTGCCCCGAGACCTGCCAGTGGTGGTACGGGGTGCTGCGAGTCTGTCTTGGTTTTACATCTTTTGCAAACTGGGTGCTGCCGCATTCCTTACCAGCACCCAGCTCGCCAGTATCGATGCATTTCTGCTGGAATGAGCAGACACTGCTTTGCTCCTGACTGTGTGTATCCATGCTCTCTGCCTTTCTGCCGTTTCCCTGAAGGTTTGAGCTGCTTGGGCTTCTGTCCTCAAATCGTGGCTCCCCCCACCCCCGCATGCCCTTCCCTTTCCAAAATGCATTTTGAGGCTTCAGCTGTAGTAACCTGGGTGTGAGTAGCTGGGGTGCAAGCACCGTGGTCTCCAAGGGGGGAACCCTGGCCCTGTGCCCTGGGATGGAGTTTGCCTTAAAGCTGGCTTGATGATGGGATCTAGGAGCTGCCACACAGCATGCTTAGTGGCCAGCAGTGACAGGTTTATAAAACAACAAGGCATCCATTGCCTCCAATAGAGATTGTAGTCTGGCTTTCCTCCTGGTGGCTGTCGTAGCAGTAATCATGTGTCTGCAGCTTTCTCCAGGGTATGCTGCCATGCCTTCCTCTTGCAGCAGCTGCATACCTGACTTTGAGAGCTCTCCCATCACTGTGGGGGCACTTACAGCACCTCCTGGGCTCGTGGTAGCCATAGTTCATCCCACTTATTACCAGTAGCTGCAGGGGGAGTCTGGAAGTGGGGATGCAGCAAGGGAAGGGACCCGTAGGGCTGCTTTCATCCTGCTATTCACCCTGCTCGTCGGTACCAAGAGCTGTGAGGTGTGACAGAGCAGGGCTTTGCCAAGTGCGGGTGCTGCCTGGCACGCAGGGTCTCTCTGCTGGTCCCTCCCTGGGCAGGAGGCAGAGAGCAGAGCTGAGACAGAGCAGCACCCGGGTGTCAGATGTCTGTCTTAGCCTCTGACCGGCAAGAAGGTCTCCATCTAAATCAACAAGAGCTCCCTGGACTTCGAACCATAGCGGGTGGATATTTTTAGAAGCCAATCAATCAGTGGTGACTGTTCAAGTTCAGACAAGTCAAACACAGCCTGAAAAGTTACACAGAAGCACTGTGTGTCGTGGAAAGGTTGGTGAGCCGGCTTATTCGACAAGCTGTGCCAAATCCATGAGCTACCAGAGCTGAGTTCTTTTTAGAGAGATAGCTATAAGAAGTAGAAGTGTAAATAGACTGTGGATTGTAAAACACACACTTTTTTAATTGAAGCAATAAATTACAGCTTGGGCTTCCACAGAAACCTTCTTTCAAGCTGCTAAAAGTGTTTTCCAAACCTGAACACAGCCCTAGGTTGAGGGGTTTTCATCCTGGCCTTTTTGCAGGTGAGGAAATCGAGGCACAGAAGCGTTTAGGGGCTACCAAGGTACCTCAGAGTCTCTGAAGAATCCAGCTTGTCTCCAGGGGAGTGCTGCGCTGCAACAGTGTTGGAAGAAGAAAACAAGCACCTGTGCCCTGGCATTCCCCTTCACACTCTGATTAGCTAAAATAGCAGCGATGGGGGTAGGTCAGCCTCGGGGCTCTGAATGGCAGTGGCAGAAGGGTGACTTTTTGGTGGCGCTGCTACAAGGTAGCAGCATCTGAAGCCCTTGTAGATCCTTCCTCGAACATGAGCTGGAGTTTGCTAACACTGAGCACAGAGAAAAGCTGATTCTTGCAGGAACCTCCAGATGCTATTCGAGTGTGTAGGGATGAAATAAAATAATAACAATGAATCATCTCACTCCATGAAAAATGCCAGCACAGACTGGCCTCAGACTGAACCTCTAAAACCAGACACCAACAAGTCCGTAGCCAGATTAGAAAATGTTGGTGTTCTGATTTCCAGAACCTCAGTTTATCCATCTTGAAAATGGGCCTGATGTTTTCTGTTGTTGTTAACCATTGAGAAAAGAACCTGTGGCTCCTACCCTGTCTGCTTCGATGCTACTTCTCGCCCTTCCCTCTGTCACTGCGAGGCATCTGCTCCAGAGCTCCTCGCCGGAGTCTTTGCACAGCTGCACAAAATGTAGTGCACGATCTGATTCTCAAATTGGGCTTAACTCATATGTTCAATGCCAGCTGGAGGGGCCTGCTGAGTTTTTGCTGATGCATCAGAAATACATTTTTAGGCAGGTTTCTCTATAATTATCACATTATAGCTACTGCTGGATTGCTCAGAGTATAGTAAACAATGGCTATACTTGTTAGAGGTCATAAATACAGAAAAACATTCCTCTGTGTGAGGTCTGCTGTTAAATAATAACTTGTCGTTTCATGGTGTAGGAGGAGTGAATGCCCTCGAAGGGACGTGCTGACATTGTTCAAGCCAGTGATCCAGTTCCTGTAATTTACACCATTTTCTTAAAGCTGCTTCTCTGAACAGGAAAAATGGATGTGCCGAGGGACAGCTGTCACCCCGCTGCAGCTCCCGTCATCTTGCATCTTGATCGTCTCGCTGTTCCCTCCGTTACCCATTTTGCGGTAACGCTTAGGTACCCTCATCGCCAGAGATTTAGGCCTCAGGGTGATGGGCAGGTGAGTGAGGAAAGCTGTTAACATAACAACTGTGCAGGGTCCGGCTCCAGACAGGCAGGGGAAGTGAGTGGCAAGAGAAGGTGATCAGGCACACTGAGATTATTAACAAGTAATTTCATGATCAGCGGGTCTAATGAACAGCGTTCACCCTTTTGGCGTCTCTGCTGTCTGATGTGGAGGGAGCACTCACTGCTGCCTTTTCCTTAGGGGATACTAATGGTGTCTGTATCCTCCATCTGTCATCTCCAGTGCACTTCTGGGAGCTTCAGAGCTTTGAGAAATCCTCCTCTCTGTCTCGTTGAAATTGTCTGACATGTTCAGGAACTGCTCTCACACACACACACACACACACTGTGATCACACATAAAGCTTTGTTTCCTTAGGAAATCCAGGCTTTACAATAATCACCTTGCCGTTTGCCCAGATGTAACGTGCAGTTGTGGTTTTCATGGTGCAGAAGAAATGCAAGGATACAGCTGTGGCTCAAATCAGTTAACAAAACGGGAAAATTAATGATCCCAGGGCCCCAGGAGTCCTATCTCAAGGCCAAAGCAGAAATCAAGAAATCTGACTGAGCTGCAATAGCTGGGGTAGAGCAGTGAGTACTGGCCTGGGCAGGTGACAGACGTGTCATTTCTGACATCTGTCAGTCCCTCCCTGTGGTGGGGGGGATCTGCCCCTTACTATGTGGTCAAAAGAAAACGATGGCTTGGCAAAAACATGGCAAGTGTAAGAATTCGGTCTGGAAAGAGCTCAGCAAGGATGTGTAGGAGCTGATTGCAGCATTTCAAAGTCTTTCTAGAACCACTAGATGGAGGGGGAAAAGGGGATGGCATCTTCCACGTTGCTGCATGCAACAACTCACTGGCGCTGGTGATCTTTGGTAGACACCACTAAAAGCATGGCCAGGCTGCCTGTGGTTGGCCAAAGGCAGTCAAAACTGTGCTTTAACTGTTGTCTGACTTATGTGGGGAGTCATCCCTAGGGAACAAGTATCACTTCCCAGCAGACCTGGCAGCAAGGCCCTTGGGCATTACCTCCCAGAGCTGTGAGATGAACCCAGATGCTTTAAGACTGCGCAGCTGATGGGTGGGCTGCTAGGGCACGCGATTGTTTAGAGTGTGACTAGTTGCAAGTTGAGGAAAGGCGCTTGTGTGAAATGGGCCTCAAGATTTGCAAAGGACTGCAGAGGTGGAGGAACATCTTTTGCAGAAGAAGCCCTGAGCAAGCAGTGGAAGAGCTGAAATGCATCTAATGAACCATAGCAGCATATGAAGGTGTGTTGCTGAGGTGAATTAGGATTTCAAGATGACCAATTAAGTTCAACATCTGTGACAATCTGGTCAATATTTGCAGCCTGGGAGGCTGACACAAGTCCCCGCTGCTGCCACTGGAGTGACGGAGCCTCCATTGCTGGTGTTTGCTCCCGGTGCATAGCTCATTGTCCTTCTCTGCAGCTGCTGCGATTCATGGGGTTGGTGGCAGACGGCACATGATCTACAAACCTGGAGAGGAAGAACACTCTAGGTGCACAGTGGACCACAGACTTCTCTTTAATGATGGTTTATGTAGATTGGAGGGAGATATGGATGCTTGTTGCTTCTGGGGAGATTTCACTGAAGCAAAACTCTGACAGAGCATTCAGTTTTGGGAAGTACTGACTTCTGAATTGGCAGCTTGCATCAGAGCTAAATATCTGCCCCCACTTCTGACCTCAGCAGCTACCCTGGCATTGTGGGAAGGAGCCAACCCCGGACACAGATCTGACACTTCCCAGACATGCTGTGACCACCGGGCCCTGCACGTCTCCAAACAGCACTGTAACACTCTCCATATTCATGTAGAAGAGGATGATTGAAGGAGGGAATGGCAGTCTCCATACTCAGCCCCCTTGCTTTTTTTGGTTTGCATTCCACGCTCCATGTTGGTTTAATGTAGTTCCTAGTATTTAATGCATTTTTATTGCTTTCTCTAATAACACCGACTGAGCACTAAGAGCCAAATTAAACAAGCCATGCCAATAAGCCAAACATTTCACTTTGACCAGCAAAGCAGATGCCTCTTACCCCTACTCAAGCTTAGATATGTAAATCAAGGACCTCACTGCTCATCAGGGAAAACGAAGCAGATGGCTGCTGTGGTGCTGGTAGGGCAGAGCTGGGGCAGTGTCCCTGGTGTGGGTGCAGAGGCTTCCATGTGCCCCCTCCCGACACGTGCTGGTCTTATCACCCTACATCTCGAGGTGGAAGTCAGACGAGGTGAAAGGCTGGTTGTTCTCAAGGTTGTCATGTGGCATCTTGTCTCATGGGCTTTATCAAGCTGGGTCTTGTTTTTCTGCCGCTGTAAGCACCTCTAAACCCCTCTGACTTCAGCGGAAGCTGGAGTTCATGTTCTGTGTCGCTGAAAGTCTTTCCATGCAATTAAAAAACAACCCCAAACCTCTTCCTCTGGTGCTGATCAGTGGTGTGGTATTGACGTAAGTGTACTGGAGTTTCACGTACAGCAGCTGGGTAGCTGGCACTTTTATAAGGCGCTTTTTTTTATTTATTCTCTCTGTCTTTTGCACAATATTCCTGAAGTTTTTTCTGTTTACTTTTCCCCAACAAGCCCCAGCCGTCATCTCTGTCCTCTTAGCACTGCTTCCTGTTCTCTGTGATCTCCCTTGTTCCATCTTTCTTCTCTTCTCTGGTTTCCTCCCTTTCATTTTAGCCCTTTTTTGTTCGGAGTGGCTCAGCCCATCCTCCCAAAGGGGAAGTGTATCTGTTTCATTCCCCTGTCTCCATTTCCCTCCCAGCCCCACAGCTGTTCCCTCTCTTTCCCATTCCTACAGGCCCCTCTCCTGCTCACTGCACCATCCACTGCCTTCTCTTTTTCCTCTCCATGTCCAGCCCCTTTCCTCCATCACTGGAGGTCAACAACAGAGAAAACAGAAAATGAACCAGGAGAGGGATGTTACAGCCAAGAATGATTTTGCCTGCGAGATGCCAAGTATTGTCTCACCAGCATTAGTCTGGACTGCTTTCATCTGGCTGGACGAGTTGCACCCACCAGCTCAAGCACTGACATACAGTTTTCAATGTTTCATGCCACACAATCTGTCATTACACCCGAGAAGTTTTAGCCTTTCGCTCTGCCCAAGCCTGAAAGCCATAAGCTCTGCAGCGGGGATGTGGTGGGGTGGGAACATACACTTCATTTCTAACTTCCTTTTTTCCCCCCGTGGGCTGCACTTTACCAGCTAAGTACCACGCATCTGTAGCTACCGATCTCTGTGCTTTGGCCCATGTAATTGTGTGTTTTCTAGTTGTGCTCAGTCAAAAGTAAGCACGGAGCTACAATCTCAGCTGGGACAGAAAGTAATCTAGCAAATTGGCTTGTGTGGGATTATAGAAGATACATTCTGCCACTAATTTGTTCTGCCACTGTTTCACCCTCCTAAGTGGAACGCAGTGGGGGAAAAAATGAACACCAAGTGCAGCTTGTCTGCGCTACAGGTCTGTCTATTCGCCTGGGGGGGGTTAAACACATAGCTTAAAGGTGCAAAGAGCTTTTCACTCTAGAGGGAACTGGGCTGCATTTGGGCTGCACTGTGTGTCTCTGCCTCAGAAACCATCTGACCCCTGCATCTTTTTACAGATTTAGGGAATGATCAAATCTGGAAGGAGAACCTGCACGGGCTGATCTGTCAGCAAGTAAGCAAAAACCTAAGACAGCCCACAGCCACGGTGTGTGCAGCCCAGACATTCGAGACCCCAGAGCTGCTGTCTCACTCGCTCCCCAGCTGCGATTGCTTCTCCTACCCCTTCCCCCTCGCCTCTCCCTGTAATCCCTGATTTAGACTTTGCCTTCTGCAGCAACAAAAAAAATGTCTTCAAAAAACCTCCTTACGCTGATGCAGCGGGAGGCTGCGATAGATACAGTCACGGCTGGGGAATGAGCGCGGAGCAGTGCCGAGCTGTCTGTGCCATTATTGTTCTCTGCTGCAAACTGGAAGCAACTGAGAGAAGGACGACGCAGTCGGTTCTTCTGTAACGACCCCCTGGGACCCGAACCAACCTTTGGTGTTGCAGGGTATGCACAATAGTAAAGACTGGCAATTTGTTGCATGAAGATAATGACAAAATCCCTCATTTGAATTTAGTCTCAATATCTAGTACTTTCATAGGGATTACTTGACAGTGATTGATATTTAAACTGTGTTTTAAAAAACCAAGTAAGGAAATGAAAGAGGGGAATATGTGAACTTTCAGGGGAAATGCAGGGTGTGCTGAAAGAGAAAACAATGCAGTGATTGCCCCCAGGCCAGTCTTGGTAAGCCTGACCCTCATGGGGATAGTTAAACAACTTCTTAAAGGGCTCTTCTTGTTAGAGGTTGTTACAGTGAAGTCAGAGTGCGTTTCCTCTGCAAGCAGTGATCGGCTCTCACAGGTTCCATCTCTCCGTCCTTGATTCAGAGCAGCAGTCTGGTACCTCCGCATGTAGCAAACGCCACAGATGACGACTTTGAAATGACCATCAGCATTTTTAGGGGCAAGTACACACGGAAGTGAGATGAAGAAAAACTCAAAAGAATACTATTAGCTTGCATTACCCCTTGCTAATGTAGATGATTGAATTAAAGAAAAAAGTTGAATTATGCTGTGCAAACAGTCCATTTCTGAATATATCATAACGGCCCTCTGGTAAGCTCCATAGCCCATAAAAATGCCCACTCTGCTTATAGTATTTAATTGGTTTAGCTTTTGATAAATCATCTGTTAGAGCCTGTTGAACATTTTAAAGCGTTTCTTGCTAATGGATTTTCACAATGTGGTTTAAGGGATGTTGTTATTAATAAATGTAACTGCACTGAATAGTAATTTGATAAAGATGAAAGACACATTTATGAATTCCTCTTCCCTTTCAGCTGTTGCTAGGAATTTTCACTCCTTCAGAATATACTGAATTTAATCTTGATTTCTTTTTGTTAAAACTGGGCTATTCTATTATGATTCTATAAAGAGAGTATTAGTGGAGTTGGACCAGTTGTGAAGTCCCCTGTGGTGGTGAAAACCCAGTTCTCAGCGTATCAGAGAGGTTTCCTTGCTGTGAGAAGAAACAAGACTGGCCCATACAAACATCCTTAGTACTAGTGGAAAAGTGTAAAGGCAGTTTGGGATTGGAGTAGTTTGGTTTTTTTTAAAGATGATTAATGGATCTTAATATTGATGGAAGCATGAAAAGAAAATAATTTGTCTGTGCTAGATAGCCACTTTTGGCTAATGGGCTGTTCTCTATTACGTTATCATTGCAATGACTGAAGTACTTCGTTGTGTATAAATTAATTAGGGACTTGCATTTCAGTACTGAACAGTGTGTGATTGGCTGCAGTGAAACAGGAAATGTGGAATGTCTAAAGGCTGGTATCTACCACAAAAATGGCTCTGTAAACACTTGTGGCACACAATAATGGGAAGTACTGTGAGTTATGTTGGGACTGCATCATAAAATTATCATAGGGCTAAACAAGGGCAATTGTGAGGAGGAATGTTAGCAGAAAGAATGGAAAACATGTTATTTTCTAAGAAAAGAGCTTTGCTTTATTAGGATTTGATCCATGCAGAGACTGACATCTTTAGCACAGGAGACAGGTATTAATCACGGGAAAGGATTTGTTTGCACAACTAGCAGAAAGCTAGTTCTCTTGACAAATAAGAAAAAAACTGTTTTCTTTTTCTGGATTGAGCTTCTGGTTAAAGATGCATCACATCCACATGCAGAAATAGAAAGGACCAAAAGGCAGTGCGAAGGTGGAGAGGGCTGAGAGACAAGGGATCTGCTCCTGCCTCTCTCGGTTGCCTGCTGTGTGATGTACAGCTACTTCGCTTTTCTCTGGCTCTTCCTTACCTCCCACCCTCTGTGAATACAGCTTCTTTGTTAGCTCTTTTCAAGAGCAGAGAGTTTCTCATACCTTGTGTTAGTACTGCATGTAACTTCTCCAGATGCTATGGTAATGTCATCAAAACTAATAGCTAGTCTGCCACCCAGCTCATCCTCGCAACTCATTCTTTTGCCAAGCTGCACATCCTTGTGAATAGGCAGCTAGGAGATTTATATATAAAGCAGTAATATGGATCTGCCTCTGATCTTGAGTATAAATCAGGGGTAACTTCAATGAAATTCAGCAGGAATAAAATGGGTATCTGTTACAGAGGAACCGAGACATTCTGTACAAAATATACAAACAGTACTTACAATAAAGTTTGTAATTCAAGACAATAAAATGGTGTGAGATCTTGGCTGCCCGCACCTTACACTAGACTTCTCCCTTGGCATGACTGTATTACATTATAATAATTCAGTTTTTCTGAACTAATTTCCTTGCATAGTAGGCTATAAATAATCATTATTGGTATTGCAAGGAGGCTGTGGGTTCCTGAACAACCGTGACTGTATTCTTAATTTGTCAGTTACTGATACAATGCATCTGTTTTTCTAATTATTTTAATGATGTTTTATATGCAAAGGAAAGAATACAAAATTACTTAATTTTTTTTCTTTGTAGATTCATGGGCTAATTGGAGGACAGCCCACCTGTGGCTCTCTCTTGTGTTTGTAAATCCTGGGTCTGGACTAATGTGATACTCGGGGTAAGCGTTTTGTGTATCTGGTTTAGCAATGTAAGACCCTAGCCCCTAGCTAGTCTCTGCAGACAATACCAATACGTTACCAGCATCCCATGGGGCACATCTTATTACTGGAGGAAGATTCTCAGCAATAAAAATGCAGTTTTATCCTTCTCAAAGTGCCCCTTGCCAAAGTCAGCCCAGCATCCAGAAGCACTTACTCTGAGTGATGCATCATTAATATTCTGCTAACTTGCTAAGCGTGCAAGGCAGTGTCTTTCCTGAGGTTTCAATTTCTAGAATGTCCAAGTGTTGCTACCCCCATTTCTTTTGGCCCAGCCGTGCCCTCATGGATGTCCAGGGCCTGACAGCTCTAATTTCATAGAAGTCAGTGGACCTAAAAGATAAGGTATTGATGGAGGAGGGAGATGAATCAGGCCTGTGGAAGAGTCCCACTGATTTCAGTGAACTGAGCTGCGGTCTTGAGAGCCGGGTGCGTTAATAACTTTGTTCTCAGGTGTCCAACTAAGTCACCATGCTATAGGAAGGGAGCGCAGCTGCCTGATGTGGGATGCCGCATGCTGATGGGTGGCCCAAAACATAGTCATTGCCAAAGTGAGCTTATTTCCTCTTGCAGATCCAGTCTGAAGGGCTCCTGATGCAGTTCTGCTCTCCTCTTCTGCCTCTCCCCAAAGGAATGCAGGTCTTGACCACACACACTGACAATACAGGACCTCTGCCTTGAACTTTGTGCCTTGGACTTCAGCTTTGTGAGCCCTTAGACAGTCCTTCTGCAGCTGCATCAGGCCACACACGGTTGCAAGTCTCTGCTGGGAGGTGACAGGCACAGAGCTGGCACTGGATCTGTGAATACTTGTCTGCAAAATCAAACAGGTGAGCATAATCCACTGGTAGCCTAAGTGCTTTCATTTGGCTTAGCACTAGCCTTGAGTGGGGAAGAAGTGTGCATGCAGCTGGCACTGGTCTCAGGAGGCAGCGACCACCTGCAGCCTAAGCTCTTTCACACAGCATAAGAAGCCTTGTCCTGAAGTGCTGGCTCTCCAGGAGCCAAAAGGGCTGTGGAGTCAGTGCAGAAGAGGCACGAAGGGGTGTCTTCCAGATTTGGTATCAGTGATAGGCAATGTTGTAAAGTCTGGGATTGCCAAAGAGTTAGACCCACCACAAACAGAATACGACATTGTGGAACATCGGTGTCTTGCTCTCCTGTGCAATCCCAGCTGGAAAGGCTTTCCAGGACAAATGGAAATGTGGCCCCTGGACTTGTTATTATGATTACAAAAAAGCCTCAGGCATCCAGGCTCTGGCCTGTTTGACCAGTTGCTATGTGCTTCTGAGGATGCTCTGCTGCCTTGTCACTAGAAAGCAAAAGCAGTTTTGTGCCCAACAGGCGATAGATTTTCCTCTTTTTTTTTTTGTTGGTCTCCTCCACTGCCTTCCCCTGCAAAGGGGGAGCGAAGGGGTGGTGCAGCCTGTGGGTTTTAACTGGACACCATCCCTTTAATGTGGAGTTGTGTTTTTCTTTCAAGGCCAAAAATAAATGCTAGTGAAGGAATAAACAGACGTGAAAAGAAGGCTCGGACACTTGGAAGACAAGACTGCTTTGTGTTTCCCAAAGCAAAGAGCCTGTTCACAAGGAGGTTACTCTTTTAGAAAAACACATGAGTTCTGTGACACTGCCAAGGTCAGTAGGTGCCCAGCGGAGCAGTGGGCATTCAAGGCAGACATGCTTTGGGAGAGGGGCACATTTTTCTCCCACTCCAAAGTATTTTCAAGTATATTAATGGACAGGAGAGAAATTTGCTTTGCTCTTCCATTTAATTTCTTTCTACAGGGTTTGAACATGCACCAGTTTTCCAGTGGAAGATAGCTTCCGTCTATCTTGGAAGGCAACATGGTCTTAGTGCTGTGGTAGTGTCACTCACGCTGTTCTGGGAAGCAAGGGCAGTGCTGCTGCTGTTCTGCAGCTGAGGAAGCAGCTAAAGTGAGGACGCGTGTCACGGGCAGGGTCCCAGAGGGATTCTCAAGGGAGTGAGGAAAATCAGTGAAGGGGTAGGTGGCCCACTGCTGAGGTGCAGATCCCACTGTCAATACAGATACCCTGTGACAGTAAGGCCTGGATTTTTAAAGGGTCTTAGGTGACTAGTACATTTTTCCAGAGTGTTTTGAGGGCAGGGCTCCTCTTTTCTAATGTTGGCCTCGTACAGCCAGTCTCAGCTAGGCCTTTGCTGCCTGTCTTGGCTGTGTGTCTGGGATAGGTCGATCTGCAGTCTGGATGTGCTCTGCTTTCTTCAAGAACTAGACAGAATTCAAAGCAAATAGCTTGGCACAGACACCTACTTTTCAAGTGAGCAAGGTTAGACTGCTGCAGTGATCTCAGTGGGGTTAGGAAGCTTTGTACTTCACCTTAGGTGCTTAACTAATTCCTCATACAATGCAGTATCTTCTGAAATGTGATCTTTAGGCTCTTTATGTCTCAGTTGTCTGTAAAATGAAAATGCTAGTTAATACTGAGAAGTGTTATGGTGATATGGAGTCTCACACACACAGAAAGGCAAGTGCAGTTCTTTTACTATCTCTAAAGCACCAAGCTGTGAGTCATCCAGAGCCTCTGAAGACTCCGGTTAAGAAGCAGGAGCTTTTAAATGTACCTCATTAGGGCTGAATCTCCAGCACTGTCTGTAGTCACACACCAAACATATTCATCTCAAAAAGGGCAAATGTTGAGAAATTAAGGGAACTAATTAGTGGAATCAACTGCACTGAAAGGCTGAGGAGTTGAATGTGATGGAAACTGGATTCCAAAACTAGCTGGAACACGCAGGAGGATGAACCCTGAAGGGAAACAGTCCAAAACTGGTGGGATAAATAACCAGCCCCAAACACATGGGGGGAGTTAACTGAGAGCAGGGAAGGAACGGGCAGAAGATCTGATCAGCAAGAGGGTGTTCAGTTCACATACAGCCAGGGATTGAAATCAGATGTCTGGAGGGGAACCACTGCAGGGAACAACCACCTGCTTTGCTCTTTGATGGAGCCTATCACCCCTGCCACAGGGCTGACTAAGCAGCTTACGCAGCAGGTCCTGAACAGCCGTCGTGCCAGTGACGTGTTCAGTCCAGCAGTTCTGGACCTGCTTTATGAGCTGTTCTGTCATCTTTGCCACAAGGGCGGCATCAGAGAAGAGTGGTGGGGCAGAAGGCTGGAGGCAGCATTTGCCTCAGTCATCCGATTTTAATTTGCTGAGGCCAGGAAATGTAGGGGTAGAATGAGAAATGTCAAAAGTAAAGTTGTGAATTATACTTTGAAAAGGAAATTAAACAGATGGCAGAAGGTTTCAGCTAGATAAATACAAAAGAGAAAAAGAGGAGAAATGTGGTCATTATGTCGTGAGAATGGGGTTGAGATTAGACCAGTCTACATATGGTCTACAAATGAATTAAAAACACTTTGCCTACATTTTCAGTAGAGGTGATCGTATTGAACACGGGGCAAACACAGGATTTCTAGGAGGAACATACATAAGGGAATGAAAATTATCACATGTAAGACGGAAGGAAAAGCTTAAAGAATTCAGTGTGCTCAGATCAAGGTGCACTGGCAGATTTCCATCCCAGGATTTGGAAAGAACTGGCACATTAAAGGAGCTCAGGTTAACCTCATATTTCTCTTTGATGACTGACTTTTTTTTTTTTCTAGACAAATGAAATACAGGTGATTTACTCTACCCAGACTTGAGTTAAGAATCTGGTATTATACCACATGGGAAATTACTAGTTGAAGTTGAGAAGATGGGGATTAGTGTGGACAGCGAATGCAGAACTGCTAAAGCAAATGACAAGGAGCTCTGTGAAAAGGAGAAATGCGGGACAGCGGCAGTTAATATGGCACTCCTCAAGGGTCAGTCCTGAGCCCAGTCTTACTTGTTTCGTTAATGACTCTGGCACAGCAGTAGGAATGTAGTAAAGAAATCTGCTGAGGACACAGGCTTTGTTAATACACAGGAGGATCAGAACATCAATCAGCAATAATGGAATGATAGAATTTGTCTGAAATAGAATAGACAAAGTATAAAGACATGCAGTTAGAAATTAATAACTAGAATATCACATTACTCGCTTGGGAATGACGAAAGCAGGGTGGTGGAGAAAAAACATAGAGAATTACTTGCTCGGAGGTATAACTGTGAGCCACTGATCTGATATGGAAAGGCAAACACAATCCTAGAAGATACAGGTTCACTCATGTTCAAGGAAGATTAGCAGGTACAGAGAAGGGCATTGAGGATGATCAGAGGGTTTAGAACAAGAGGAGACTAGAAGAGCTTCATTTGTTTAGTTTCTCAAAACAAAGACTAGAGGAGATAGGATTGTTTTCAGTAAATACATCTGATAGGTAAAGATCAGAGAAAAAAGAATTGTTTAAACTAAATTACGATGCTGGCACAAGAACAAATGATATTAAGGCTGGAAATTTAAAATGAAGTGCTGGAATAGCTTGCCAAAAAGCGTGATATGATGTAATTGACTGTAATAGTGGGAGACTGGATCAGTAATCCAGAGCCTTGTGTTCCTAGATAACTTCTTTACGGGTAGGGAGTCAGCCATGGTGATGGTTACATGCAGGGAATTGAAAGGAATGGCCTAGACCAACACCACAAATGTGTTCCCAGAGATGGAGCAGTGTGGTAAATGACTGAGACTCAGTAAATGACTGAGACTCGCATTGTCTCTACCAAGTAGTGATCTCTTTTTTACGAAGAAAGCTAAGGCAAACTGTGCTATGAAGTGCCAGCTGTATTATAGAAACAGTACCACTAAAACATTGTACTGTGGGTTTGAGCTCTTGCTTTTTACCCAAAAACATCACCATCTTTCACCTCCCAAGCCTGAGTCTACATAGTT
Organism: Mycteria americana; assembly: GCF_035582795.1. Classification (NCBI taxonomy): domain Eukaryota; kingdom Metazoa; phylum Chordata; class Aves; order Ciconiiformes; family Ciconiidae; genus Mycteria; species Mycteria americana. The sequence goes on along the minus strand of NC_134380.1, from coordinate 9,674,825 downwards.
GAAACAACGTCTTCAGGAACTGCTGTCCTGACGCTGGCAGTGTCACTGCCTTGCCTCCATGCAGCCTCCCTGGCTCTCACCTGGGAGCTGGAAGCAGGCGATGCGCTCAGCTCCTGGGCCCTTTCCTCTTCCGATGTCCCGTCAGTCAAAATGCCCGGCCAAGGGATAATGCTGTACATCTTCATAGAGAAACATGCAGTAGACAGGGTTTTGGCAAAGTGGCACTAGCCTCTAACAAGCACATCTTTAATGAAATTTGTAGACAGATACATGCCACAGTAATGCCCCTGTGGCAGCAGGAGTTCCCCCAACCTTGGGGCACTGAACTGGGTGATCCCGCAGAGCCTCTCAGGAGGTCTGGGAGTGACAGCTGGTGTCCCCGGCCAGGGCCAGGGGCTCACAGGGCTACTCTGCTCTTAGCACAGGCCAGGAGCCCGGGGCTAGGAGCTCTGTGCTGCTTGTGCGAGCACAAGAAAATGTAACTGGCCAGTCATCAGGTTTGGAAATGGGGGGGGGGAAGGAGGCTGATACTGAAGCTTTTATTTCAACAGCTAAACTGAGGTCCTTCCCTCCTCCTCCCCTTATGGGAACTGGCAAACTCAGCTCTTTAATGGTACAAGCTCATCTCAGCCTTGCCTATAAATAGATAAATGAGATTCCTCCTGTCCCAGTGAGTAATTCTGACATCCTCCCGTTGCCTCGCAGAGAGCTGAGTCACAGGCATTCTGCACTCCAGTCTCTGCATTACTTACATGGTCTCAAAGGAAATTTTAACACATCCAATGAATCATCAGGGATTGGATCATGTTTAAAGTTATTCCATTGGCATTTCCCTTCTATTGTAGCAAGTCTGCCAACACCTAAAACTTCAGCTAATCTGGACTCAAAATGCATTGAGGAAATAGCATGTTGACATATACAGCTACTAATAAAAATAATAAAAAAAGATCCTTTTAAATCTGCATCAATAAACAAGTGACCCTTAGTGGATTGCTTTAGCGCTTTGGACCTGCTAATTTTGTCAGACTGCTTCCTTGTTTTGTAGCTGCTTACTTAAAGGAACTCAAAGTTTGAAATGTTTTAATATTCAGTCATTAGGCCCCTAATTTAATCTCCTGCAGGTCTCCTGCCAAAATATTATTTGCACTGAGATGAAGCTTGCAGCCCCATGCTCATTCTCTCACAGAGACACACACATTCCTGCTCTTACCCATGATAAAAATAAAATGCCTGCAAAGCAGAGGCAAAACCAGAGCAGTGTTAAGTACAGAACATGGGGCACTAATACGCTGCTGTACAAGGCGCTGAGCTCCAGCCTGAAGCAGTATCTGCTGATGGGGCATTTTCACTTGTTACCTTTTCTTCTCCCAGATGGCACAGTGTGGTCTGATCGGCTTAGAGGCAACACAGCATTTGAAATCAGAGTATGTCTCTCTCTCCCCCTCAGAAAACAGCTGGAAGAGTGGAAAATTCTCCAGCAGAATTTGGGATCTGTGAAACAAATATAAAAGTATTTCTCTCAGTTGGTTTTCTGGCTTGCCTTTCGTATCTTAGAACTGGTTGGGACATTTCACTCATTATTACCAGACTCAGTTTCAATGAGTGAGAAATGCTAACATTTGCTGGTTTGCTGCTGTGGTTTTTAGACCTAAAACCTGGCTTGTTCTTTTGATAACCCTAGGAAATCTGTGTCTTATTTAAATAACATTTTTCTAGTACCTTTTCATCAAGCAATTCTCTGCCTGTGCATAGATTGTTAACAAGCGTTTGTTCAACACATTCCAGCATGAGCTGCAGTTGCTCCATGAGATACTGTGTCTTCTGCTCCGAGGCTCATTGGGTTATTTATCAGCCCAGCACAGCCTTGGTTGCCAGTTTTCTGCCAGCTGATAACTATACAATAGTATTGGGGAAAAAAATCAGTTCTGGCTCTGCCAGTGGAATTGGATATAATTCAGCTACCTGTTGACAAATGATGATTTGTTTAACAGCATAAACTATAATATTTTTATAGCTGACAGTTTTCACCCTCCTCTGCAGCTGGAAAAACCTGGGGAATTCCTAGACGTTCCTCACTTGTGTCCTTTTCAAGTTTTCTTATAGTAACGCCTTGTACTGTTGTCTGTGCAGGAAATGACATCCTTAATGGGCACATCAGTGGTGTCAGCATGATGCTGGAATAGGGCAGCTGCATTAATTGGTGCCACTCAGCTTCTTGGTTGGCCTCCTTCCTGCAGCAGAAAACCCCACTGGAGGGTCAGGCTGTAGAGATGCTCAATGACAAGTCAGAGGCCTGACAACAAGCCAGCGTTCCTGTAAAGCATTAATCACCCTGTGCGGGGCCGGGGAGTGGGAACGGGGAGAGGGTGCACTCTCCCTCAGCACACACATGTTTTCTATCTAAGCTGTGTTTCAGCTGGATCTTTCCCACTAGCGCATCCTTCTTTAACACCTTGTACTCATTTATTGCAAGGCTGTTTAGCAGCACAAATCAATTAAGTACTGCAGAAACCCACTGAGACAGACAGAGGTTCCTATCTCTGGTTCAGCCAGGGTGGGAGGCGTGCAGAGGTTAAGCCCGTACTTTTTGCCACACAGCGAGCAAGGGTGGAGCCTGAAGCAGCCCCCAGCTCACCTCCTGCCTGGGTTTCAGCCTGTCCCAGCACCCTCAGTGCGGCTCCGCCATGCCGAGCCGTCCCTGCTCACAGCTGCTGCTGGAGCTTTGAGGGCCCTGTGGAGCTTCTTCTCTGGCATCAAATAGTCATGCTGCCAGAGAGTGCCAGCCTTGCTGCAGTGCTCCAGTGGCCTGCCTTACCCTGCCGAGACTGGCCAGCAAGGCCTTGCTAATGGGGCTATTCCTCCAGGGCTTGGCTGAGCCAGTCCTGAGGTGCTCAGCTCTGTGCTGTAACTGGGACAGGGTAGAGTCGGGGCCTCTGAGCTCACCTACATTTATCCTGCAAGATCTGCCATCAGGAGATTGCCTGCTCCTGCCAAGGGAAGCCACTACTGAGCGGTATGGCTATCAACTGGCCAGAGGACCAAACCCCAGGCAGGGGTTTAAGAAGTAAAAGTCAGAGTCAGATAAACTGAGAGGCTTTAAAATAATTGTTCGGCTGGCCTTCTTCCAGCTGCAGCACCAGGCTTAGCGTGCAAGTGTGAGAGCTCACTGTAACGTCTTCAGGCTGCCTGCCCTGCAGGTAGGCTGGCTGTGGGGATACACCACTGCTCTGGTTCAGGCTGGGTTAGAGCTACTTATATACATCACACATTTTGGAAATAGGAGCCAATAATTCAAGCCACATGACATAGATGATCCACAACATAAAGGGAAATAAAGCCTAACCAACCGGTTCCTGCTCCTGCCTTTAAAATGTTTGGCCAAACTGTACTTCATGCATGTCTCTCAGGAGGGCCAGATTCTGTAGGACATGTCCTCAGCTCACAGAAGGAGCCCATTAATCATTACTGTGGCTTGGTCCCTGGCTATTTTAATCACTGTTAAAATACACATGCAGTTCTCACTCCTAAAAAGGGTATTTGACTCCAAAGCACGTGCTTTCCTTCGGCTTCCTTTCCCCAATTAAGAGCAAGCTGTAACTACTTGGAAGTGCACATGCTGGAATCCATAGATTTGCTTCTTGTCTGTCATGGAGCAAAAAACTTGGTACTACATGTAGCATAAGATCCATTCCACCAGACATAACTATCAGAATATACTGTAACCGGTAGTGTGGTATGAATGTGTGGTGGCTGTTGTGCCTATGGGCTGGTGGCCAAAACCTGTCCTATGTAATGGAGCACTGGAAATGTCATTGGACCCTACTGTATCATTAGTCCTTCTCTGTTCTACTTTATTATGTAATGATTAAAAATGCCTCTTGTATATGCTGGCACTAATTAGAGGATGTCAGTCTGTTGTGGGAGAAGTGAATGAATCATCAAAAGTGGATGAACTAGGAGTATATTTGTAAACTGTAGGCTGTAGAAACCAGTAAGTCTTTCTTTAATTTTTCCTTTAAAAATGCTGAACAAAAGTCACAGGAAGTTTAAGGAGAAAACAAATTGCTCATCCACAGATTTGGGAGCGCAGTGAATCCTTGTACTTCTCAGCTTCTCTCATGAGGCAGATGAGCAGCCTGAGGAGTTGGGGGCTGTGCACAGGAAACTTCATTGCCTTCCCTTAATTGCAGACTAATAAATAAATGCATCATGCCCATCTCCATGGGTTTACCAGTACCCTAATTTATAAACCCGATTGCCACAATTCTGAATTTCTCTGTTTGCATTCTTTGTATATGAACATTCTGCTATTGAGCTTAAAGAAGCAGTCTGAGTTTGCATACAGAGACACTAAGTGAAGTTTACAGTAATATGAACTTAAAAAATAGGGAAAGTTTTGCAGGTACACTAATCATCACAGATCCCTTCAGTGTTTGTCACACTGTGTCAGGTCACGGGCACCATGACAAATAGTCAAGAGGACTACTGACAATTATAATGTGAGATTTAACTCATTACACCTGACAGCACTATTTACCTGGAATACCATGGATCTTTTTTCTTATATCCTTAATAGCCAGGAAAGAGCATGTACTTTTTTTTTTTTTTTTAACTTTTTTTGTAGGCTGCATATAAAGCAGCATCAGCCTCAGTAATGAGAGGACCTTTCTGCCTGCCTGGCTTTCAAGTTAGGAAGACAAATCCTGCTACAATGACATAATGAAGTTTTCAAACTTGATCTTGCAGAGAACAGCAGGCACAGAAGTCAGCTATCCTAAATCAGCTGATGAGTTTGTGTGCTTAACTTGAGACTCACGGAAGTCTCTTCACTTTGCTGGGTATTTGTTTGGTTTTTCCTCTTTAAAAAGTACCAAATATCAACCTTTGAACCCCAGGCAATACAGACTGGGCACCAGAACAGGGTCCAGCTCTTGTGAAGGCTGGCCCAGCCATCCCATTGGAGAAGCTGCTGCTTCTTTCCCACCAACTCCTGCAAATGTTCTTAGTTAAACATGGTCCAATTAAAAGGTCCAATTCTGGTCTAATTAAAAAGACAAAGCCCAACAACAACCTGCTAAAGCTAAAGGTTTCTTAAGAGCTTGGATTTCTTCAGTCTTGCTGAAAATTAAATGTTTAAATTGTGACAAAAGTTTGCCTAAATAACCGTATTTCCTCCATGAAGCAGCTGTTCATCCATCAGAAACTACAGCAAAGTACCAAAGGGCTTCAGTACAAGAGAGCAACAAAACGTATTTCCTGCAACTGGATTAATTCTGTTCATGTGGCTGACATACATACAATTTATGTTTGACTGAATGTACCACATTAAACTGTTCTGGACAGGAGTTGTGCACTGAAAGCAGCTGATAATATTACAGGGCAGTTCAGAAAGCGGCCCCTGAAGCAAGAGACTCATTGCAGCCTGGAACACTGGTGCTTGAAAGACATTAATAGAATTGCTTGTACTTTAAGAGCGATTTGATTTTTTTCTTTTCCCTGTTGGGATCTCACCCTGCAACCTTTGCTCTTTGCTGCTTCGGGTCTATTCTTTCTGGGCTGTTGTAACACTATTACCAGTCTAGATGCTGTGTGTATGAATAGTGGCTCAAGTTTAGTTCATCTGCTGTTACCCATGTTTCAGGGAAAGAATTGTGTGCATGCAAGTACCAGGGTGTTTTATTTCAGTAGGGTCTATTTTAATGTTCATACTACTTAGCATAGACTAGGGATGGCAACTTCAAGGAAGTCTGGGGCAGAGCTTAAGTGCAGTAGAAGATGATGGCATCACCTGAGACCGAGTCTAAAAAAAACCATGATTGCCTGCGTGCACTTTTCAAAACACCTTTATTTAGGTATTTCTGCATTTTTCCAAGCCAAACTGGAGGTGCTAAATGACACTGAACTTTCAAAAAGAAAACCCAGCCAAATTTGTCCTTGAAATCTTAGTGGCTTACCTTGGGCACAGAGAAACGGACTCAGGGGTCTGCTGAGAATGTCCTAAAGTGTTAAAGAGGGGCCAGCAGGGTTGGATCCCACCTGCAGGATATGCAGGAGGGATCCTAGATATAAGCCCCTGGCCACATACCAAGTGTCCCTACAGACCGCTGCTGCACCTACCCTCCACTCTCGACAGGCAGTATGGCAACTGGAGGGGATGTGCATGACCTGCGTGACTGGGAGAGCTGTTTTGGGAACAGATAGGATAAAAATAGCACCAAACCACCATGCTCTCCTCTTCACCACATGGCAGTCACATACATGAAGGCTTTCGTCCACAGAGGCCATACAAGATGCATAAGCGGGAAATTGCAGCTTGCCATAAGGTGCAAGACAAGGTTATAAAGCACTGGAACAGCTTGTCAGACATTTATATAGGCAGAGTTCCCATAGCACATAAGAAAAAGATCCCTTCATCAGGGCCCTGGCTTCAGGATGAATTGCAGGAGTTGCTCTGTGCGCATCCTCTGTTAGAGGTTCAGACTCGTCCCTCTGACTTTAAAATCCATGAGTGGGTTCTCTTCATAGTGGCAGAGCTGAGATAGGAAGAAGCTGGAGAGGCGTATTCCAGTATTTCAGAGCAAAACTGTGTTTATTTGAACATATAAATATTCTTATTTTGAGTAAGGTGGTGATACGAGAAATAAAACTTGTTAACAGAAACACATCCAAAAAAGTTACAAACCCTCATTCCTCATCTTCCTGTTTTCAGCACAAAGAATATTCCACTGTAGTAGGTTGTTGCTCTGCAGCCTGTTAGCAGTTGAGGTGAATCTGTCCAGTTATTTGGTAGATAGCAGAATCAGAACAGATTAATTCCATCCACACATCTTGCCAAGGAAACATTCAAGCCCTTCCATCTCGTTTCAGAAGCAGATGAAGCCATGAGAGTTGCTAGATGAAGAAATCCTCATGGAGAGGAGCAGAGGGTCTGGCACTTCCTATGATGAGGCAGTCTCAGAAATCAAAGGTGACAAAACAAGAAGTCCTGAAACAAACAGGTCCAAAAGTGGCACATTCCTGGAATCAGCCTGCAAGGAAGGATGCTCCCGGGACAGTCCTGTGGGGCCTTGAGCAGCCCAAGTTTCTTTGTTCCCAGCTGGTTGAACAGTACCCATCCTTAACTGATAGTACGGTGCCTTTCTTGTGCCCATTGTCTTGTCTTATCTAGTCACACAGTCACTGGGACAAGGATTGTCTTTTAGGGCTTGCTTACACAGAGCAGTTGACAATTCTGCAATAGCTACGGCAGGATGACTTCATGTGAACACACTCATTCCACAGCGGCTGATACAGCTCCTGATTCATACCATACCTTAACTGGCGTAGTGTTAGTGTGCCTTACAAAGTTAAGCAAGACCTGGGACTCAGTTCAGGGTTCTAGTCACTTCTCGTTTACAAAGAATTCAGCTTTAAGAAAAGCAGTTGAAATGCTCCTGAGAATAACAAATAACAAATGAGTAAATCCTGCTCCAGAGCCATATAACCCAATTAAAATTAGGTAAGTGATGTGTAAAGCAAGTCTATGTAGTTGCTGTGAAAAAAAAAAACCAACATGCATTTCTAATCTATTGGCATAGGCATATAAAGCAGAATTAATTGATAAACATATCAATTAATTGATAAACATTACAAAAGCCTTAAACAAAGCCTTTTCAAAAAGGTAATGAGTAATTCAATCAGACAGTGCGAAAGGGACTGTTGCTGTTGTGGGGCCAGATTAATTTGACTATCCATACCCCTAGGTAGAGTTATTAAAGGATAAAAGCTTTGAACATTGTTGCAGAGTTCAATGAAAATAAAAACTTTTACTCAACTTATAAAAGCTCTCAGAAATGCAAATGAAGTGTTAGAATGCATAAAGATGGCAAATAATTGAATATTATGATTCTGTTTAACAAATTGCTTCTTGGCATGCAATTACTGCATCCTGGTCTGATCTGAAAAATGAGAGTAGAAATAAAGCTCAGAGAAAGGTGCTATGGATGAGCAGACACCTGCAAAGACTTAGAGCAGTTAGCTGAAAGAGGAGTAAAACAGGGAATCGGGGCGGGGAGGAGGAATGGTTTGGGTACGGGCTCTTTCTCTGGGCTTGGGTTGTGCATCTCTCCAGTTGCATTTCACTCTGGTGGGGTAAATGCAAGACAGACACAACGGGGAGGGAAAGCACTTGGTTTGTTTCATTTCCCCCACTTTGTGTTCCAGTACTCATGCCCCGAGCTTCATAAAAAGTACATGCTCCATACCGCAATTCACAACAACACATCTTTGCAGCTCCACTCCAACAGAAACACTTTCCCCAGCCTGAAACACTGCTCCAACTTGCAAGCAAGCCCTCCTGATGGCAGGCCTGCCCTTCCACGCTTCCCCTGCCCCAAGCGCTAGTGCTTTACTTCCAGGCCTCCCCGTGCCGGAGGTCACAGTAGACCATTGCAAGAACAATAAGGATTTTTAGGGGCATTATGACTGGGTTAGTAAAACACAGCTGCCCCTGAAAGTCCCTCATTTTTCTTGCTGCCGCTCAGTCCGTCCCTAGGAGGGCAGAGGTCTGACAGAGTCCTTTCTCTCCAGCATGGCTGTGCCATCTCATGCTGGCACACACGGCTTTGCTGATATGCCCAGTAACCGCCACGGCCAGCGGAAATCGTGGAACTGCTTTGTCATCCCTACAGGCTCCCTCCTAAGCAAACGCCGCACTGTGTTTCAGCATAATGCCAGATGGCTCGTCTGTCACTCGGCAGAAATGCCATCAAACAAAGCCTGGCACAGCTAGCTGCAAGCAGCCCTCAAATACCCCAAACCATTGGGGCAAGAGGAAGCGACACCTTGTCCTGCAAATACACGTGGTATTGGCAATCAGATGAGCACTGGCGCTTTGTCCAGGAGAAGCAAAGACTCCAGGCCTGACCAGCTCATTGTACAGGGAGCACTGCACATCTTGCACTCATGCATCATAACCCATGATCCCCAGGGTGCTTAGAGCTGCCCAGCCACAGCACCCAGCTCCCAGGGGGAGCAGGTCACACCCACTTGCCCAGCTACAGAAGCAGTTGCTGTTAATTTATTTATTAATAAAGCTGGGTTTTTAATTAGGGAATTGCTACTGATTTCTCAACAACTTTCAGCTTAAGTAATATCTGAAAAAGATCTATAGGTTCCCTACTAAAAAGGTGCCAAGTAGTCGGCTGGGAATTTTCAACCCTCACTCACAAGTCCTCCTGGAAATCGCAGCCCAGCATGTCCTCAGGGCAAGGAGCAACACTTTCCTTTTAATTCATCAGTAATTTGAATTTTGATGGAGGTGGACTCAACAGAAACCATAGGCAGATTCCCACAGAATGTTGTTTCCCCATGAACTCTCTGTCTGTAGGGTGCTGAGACAGGCCCCATGCCTGTGGTGGGCTTGCCAGCGTCCCTGCAAACTGTTACCCTTGAGAGGGACTTTGTGACGTGCTCAAGGGCTTCCAGGGCGTTTGTGGCAGAGCAGGGAACCCCTGAGGACTCTCAGGGCTTTTCTCCTTTTCTTTTTTTTTTTTTTTGCTTGCAGTAAAGACATCGCGTCCCTCAGCAAAGGACCCTTTTCCCCGTTCCCAGTTACAGGCTAGGAAGAACAGGAGTGGTTGAGTGTCTCTGAAAGCCTGCAAGGTGAGATGCGAGTGGCAGCAGCACAGTGATCTCGCAGAGCGTAGCTCCCCCTCTCCCTGCCTGGGCCCAAGTGCTTGCTGGCCTCAACTGGTGTGTTAACATTCAGCTCCAAAACAAAGCGGCTGAGTTGCCACATTCAGCCGCACAGAGCAGCATCTTGTTTGGAGTTGCTGCAGTTCAAACATGCCATCTCCAGGGACACGCACGGCAGGCTGGCATGGCTGCTCTGCACGCAATGGAAATGCCGAGGCTTGGGGCACTCACAAAGATCCCAGCCATGTGTAGCACAAGACAAATACCCTCACCTGTCCTAACAAGGGATGACACTCTGCAGTAGAAGGCAACCTGGCATCCAAAAACACCGAGACCCTCGTTACTGTACAAAGCCACACCTTATTTTCATTGAGAATTTCTTCTAAGGCTTGCAAGTCAAATGAAAGCAAACCCTATGCCCTGATTTGGTAATAAAACATGATTCAGGATTCTGATCCAAATATTATTTGCAACTTTGAAAAAATTACAACAGCAGTATAATAATAATAATAATAATAAATAAAGCAGCAGCCCTCTGAATGCTAATGACGTTGGTGTCCTAAATGAAGCATAAAAGCCAGAGCCTGCAAGAAGCAAAGCATGAGTCACAGCATCAGCAGTCCCACACTGAAAGCACACTCATGGCTGCTTCATTCATTTAAGGAATCAATTCCTTTGTAATGAGCATCAAGTAGTTTTTAGGACTAAAATTAAAATGAGGTGCATGCTGTTATTATTTTCAAAAGTTCTTTTTTTTTTTTTTTCTTGGATTGACAATAAACAACTCTTTGTAGTTGGAAGGAGCCCCAGGCAAGGACCAGGTCCCTGCAGCACTTGCTGTTGTACCGACATGGGAAGAAAATCTGATGAGCCCCTGCCCCAGGGGACCACAACCTCCCCAGCAGCCAGGACCCCACCACAAGCAGACAGAGCACACCCCAGGTACAGAAAAGCAGGTAATCGGGGTCGTTGCAGATTTCAGCCTGGGTAGGCTATCTCACCCCCGATTTTATTTTACTCGCATTGGATCGTTGGCAGATTCCGGCGAAGATGGATGTGTGTTGCTGCAGGGAACCCCCTTCACAGAGGCTTTATGTGTTCCTTCTCGGACTGCAAAGCCAGCACAAGGCTGTGTGTGCTAGAAGAGGGGAATAGTGCCCCGAGCTGCTCTCAGCTCCCTCCTGCCCCACTTCCACTTCTAGTAAGGCACAATCAGATTTGAATCATCCAAGCACAGATCTCTAGGTTACACTGATGTTATCTGGGTGATTTGGGACTGAAGTCTTATTGGTGTGTTGGATATGAAACTCAGAAAATGCAAGAACAGCACAAAACCAAATTGAAGGTAAAAAAAATGATTGCAGTTTCTAGAATTCTTCCAGCTTTAGTCATCGAAGGGGATTGTTAGAAACAGACAAAGGGCTGTTTCCCTTAATTTTTTTAAGTGTGAATTTTGTCTTGACAGTTTCCTTTTAGAAACAAAAATTGAAAACAAATTGTCCTATACACAAAACAAAGGGACAGATCCTCAGCTGGAATGGACTGGTATTACCAAACGAGTAACACCCACTCACAGGAGAGACTCCGGCCCTCTTAACAACAGCTGCTGATCCTGCTCTGCCCAGACAAGAGCTTCAGCCTCTGGTTTTAGGTGGCAGCAGCGTTGGCTCTAGGTAGCTTGAAAAATACGAAGGGCTGCCTTCAGAGCAGCTGAAAACACACCAGGACTCCAAGGACTCTGTGCACTGTACACTTCCCAAACCTGGAGCTGACTCCAGGTGCATGAGCCAGCGGACACAACAGCAAGAAAATAACTGATACCAACGTGGCCCTGAAATTAATGAGCTGCTTTGGAGAAATGCTGGCAAAGCAGGCTTCCAGAAACCACTTACATGTGGGGTTTACTTTCTAAAAAGAGGCTTGTCTCTGATTTTTCTCTCAAAACCAGGATCGGGCTGATCACCATCCTGAAAATGACATGAGAGGTCCCCAAGAAAACATTAACTGTGCAGTGCAGGAGAACAAACACATGACTGTGATCCATCCCAGCCAGTCCTGCCCCGAGAGAGACTGTGGCACAGCACAATTGCACCCAGCATTTGGGAAATGCCATCAGCCGTGAACAAGTTACTAAGAGCAGCAGTTACTGGCTTTGGGTCCTGCCAGCACAAACTCTGACTCTCATCAGGCTGTTCTCGTGCAGGCCCAAGCGTGCTCCAGAAGTGCCCACGTTAGCTGGGTTCAGTAGTCTCCCTCACCCGCAAGAAAACAAAAACACACACACCAGGAAAATTCAGGAAGTCTCTTACTTTGCCAAGGAACAGACGACAACCCATTGCTGCTGTCTCCAGCAGCGAGAGCTGCCCAGCCTCTGTGCAGAGCACTGAGCTCCCTGTCCTCACGGCTCCAGCAGAGTCCCTGGAAGATCCCAATGCACAGGAGGGTGCACTGCACCAGGACCCAAAAGTGACCAAACACCTGAGCACTAATGGATGAGCACCCATCCTCCAGGGCTGACAAGAGGTGAGTTTGGCCATGTGCATTTTACATTTCACTTCCTTTGCAATCCTCAGTTTGGAGCGTCACTTCTCCTCCCTCCCACCCCCAACATCAGCAGAGAAGCTGGAAAGCCAGAGTTATTTTTAGGGGACGGTACATTTAGGCCCTGTTAATCTTGACTGGGTCCCTTTGAAAATGACAAGGTTGGATAATCAAACACATTACGCAGACTTTCCATGGAGGCTGCTTTGAAAACGAGCCTTCCACCATTCAGCAACAGAGAGGCCAATAGTTCGAATAGTAACATTTGATGCTGCACTTACTTGCTTCATCATGGTAACCTCAGTAGCATTTATATGCAGAAGCCTTGGAGAACAAGGAAATTAAAGCAGCTAACTGACTTTAAGTATATAAAATAAAACGATTAGTCATCAAAAAGTCTTCTAGAGGCTGCTGCGTTACACCCACCTTGAGTGGCAAGAGACCATTATCTGGCTCAGGCTGGCAAAGAAGAGGATGGCAGTGCTGCCTGGTCAAATCGCATGGCCAAATGACCATGCTGGCGAAACACAGCCAGAGCAACTCGGAAGGGAGCTGCTGGTGTGACGACTAATGTATTAAACTGGTTGGCACAAGGAAGGCGACAGGAAGGGAGAACGCTAGGAGAAAATCGCCAGGGGAGGAGCTCTGGCTAGAAGAGGCTACATGACTGCTAGTAAATTAACCAGGGCACAGCCAACCAGCCCAGTCTGGCCACAGCTGTCCTATTAAAGTCTCTTAGCCACCAAAAGGAGGGGGGCCACATTCAAACAGCCTATTGATAATGGTCCCTGGCCCATGCTCACTTTCCAACCATATCCAGGATGGGCTGGAAGAGTCCCAGGCCAAAGCTCTGCCCAGGACCACGCTCAGTACACAGCCATCAGCTGTTGGGTTTACTAGTGCAGCTGTAACACAAGGGTATGGCCCCTGGCACAGGGCACAGCAGAGCTGGAGAAACCCGAGCAGGTTGGTAGGTGTATGGATAGCAAGCAGCAGTGCAGAGATGCCTCCCAGGTCCCAGAGGAGTGCATTATCACAGAGCTGTGCCTGGACTGATCACTGACAGGAAAAGCAGCCTTGCTGCTGGCATCACCCTGCCAGTGCTGCCTCCAGTTCTGAATCTACCTAAACTTTGACCAGCAAGTTAAGAGAGAAGCTGCCAGCCAGAGGCTGCCCGGCTTGGGCTTTGCTGGAACAGAATCTGGTCTGGCCGGCATTGAGGGAAGCAAAGAGTTATAGGAGAGCAGCAGGAAATTGCCAAGCAAAAGGGATTTTTAAATCATTTCACTTTAAACAAAACTAAGGCATTACCATAAAGTAAATGGCCACACCTTGCTACTTACGTGGTTCTGCTAACAAGACCAGCTTTTCCGTAGCTACTCAAATGTAATGAGACCTGGGTGCCTAACTAACTCTTTTAAGCTCATTTCCAAACTCCAGCCAAAAATCACTTTCTGATTCACCACTTTCTCAGGCACACCAGTATTTAGAGAACGCCTGCAGGCTGGTACTGTGCTGTACAAAGTACATAAGCACATGCTTAATTACTCCATGGACAAGGGATGTGATTAATCATATGCTTAAAGTTAAGCATGTGCTTAAGCATGCTACTGACCTGGAGCTTTAAGTGGATCTATCAGGTATTCTGGTGCTCCCCATTTCCCAGTTTTTGAGGCTCAATAAGTGCAAAGAATATAAGACTATTCCTGTGGTCATACACTCCAAAGAATTCACCTGAAGTCTGGTTTCTGACTTCTTTTTTTTAAATTACAACTTTCGTACCTATTCTCCCTACGTTCCCACCAATACTGATTATGGGTATTACAACAGTATGTATAGTATCAGAATTTATTAGCATTAAAACATGAGCTAATTATTATAATACACAAGCTTTTAAAAAGCTTTGGGCTTAGCTTTTACCTTGCCTGAATAGGGCTTCAGGTAAGAACTTAACATTCATTTCATTTGCACATTTTGGGGATTAGTTCCCTTATGTCTGAGCATTATACAAAGTCCTAAAAAAAATATGAAGCATATCACTGGATCTATTGCTCCTGCTAGCAATGGACTCATCACATGGAAGAACTCAAGCATAAAATATGCATCAGCTATGGGTGGTCACGTAAATTCACATTTCATTAGCCACAGCGTACATTATCCTGGGGATTTTCTTCACTGCGTTTTTCCACCTTTTCAGCAAAGGCTTACTCCTAGTTCATCATAATTTCAGGAAAGTCAAATTGTATCCATTCCCCAGGGAGGAGCAAGCAGAAGAGACTGGGACCTGAAAGCTCCATTTTTTTCTAATACACAACTGCCTCTTTTATGACTAAGGAACTCCCCGCTCAGGGAGGCTGGATGGACCGGACAAGAGCCGCTTCTCGAGGCAGGCATGTGACCCATGTGCACTGCCAGCTGGAGCACCGCAAAGTCAGGGAACACCCATGCACCAAGTTCACCCAGTAAAATAATTTAATATTGACAAGCCAAGAGACTTCAATTAGAGCAAAGCATGTGTAAATCAATTTTCAACAACCAACTGAAAGCACACAGGATTTGGTTACAAGAGAGAGGAGGCATGTGTCTCTGAAGGAAGTCGTCTTTGAGGAAGAAAACAGATACAATAATTGATAAACGTTTTGGCTGCTCCTCGTAATCCCATCACATGTTGTTTATTGCCAGTACATTCATGAAAAGTGCCTATTTTGGCTACCAGGGCATGCCAGAGAAGAGAAGAAAACACGGTCCCCAGAGAGGCGGCTGTCCGAGCCCAGGTACCTTCACTCTTCTCACAGCGCTAATACGGTGACCTCGAGCTTTTAAACTATGTTGTTCTCTGCTTAAGATGGTGGTCTTTTGTTGTAAGTTTACAGCTTTTTTTGTACAAAATGTAGTAAAATCTTCCAAAGAAATGAAGTCTATATTACTAGGGAACCTACCCTTAATGCTGTAGGTTTGGGAGAATTACATGACTTTTTTTTCCCCTCTCATTTTGGCGTTACTTTACAGTGGTAACTTTGAAATATTTTTCTAAAAGGACCAGATTGCCAGATGCAGGTTCAGTAACCACCAGGAATGCCCATTGATTTTGGGTCCAGCCCTATATATCCTGAAGCTCCTTGCAGCAGTAAAAGTCACAGGACCACCCCCCTCATTTTCTGAACATCATTAATTAAACTAGACAGGATTTGGCAACATGAAGTTGAGCTAGTGTCCTTAAAATTGCTGATGTTTTAGACCCATAAGAATAGGTTAGAGAAACCCAATTCACTCGCCATATAGACTGAAAGCAAGCCACAGCAACGTTCAGAAAAGCTGAATTGTGTAGGCAGGCACTGGTGCCTGCTGGCGTTCAGTGCCTGCCCAGCACAGTGACTTGTGGCAGGAGCAGCTTCACACCTACAAGCTTTAGACATCTGATACCAAAGCCATCAAGCACATCTAAGAGTTAAGCGAAACGTGGTTAAAAGTCTTGCCATTTGCATAAACTACCTTAGGTGGGGAGCCATCCTCTTAGCATCTGTGACTAAAAGTTAATTGTACAAACTTCCTCTGATTAGGATAAGAGCAGTACTTCAGAGGGTGCTACCTCCCACCTTCAAGGGTGGAACTCCACTGACCCCGGAGCCATCTCCCTGTCCCCTCTGCCTCGAGAGAGCCTAGACCAAGGACCCACTTTTTAGACAGATAAAGTTAACTGAACTCCATCCTAGGTGAATTAGGAACCATTTTGCTGGATACTTTTAATGAGATACTTTAATGAGAATGAGGTGTTGTCAAAGCTCTGCCAGTGTCCAGGTTTATCACTGCTAGTCAATACTGCACGGGATGTGCATTAAATGCTTGGGAAAGGGGAAATTCTATCCCTTTAAAAATACTATTAATGATCAAGAGGCCTTGCTCCTAACCCTGCTGTGATTAGTAAGATTTTGGTTCATCAGAGCTGGACTCGGAGTACTTTCTGTGGGCATACGCAGGTATTTTTCCTTCGGCCCTGACAGATTACGTACATTACAGCCTGTAAGCAGCAGGCACCAGGACTGGCTGGCAAGAATATGCTGAGTGTGGAAACCCCGATGCCTTTTCTGCCCACTCCCTGCTGCCTGGTGCTCTTTTTCCTTTGACTTCAGGTCAGCCAGCATAATCAATGTACTTGGTTTTGCTTTTATTTTCAGCTCTTTTCCTTCCTGGCTGTCAGGTAATAGCTCAGCAGTGCTGCTTACACTCAAAGCCATGCCTGGAATAGTGAAGTTGTAGCAAATTTCATTAAAAAAAAAGTATTTGGCCATATCTCTAGTTGGTGTGAAACTCATTCTGGTAGGAGATTATTTCTGGAAGCTGTATTGGGATGCACTACATTTCTTTCATCTGGACTAAAGTGTTTCCTTCCAGGTGTGGATTTACTCAAGGGGAAAAGGGGAGAAGAGCTCAGTCACCATGTCCATCCTGTTCATCTCCTGCACACTGCACAGGCCACATGCAAGAGGCACACAGGTAGTCCTCATGCAAATCCTCCCTCCTCGGTGAGATCCTGGCTGCACAAGCTGCGTCTCTAAAAAACACTGCTTATGTCTGTGGCCCATCAGGTCAGGGCTTCAGGGGGAATAAATCGGTGCAACTCCACTGCAGTCAACACTCATGCCCATTTACACCAATTTACAGCACAGCCCACTGTGCTTTGCAACAGCCTCATTATATGTATTTTTAAGCACTTAAACCTGTGCTTGCTGCCTGCAAGCAACTGATCATAATTCAGCATTAATGTAACAGTGGTAGTTATAAAATATTTCCATCTGGAAAATGCACTTCAAAGTTAGAAAAGGTTTGAAAGTTACAGAATTTCCAAACATTTATGAACATACTGCTCTAAAACGATAGACACGCTCATGGCTGTTCATGCAAAAACATTACCAGTCACCAAAATTAAGAGTACGGGACAAATCCTGAGCTGGTGCAGATCAGGGTATCTCCACTGGCTTACGGGAGATGTTTTACTTAGCAATGGGCACACCTGCTGCTT
The DNA here is from genome assembly GCF_035582795.1 of Mycteria americana. NCBI lineage: Eukaryota > Metazoa > Chordata > Aves > Ciconiiformes > Ciconiidae > Mycteria > Mycteria americana. The sequence goes on along the minus strand of NC_134380.1, from coordinate 9,657,589 downwards.
CTTCGGAGAGCTGTAAATTCATTCTGTGATGTAGACAATCTACAAACCCAATTTATATTTTAAGATTAAGCTCCTATCAGATCTTTCAAAATGAAACTACAGTTTGTGTTCTTTTTTAAAGCAATAATATCTTAAAAGTATAAAGACATCCAAAACTTTATGTAACTAGTATTACATAACACTTTAAACTGGCTCACAAGCATTTTCCTTACTCTGGATTTATTACATTTTTATTTGGGGCATGTGAAACAACTCGCTATACAAGTGCAGTTACTCACGCGAGGCTGGGCTGGGGGGGAAAGAGTTCACTCCAGTGGAAAGTCTAAAGTGAGAAGCTTATTACTATGTTTGCAAAGATGTCTGCAAAGAAACACTGTCAGAAAAAATGTGGTTTCATTGTGTCCCACTGCCCTTAATGGCATTTGATATGGAAATTAAACAAAGTCCTGGAAGGAGGCTAGAGATAGTATTAGTTTTAAAGGCTGAATGCATGCAGAACCTCCGACTGCATATAGCATTAATGTCATAAATGTGTGTGAATGTTCTCATTCAGGCTATAATTTATTCCCCAAGGAGATGCAAAACTAGCTCAAATATGCTACATGCGAACCAAACTCTTCCAATGAAGTGAATGCAGTATGTGAATCCTGGAGCTCAATTTAGGCTGAGACTTGGAGTAATATAATACTAATCTCAGTGTCGCACCTTGAGTCGCAGCTAACAAACATTGTGAAATGATTCAGTGAAGTTCTGCTCCTTTGTTACAATCTATTTTGGATGAAGTTTTGGAAGCTCTTTACTAACTCAGATTTAATAAATTCAGCTTAAGTTACTCAGTTGAATTTTGTTGTTCAATGCAATTGTTTAAAAAAAATTAATGCAAGGTTTTTTTTAAAATGTAGATTCAAGCTGATTTTTGGGTGCATACGATAGCTCATGTGAAACAGACACTCTTAATATATTGAAAGCAATATGTAAAATACCATTAACCGTATAGCTGAATAATCCACAACACTGAAAAAAACTGGATACTGTAAATATCTGATTAAGTTTTTTCACAAATTACATTATTTGTTTGGTTTCATGGTCCGAGGTAAAGTAAAATGGGCAAGCTCGTTTGCCATTAAGCACCTTTCTGCTTCTTGTTCTGTACAACTGTTAATATTTGCTTGGGAATGTTTTCCTCCTCCAGAAATATTTCCTTCAAAATTAACAGATGAAGTCACGATTATACAAAATATCTTCGTAGTCAAAGCAGATTTTGTAATAAAAAAACATTTTAAATGCAACTGAGACTTCAAATCTACTTTTATAGTATCCTTCAGGTGTAAAATACACCCATAATAGTAGAATTGAGGAAACTTTTATCTGTCATAAAATATCAAAATAGCATTTAGTTTTAAATCGAGCACACTTTAACTGAACTACATTCAAATTCTTCTTTATGAAACAATCTTTTCATACAAGATTTTTCATGCATATTCTGGCTCCAAATCTCCAAATCAGTTCGCCACAACTTGTTTCACTGGAATTCATCAAAAGACTAAAAAGGCAAGTGCCAAGGAGCCGAGCTCCTGGCCCCAGCGTAAACTGTCCTACCAATCACCGCAGCCTGGAAAGTCCCCATTCTCAGAATTAGCTGATGTTTTAAACGAGATCATAATCAAAATCACGATTCCTGACAAAGTCTTAGTACTTCACTTATAAATTCTTAATTCATTTTCCAGCATTTGTAGGTTGCTGCTAGCTCCACCCTCTCAAATATCAGCAATTGCTGCTGCTCTTAAAGAAAATTCCGTTTTGGGGAAATGTGATATTATTCCAGATGTTTCAGCATACGGCAGTTCTGCCTAACCCAACCTGATCGTCACTCTGTAACGAAGCTGAGCGTTAAACAGCTTCTGGAATTTATTCCTTAAACTCCTGCACTTGCATATTTGAATTTAACCCTATTGACAGTATCGCATTCAAAAGCCCTGTACTTTGTAAAACAACAGAGCCACTCCTAAAGATTTTTTCCAAAAACATAAAACTGTGACTAATTTTAGCAGGCCTTTGGGCCACTTGTAGATTAGTTCCTACAGGCTGCTGATTGAATTAAATTTAAGTGTTTTAAATTGTGTTCCTCGCCATGTTTTAAAAGTTATCATGCAAAGAGATCTTGCTGAATGAAATCGGCTTTCAAATTTTATAGTTTGAGGAAATTCCATACTTAGAACTGCAAAAAAATGTAAAGTGCATTTAGAGAGATTCAAAACAGCTGTAAGAACTGATAGGTCACTATCTCATTTAATCAAGATTTCACCAGGAAGAGGACAGGAAGAGCCCCTGCCCTACCACCTCCAGCTGTACAGGACTGACCCTTTCACCAGATCGGGCATTTCAGGGTAACGTTCACTTCTCAAAATAATGCCCAAAGCAGCGTGCATTCCTCCCCGGTCTGTCATCTGCACTGCAACTGTCCGAGTACTGTACTGTAACTGTCTGAGCAAGACTCCAAAGCCTTGGTCAGATGGGATACTTTGTAATTAAAATAATAATAATGAATGACAACACTAGCAGGCACGATCTAGGAGTCAAGACTCCAGTCCTGGACCTATAAACCGTGTCACTGACAAATCTGTATTGGGAAAATACTCAAATCCTGCATGATGCCATGGAATGTGGGCACATCATCCACCCATGTGGACATTCAGGACACCGTGAAGGACTTTCTGCCAAAGGGGAGGAAGAACAAAAGGCCCGTTGCCTGCTGCCACAGAAGGGAAAAAATCAACAGTCTAACCCTCCTAAACTGATAGGCCACTAAAATCCAAATAAAATCCAAGAAGTCTATACAAAACCAAATCTACCAAGCAATGTCTTGGAAATATTTTGATTATTCAGTGCTAAAGAAATACGCCATGAATCCGTAGTCCATCAGTTAGGCAGGGAAGAGGAAGCCGTCTCCGGACCAGCATCACTCCTGGCTCATTTCCTTCAGTCTGCAGCCACATGATTTCTTTTCCACACTGTTGCTGGCTCACACCAATGTGCAGACTGGCGATGGGATTTGAAAGACCTATTCTGCCCTCAGCAAGGAAGGGTTTCCCTACCCCGGCATCAGACACTTCCCTCTTTGGGATCCTAGGAGTTGTAATCCTCCTGTTAGTACGCCCACATGCACACACACCCTTCTCACTCGCTCCCCCAAAGCAACTGAACCCCAGCAGAAAGCAGAAACCTCTCTACCAAGCAAAGGTCATATTTGGCAAAGGGAGACAGCACTGTGCCTTGTGAAAGCCACGCAGATGCCACCAATCTTTCTCATTTTACAGGGATGTCACTTGGGCTGCAGGAAGCAGCTGATGCCTCAGAAGGGTGTCCCCACCTGCAGACCAGCACGAGCCACCCTGCAGCCTCTTCTAGGCTCTCCTGCCCTCCTCCTCTCCCCTCCAGGATCTGTCACTTTTGGGTCCCCAGGAAGGGAAGTGATGAAATCAGCAGGAGCTGGAAGGATTTTCTCAAGCAGGCCAGCAGTGGGAAGGGAAAAGCACATTCTCTTCCACGTCTGGTTTGCCTCTATGTGCTTAAGAGCTGGCCTGCAGTGGGAGCTGGCACAGAACACACCCCGAGCTCGGGGCTGTCATCTGCAGATGGGGCCGAGAGCGGAGGGGAAAGTGTCTGCAAGCTGGGTGCACGCTGGATGCTTCACTCTTACAAAATTTATTCCTCACTAAGGGTGTAAGGCTCTAACACAAGTGTGTCCAGGCTTTTGTGAAAGGTCTGTACTGAACAACAGAGCCGATACCAGGCACAGTCTGAATCTAACCAGACACTGCAGACTTCCTATGCTCTGTGCCCTCCTGCAACTTAAAATACAACCCTGGCTTGAAGGTCTCTATTTGCAAACATAGAGGAACAGTGGTTCCTAATTTGCAGGCAAACATTTGACTTCACTCAGTACAATTCAAAGAATATCCTGCAAGAACCCCACCCTTCTGCCCAACAACTCAAGCCCTTAATGCCTAGATAGTTTTCTTTCAGGCCTTATCACAGATAAAATATGGCCCTTTTTTTGTTGAAGGAGTAGAACCTGCCAAATATTTACCAACTCTTTCAGAAGGCTGAAAATGTCACTCCTACAGTGTAATAAACTTCCCCGGAAAGGCCCTGATAGAGAGCCTTGCTGTGCTGCCCAGAACTAGTTTAGTGTGGCCGAAGTATTGCCAAGTCTGACTGACGAAGAAAGCATATTTGTACACACAGAAAGATTAGCAAGAGAGGCATAAAGTTGAGAAGCAAAAATAACACAAAGCCCCATTATTAACCGGGGAGGGGGGGAATAATTGAGTCTGCATCCCAGAGAGCAAAGGACATTATGAAAGCTTCAGAGCTAAAACAGTAATTTAAGAGCTTGTCCACAACTTGCAGCAGAAGCTTGAACCATCATCTTTAGCATTTGGAAAGTGCTAAACCGTGGCCTACCCCCAACCCAGCCTTCAGAGCAATATTATTTAAAAATAAAATAAAATATTTTTACTTTGTAATTTGACCCACAAAAAGTCGTTTGGGGCATGAGGGAATGTTCCCTTCCAGCCTGAACTTTAATTCAGAGAGAATGTTTAAACTCAACAGTGTAAAACAGATGCTGAGAAATACATCTGCATTGCACTGTATGTTCTTTGGGGCACAAACAGAAGTTGGAGAGTGCCTGTCAATGCGGCGTGTGCGGCTACGATCTAAATAATCGCTAATAATGTAGATGAATGGAGAAAAAAATACATTCCTGGTATCAGCAAGTCTGTCAACAGACTTCTAGCAGCTGTAAACAACTACATTCACACTAGTTCAAACAGATGAATGTTGCTTGAAAAAATGTGTCCTTTCACCTTGGCAAATGCCATTAAGAAGAAAAAAAAAAATTTCTAAAAGTGACTACAGAGTTGGAAGCTCAAATGAATGCATTTAAGAAGTCCTGATAACCATAAAATGCTGAGCACTCGCTCCCTACAGAAGCCAGGCTTCAACTGGATCTTGAATGATGCACTCATATCAAAAGATAGTAACTCAAATTATGCTATACAGTGCTCTAAAATAGGGGTTTGGGGGGACAAAACTTGCCAGAGTTACTTAAAGGCAGGAAGAAACCAATTATTGCTGGAAAAAAAATTGCCAGATTATGCTAAACCTGGCAAAAGCTAAACCCAGCAGTTTACCCAGCTTTACAAAGCAAACCACAATTAAGAAAGTCTCCTATGAAAAGGAAAACTTCAGTTTAGCCTACCAGCTAGTCCAAGAGCCTGAACAGCAACACAAACAACCTCAACAAAAATTGCTGCTTGCCAGGGGTACCTAAGAAGTTGTACAAGAAGTTGGAAGGAGCATGCTAAAGAGGCACAGAAATCTAACTCCCCGTTCCCCCCCTTTTCACACCATCAGGTTTTAATGTTAATGATACGGCTCCGTGTGCTTAAAGTATTTTTACACTATGCTTGTCTTCTTGTAGCTCCAACTTGTTCCAGGGTGGATGATTAGAATCAGATTTCTGTGATTTCACTGCAGATTAATTTTGTTAAGAGCTACGGATCTGCAGGGAGAAGGGGGCTGCAAATAGGCCAGCAGAACGGTCTCTAACGGCATTCTCTCCAAAAACGGTAACAGTGTTTTTGCCTTTACTCCTTACTTTCACATACTTTTCCTTTTTGTGGCCGCTAGACAGAGTTCTTTGGAAAAATGGGCATGCGGGGAAAAGAAACGTGCAAAAAATTTTCCTTTAAATTTTGGTTTCAAAGAAGCTCCCAACCAGTACTTCTGAATAGGTTTATAAAGAGAACAGGCCCAAGGCAGACCTGACTGTGCCTGCTGTCCCTGAAGTCAAACAGGCAACTGAGGGACTGCACACAGGGAATAATTCCGATATATCAAGGTCTGTATGCCCCACCACATGTCAGAGGAATAGCTATTAATATACATTTTAGTATGCTGTGCACAAGTGTTTGGATATAGAGAGCTGAAGAAGAAAAAAGTATACAAAGGTCTGTAATACCATTTGCAAATTTTTCCTAATTGTGAAACACTAAGTAAATATTGTTATTTTTACAGGCAAATGCTACAGAATATAGCACTGAGAACAGGGTTTGTTTGCAAAAATCTCACAGGATCAGAGCACAAAAGTTGCGTGGAGTATGTCTATGTACACACATGCAGAACGTAGACTCCTGCAATGCTCCAGAGAGAGAATTAAATTCTATGTGGCTCAAAAAAACACACAGGAAGATTTTAATTTTCCATTTGCTTTTACAGACCTTAGCCATGAGAATACTGTAGCCACTTAGCCTTTTTTCTTATTCTAGGTCAGTATCGTTGACTTTACAAGAGAAGAGTAAAAACATCTCTACATAAATAAAAAAAATTATGAGGACCCTCAAAATAATTCTAATCTAAGAACTTAAAATGTAATGTAACATAACACAGAAGGGCACAGAAGCTATTAATACGATGCTATATAAGCAAACAAATATACACACACAGAGTTGTATATATACACTGTGCCCAAAGAAGGAACACAAACCAGTGTCTCCAGAAGTGCGGTGTGCCGAATCGAAATCAAATAGTAAGGAACATTGGAAGGGTAGGGGGTAACAGCACCTAGGTGACTAACAAGAGAATTACCGGCAGCCAGGCCACTCCGTATGTATGTGACTAGATTTATTTGAAAAAAAAAAAAAAGGGGGGAGGGGGGAGAGAAAAAAAGAGAACAGATGTGTTTTCTGAAAGTGAAAGCGGTGAGAAGGATGCACATGGCCTTGCAGGAGCGAAACCCGGGCGCGCTCCCTGCTAAGGCAGGGCCCAGGCACAGCGTCCTGCGCGCCGGCAGCCGGCCGCGGCCGGGCACGTCGGGGCCCGCAGCGAAGCCGCGGGGACGGCCGCCAGCACCAGCAAGACGCGCACGTTTAACGCCCTTTCAGCGGTGGAAAAAAACAAAATGCACTTACGGTTCGCGGAGAACCAGCTCCGTCCTCTCCCCACGGCCCGACCGCGGCGAGCCAGGGGCACCCGCCGGCCCCGGCACGAACGCGGCGGCCCCGGGCACGCCGGCAAAGGCCGCCCCAGCAACGCCCGCCGGTGCCCCGCCGGGCCCGGCTGGGCCCCCGCGTCCCGGCGGGAGCGTCCCCGGGCAGCGGCGCCGCCGCGCTCCGTCTTCGCCCGCTGCGAGCCCGGCAGGTCCTGGGAGCCGAGAACTGGGACTTTGTAGGCCAGTTGAAGACACAAATCTCTCATCTCGCCCGCAAAGACCCAGCCCTCAGCTCGCCCATCGGGCGCAGGCTGCGACTTCTTACTACTATTTTTTAACTGAACTCCTCTCTCCGGCCGGTGCCCACCGTCAGCGCGGAGCCCCGGGCCGCCGCCCCGGGGCCACCGGGGACCCGGCCGGAGCGGGGCCACCCCCTCGGCAGCAGCCACCGCCCCCGGCCGGGGGAGGCGGCGATCCGCGCCGCCCCCTCCCCGAGCTTGCGAGCTGGCCCGAGCCGCGGAGGGGCGAGGCGGCCGGCCCCGGGTCCCGGAGCCGTGGACACCCCGCAGACAGCCCCGCACCTCGAGCCGGGCCCGCAGCCCCCGGGCTCGGCCCCGCAGCGCATCGTGACTCGGCACCGCCGGGCCCGATCCCGCTCCTGCAGGAACTTCGTACGCGGTGAGGGGGGAAGCGAAAACACCCCGTACGGTCCAAACGGCCAAAAAAGCCCGAGCCCCTCCATTACCTGCTCTGAGTGAGGAGGGAGCACGGAGAAGGGGCTCCGGGGGGAGCCCTGCGGCCGCCTCCCCTCCCCAGACCCGCTGGTCCTCGGGATTACGCACAGGAAGGACTCGGCTGAACTACAACCAAGTGGGGAGAAGCAGCGGGCGACCGCGGTACCCTCTCCTGCCTCCCGAAGCCCAGTTGCTCTCAGACGGTGTTTAAGCTGGTATTGATCACGTTGGGATTTTTTTCCACCCTTCCTCTTTGCCCTTGCAAAAGGCAAAATTAAAAAAAAAAAAATTCGTTGCCACAAGGGACGTTGCAACATTTCTCTCGGCTTTTCAAACGCTGCGTTTGCCCCAGCCAGCTGAAAAAGTCCCGACCTTAAGCAGCAAAGGAGAAGTAGGGGAAAGAGGAAAAAAAAAAACCCCAAAACACCCAAAAGCAGCAATTAAAAAAAAATAGCCAAAAACCAACACCCAAAAACCATCAAACCAGAAGCGAGCTGCTCCGCGCAACGTTAAGGCGCAGTCCCGGCGCGGCGGAGTTTCAGTCCGGCGGCAGACGCACATCCCTCGAAAGTTTGCTCCACGTGTTGCGGCCGCGTCCCGGGAGGGTCGGCGCGGCCCAGCGCAGCGGGGCGGTGCGGGCCCGCTCCGCCGCTCCCCGCCGCTCCCGCGCCGTTTAAGGAAGCGGCCAGTCCCCACCCCTGCGCCGGGCAGCTCCCGCGGCAGCCCAGCTCGGCAGACCTGGAGGCTCTCCCAGGCTGCCCTCCCCACCCCCTGCCCGCCCGACGCTCCGCGGGCTCACCCGGCCCCGCAGGAGGCAGGAAGCGGGCTCCGCGGCACCCGCCACCCGGTACCCGCCGCCCACCCGCCGCCGCCGCCGCGCAGCCGGCCGCCTCCCGCCCTGCGCCGCGCTCCTCCCGCCGGCGCCTCCGCCGGGGCAGCCCCGCCGCGCCGACCTGCGCCCCGCGGCCCACCGAGGGCGGACGGCGCCCCCTGGCGGCCGCTCCCCGCCGACGCGCTGGCGCGGAGCGAGGGCGGGGGCGAGGGCCGCGCCGGGCCGGGCCGGGCGGTGCGCGGCGGAGCGGGCCCGGCGGGGCCGTCCGGGCGCGCAGGCCGCGCCGAGGAAGCCGCGGCCGCGGGACTGCGCTGCGGGGCTGCCGGCGCCTCCCTTCCCCTGCGCCGGTACAAAGGCAGGAGGACCGTCGGCCGCACTGCAAGCCCTGGGGATCACTCCGGCGATCGCCGCCCCGAGCGGGCTGCTGCGGCGGCAGCCCCGCCGCACGCCTCCCAAGCACCGCATCCGCGCACAGCCAGCGTCTCCCTGTATGTCCAGCCTTCTCCTGTGTGCCTCGAAGTAGCCACGCAGAGACCTTGTCTCTGTCAAAGGGATGTCAGAGGACGTGCTCTGCCCTCGTGTGTGTCCGACGTCTTGTCGCTTACATATCCAGTGAGGCTGGGTGAACGTATGACTGGGAAAACCTGTGCACAAGGCGCAGCTATACAACGTATACAATCTACAAAGGTTTTGTAAAGACCCACTCAGTCACATAACGCACTCAGTTAAAAAAGTGTTTTAAGAAAATACCACAAGGCCCTCAGTAATGTGAGGTCAAGTCAGAAGGGACAGCTGAAATGCTATAGAAAAGAAAATTTACTTTCTTCCTGCTTTTCGCACTTACATTATTCCTCTGCACATCCTCACCTGCCTTGTGGGTTTGATCTTTCTGGACTTTTTGGAATTATACTTTTTTATGCTTTGGATAACAACCCAGCATGTGCAGGCCCTGCCCACAGGTTATAGGGGGTTGGGCAGTTACTACACCTCCCTTTAATCTTTGCTACAGATCTTCTGAACACCAAACTGTGGCAAAGGGGACAAAACACACATATATCACAGAGAGCTTCAGTTCTTTGCATGACTGTACCCCTGGGCAGCTTACTCTGGCGTGATAGCAAAGTAGTGACCAGTCCAGCAGCATGTTGGAACCGCCAGAAACACAGGGGATGGCTTGCAAGGTTTTGTCCTACAAAGAGAGAGGAGATCACTCGCTGTTCCTGCGAGATGTCAGCAATCAAAGTCATCCTCACTGAAGATCAGGAACACAGCAGGAACACAGCTCCATCAAGCTGAGCAGCAGGCCTACAAGAGACGCAAACTAGAATGATGGGACATTGATGGGACAGGATTCCCAACGCATGGGAACGTCTCCATCATGTCTTCTGTACCTGGTAGGAAAACCTCAGCTGAGCAAGAAGTTCCAAACTGGGCTTCAGGAGCTAAAGCTAACAAAAATCAAAGCCAGCATCCAGAGGACTCCTCTTTTAAATATTTGAGTTCAGTGGGACACAAATGCACATCCCTGCGTCAATACTGGATTTTTTTTCCCTGTGTCTACACAGACACCACATAAGATTGCCATGTGTATGCAGGTTGCACTAGAAGCCTTTGCATGCTCAGAGCTTTATGGCACCAGCATTATTATGGATGTGGCAAGTGACTCAACCTGGCTTGCATGGATAGAATGAGACAGAGACAACTTGAACTGATCTGTCACGTAACTGCTTCTCTCGATCAACACTACAAAGCCATCCTCTACACAGAAGAACGTGTTCCTTGGCTGGAAGCCTGATGAATATTTAGAGCCAAGGAACATGCTGTTTAAAACCAATAGTAGAATGCAAAGTGAATCATGGACCATGGGCAAAAAGGTTTGAAAGAGGGAAGAAGTTGTATGAGCATTTTGGAAACAAGACGTACTGGCAGAAGGTACAGAAATTAAGACTTTCTTGATCATCTGGAATGGTGACACCCAGGAATTTGTTCTGCAATGATGATGCCCAGTGAGTACTGGTAGAAATGAAGACTTCCAAAAACTGTGTAAAAGACACTCACCTTTTCTCTGGTGAAGGGCATGGATGCTGTAGAAATCACTTGGATCGAATGAGAAAAGGCCTCACCAAGTTTTAGAAATTAAGAGACTGTTACAGAGACTGCAAGTTACATCCACCAACCTCTTATTCTCATTCTCTCTTCTTTTTTTTTTTTTTTTAAATACTGTTCTTGCTCTTTGGCTGTATCAAAGGGCTGCTCATAACAACACAGACCAATGCTGAGCACAACAAATTCATAGCAAATAATGTACCTACGTGTATGGAAGGAAGAGCGTGAGCCAGGGAATGGAGGAGTTTCTTCCTAATGAAGCTGATGGCATACTGCTTAGCTGATGTCCTGACCAACTGTTTAATTTGCTATTTTCAGCAGCCTCATACATGTTGCCTCTTGTCTTCATCTTGCCCCCACTGGTACCGATGTGAACAACCTCTTAATTTCCATGAGAGCAGGGCAAGACTTTCACACAACATTTTTGCCCAGCAGGAGCTCTTATGCAGGGAGCCCAATCCCACGAGATGTGCTCAGCTGCTGGCAGCCTGCTCCCACTTCCACTGACGGCACTGGCAGTCCTTTGGTGGTAACTGGATAAGGCACATTTCAGGCAAGTCTTCCCTTGGCAGGAGGTACTTCCGTACCTGAGAAGGTCAGGTCTTTGGACTTCATCTCCTCTCACAAATACCTGCTGGCTGCTCTCCATGGTGTGCAGAACCCATGTGCTGGGAATGCATGACTACAGCCCCTGTCTGGATGGGAGCTGGGAAGAGGATTAGCTCTGCATTCAGTTCAGATGTAATCACAAGCATATCAAGTTGTAAAGCATCACAACTTTCACAATTCTAAAAATAAACATACGCAGTTTGTTTCAAGCCATTTGGCAGCCAAAGGGCTAATATATTAATAACATTAGACCAACAATAGCCCAGAACAATAACTACGGAACAATAGGTTCTATCACTTCTGAAAATAGCTCTGTTCGGAAAAAAGAAAACATTTTTACAAGAGCCATGAACCAGATGTAGTAGCTTCTTTATAGTTCTCCACAAAGGCTTCACAAAGTGGAAGACTGGTGTGATACCTCCGAAGTCAGGAGGGAGCTTCTATGCGTGGGAGACTGGCCTGCATGTTGCTGACTGGGACACACTTAGACCCTGCGGACGCAGTTTGGTCTAGTTGAATGCATGCATTAATCTGAGTTTTTCTTTCTCGATCCTGCCTATGCTTATGCAATACCTTTGTCTGCAAGCAGATTCATTGATTTGTTAACTTTCCAGCATGTGGTACTAAGCAGCATGTAAGCAAGCGTGGCTTGTAGCCAACAGCTTGGTATTTCAGCATCAGACCTTGTTGACAAAGAGACTGGATTGTCAAAGAAGTTAAACTGGAAGACAATGTAGTGAGAGAAATAATTGAAACTCCACTGCTGGCACAGGATGAAATTCTCTGGTCTTCACCTGAAAATATGAATCCATGCTGGAGACCCAGAGTCAGACGTTTTTTTATCAGAACAATAGGAATAGCAAGCTTATGATTAAAAGTTCTGAAATGTGCAAATACGGCGTACCGCAAGGAGCTGGCCTGACCCCATGTACCTCTGCAGGAACACTGGGCAGCCAAGGCCATTAAGGATTTATAGAAACTGCAGTCCTGAGCTCTTTACTGCAACCTGGTTGTTCAGCTCTGAGCGCCCACATAATGCCAGTGAGCTCCAGCCTCCGGTCACTGCTCAGACATGGTCTGGTTCTCTGCTCACTGGCCAAGGCTCTGCCCATCTACAGAACCTTTGGCAAATTGTCAATACAAGATGAATGCCCCACCATAAACAGGGCCTTCATATTTAAAGCATGTGTGGTTGTGTGTATATAGGGAAGAGGAGAAAATCACAGGACTAACAAGCTATGATTAAGCTCAGAAATAATGGTTTCCTGTTCAAACACAGAGCTATGTCTCTTCTTAGTACAACTACCTCATCCCCAATTGTGTCTATTAAAGACAATTACTGGGGGAGACAGATATGTGTAACCAGATGTGGAAACAACAGTCATGTTATGCACAGTGCCATATGCAGTTTAAATTCTTTGGGGCTGAACAAGTTACACATAAAAAAATTGTATATGTGTGTTTGTGCACAGAGGAGCAGCTGTCAATGGGGAAATCCCCTTAGCCCACTTTAATCCTACGTTCCACAATCCCCAGGGATTAAACAAATGCACTAACATTATTTACTGTAATGCTCCCTCCCTGGGGGGCTTCAGTCCATGAAATCCACTCCAGCATTTGCAAGTTCCAGTTGTGAAATAGGCTGTGCACATTCTATATTTGGTAGCTCGCAAGTACTCTTTCAGTTGGGCCCGGAGTGATGAAAGGACGGGAGTCAGGAATTCAGCTCAAGCAGAGGCTAACAGGCAGTGGGCTCGGGCTCAGAGTGGGAGCTCATTTCTCATTGCACAGATCTTACATGGGCACCAAGGCACTGCAGTGATTGCCGAGAGGGGACAGTGTTCACAGGACTATACAAGACACTTTCTTAAAATTAAAGCTGCTGCCACAGTACTATTCCTCCCATCTACACACTGGGAGTATGAAAAGAGGCTTTAAACCCAGCTATGCCAGTAAAGCCTCACATGCCTTCTGCTTTCCTTTTCCTATAATGAAATAAGTGTTTGAACTTGGGTACAATCCCTGTGAAATTAGTGACAAGGATTCCATCAATTCAGATGCACAATCCTCACAGTCCCAATAAGGCTGTGACAGTGCAAACTGCACAATGCCATCAAACTCTTATGCCCATTTGGATTCAATTGATGGCCACAGTGCCCGGCAATAACATAGAAAAGTTTCAGGCTGGGGATCCCAAGAACCCTCTAACATATTTGCAATGCTAGCTGATTGCTCCATCTCTTTCTTGAGCTTCCCGTCTAAGTTTATTATAGCTTCTTCGAAGACAGTAAACATTAAATTCTATATTAGGCTGTCCTTGCCTTGAATTCATATACAGTTTAAATTCTTTAACTTAGATGATTGTACCAACTCAGCACCACAGTTTGAATTACTGCTGCCACAAATGAGATGGCAGGTCATAGTCACGGGGAGCATCACCCTGAAGAAGCCACTGCTGTTAGTACGGGGACAGGTTGGGCCCTGTGTCTTTCAGGCAGCAGCAAACAGTACAAACTTCAAGGGCAAAGGAGTTTCACAGAATCACAGAATGGTTGAGGTTGGAAGGGACCTCTGGAGGTCATCTGGTCCACCCCCTGCCCAAGCAGAGTCACCTAAAGAAGGCTGCCCAGGGCTGTGTCCGGACGGCTTTTGAGCATCTCCAAGGATGGAGACTCCACAACCTCCATGGGCAACCTGTTCCAGTGCTCAGTCACCCTCCCTTGAAAAAGTGTTTCCTGATACTCAGACGGAACCTCCTGTGTTTCAGTTTGTGCCCACTGCCTCTTGTCCTGTTTGTTGGTGATGCTTTTTGCACTGCTGGCATGATGTCTCAGGCTGGACGCTGAAGCCTGGCTTGTCACCATACTCACCAGGCCAGTGGAGCTGTATTGTGCTGAAAGCAAAGGAAATTATTCTCCATAATATGAGATTCGTATGAGGACTAATAGTTCAGAAGCTCTATTAATCCAACATCTGACTCTGCTCCCATGGCACTGCATTTACAAACATATAATTTCATCATCTCCAATGTAATTTTTTTCCAATTTACACCAAGGTCATAATAAAAGCTATACTCATGTTACTGCCCTTCATCCTGCAACAGCTTGCGTACTGCAGTAAACTTCACTCAGTGGTAAATGCAAGAGGGTACTCACATGGATAAGGAGAACCCTCGTGCACAAACCTTCCAGGCCTGGGCTCTGAGCCTCTGTTTCTTTCATGCAGTTTACAGTCAGAAATATGAATAAGGACCTGAGAGAGAAAGAGGGAGAGGAGAAGGGCTTCTGTGACCAGCAGGCCCCGTGCTGCTGAGGCTAAACAGACTGTGGAGGAGATGAGATTAGAAATCTCCCATCCATTCTCTTTGCTCCTCCTTCCCTGCATAACTGAAGTTCATTTCAGACACTGCCTGGAGCGTCAGCTGGCATCTTCCGGGCTTCACAGAAGTGGTTGCTGCCATTCAGCACCACTTTTTCCATTTAAATTCTGTTTTCACAGGTTCCCTTGGGAAACAAAGGCACCGAGTGCTGCTCCGCACTATGCCAGCATGGCAGTAAGGAATCCCGCTCCCTATCCTGAGCGCCCACAGAGCTCGTTCACAAAATCCCGCTGCTGCCACTCATGACATTACACCTTGCTCTCAGGGGAGCAGCAGCAGCAGCATGCTGTGCTGACCCCTTTGTTCATCTGGGTCAGGGAGGCACACCTGGACCTTTTCATTAGTATCTAATTATAGATGACAGTAGCATCCTCAGGACTGGACCTCTATAAGAGCTGCTACTCCTGTACTGAAGCAAAAATACAACTGGGATCTTCACGGAGGAACTTCACAACTGCTCATGTTTGCTAGGGAAGGGGACACCAGTAACACTGCCCCTTGAACACAGAATGAGGAGACTCACTTTGCCTTTCCAACAGTTGCTATAAACTGAGTTCTCGGGCGAAAAAAAATAATTCTTATTTCCTATCTCACTGTCATTTTAAAAATTATTGACTACTGCAGCATTCAATGGATTACTATTCACAAACACGTACCTGCTCCTCTGGCAGAACAAATCGAGTAATTTCTGTTTCTGCTTGAGCCTTCAGCATGCAGACAAAAACATTTTTTATTCATCAGTGGTAAAAGGCTACAGCCATTTGACTTTAAACACAGACATGCTTCTGGGCTCTCTTCCAGGAAGTCTGTGTCACCCAGGCTTTAGATCGATATGTTTGTCTGCAAAGTCACCCTTTTGATCTGTAATTTTTCATTTTGACACAAGAAATGCCTTTTGGTCAAACTTCAGCAGTCCATTAAATTCCAGGCATAATGGAAATGGGAATCACATTGCTGTAGCTGTGTGAAGATTTCCACAGTTTGGGGTTTATTTACTCATGGGTTAATTTACTCAGCCATATATTTGAGATTCAGACAACACTGCAAATACTGTTCTCCTGCCTCATCTAAGATCACTGCCTTCCCCCCAATTGTTTGTTGGTGGTCTCACCAGCAGTCACAGCTTTATAAAATACTCTGTATATTTAGTTGTCTAATCTGCAGGAAATGTTACCGCAGTTTTGTATTGCAGGCGCTGAGCATCCTCCCAGCTTGGCCCTGTCGTTTGCCATGTACAAAGGCAGGGCCGGCTGCGGGGACACCAGCCCCACGGCTGAGAGCGAGGGCTCTCGCCAGCACACAGCCCAGCTGGCTCACACAGCCTGGTCACCCCTGGCACACCATGCTCTAATTGCACAACTCGGCACATGTATTTTCTTTCGAAGTTCAAGGTTTCAGGGCTTGGGTTTGGGGTTTTTTCCTCCTTTTTTAAACAAAAAAGGTGTCAGCCGTCCCACGGAGGGATACCCAAAAAGCAAGAGAGCTGGGAAGACAATCCAACACCTTATTAATGGGACAAGCGGGTCTGAACAGCCTCTGGGACAATCCCCTGCCCGGCTCCACACAGCAAGGTCTGAGTAAGGCTTTCAAATGATCTCACTACTATTTCTGAACCAGACGCACAGCTCCTCCTGTGTTGCTAACACACTGGTTTTCAGTCGCTGAAGTCTGACCCTAGGGAGGACGCAACAAACACTCAGGAGAGTTGCAAAGCACTGAAAATGTTATTATAATCCGAACAAAGAACATTATGCTTTTAGTCCCCATTCACATCTTACCTTTCAAAAGCAAGCATTTTTTGTCAGCCTCTGAAAAATACATAAAATACACAATTCAGAAATACTGCTGTTATAATTGATTCATTTTTACACCTATTTTAAAAGGGTGATGAAGATGTCTGGATTCTGAATAACTGGTCTGTCAAACCAGAAGGGTCAGGAAATTCTGTATCTAAATATGGCCAAGATTTTCAGCAGTAACACATCTTTTAAGTACATTAATTGTAATGTGTTTTTATTAAGTAATTAAGGGGCCTCATTTTAATCCTCATTTAATAAGTCCTCATTTAATAGAGGCGTTATATTCAGAGAGGCTGCTCAGTATTTCCTGGAATAAAATCAAAGATCTTAAAGCAACTCAAATGGGGCACCTAAAAATTTTTATGTTTTTGGTCAGGACTTGTGTCCAAAGTAAACAACTCTCCCTCACCCACCAAAAAAAACCCAAACCAAAACCATCTCCAGCACAGCTATGATCAGATCACAAGCATCTTGATTAAAGCTCATTGGCACTTCAGGACTTTAGCTATTAAATTAAAGCCAAAATAAAATTTATTGCCTCAGTGAGTAAGAAGAGGGGGCCAAGAATTTGAGAGGCGAGAGAACACGTGATCTGCCTCAACACAACCCTGCCGTGCCGGGAACTCCCACAAAAAGTGAAGGCGCAGAGACACCAAAGAGAGGGGAGTGAAGAGAACCAAAAGCCCCAGTGCTGCCTGCACCAGCGAGTCAGGAGGGGAGGGAGCAGCAGGATCAGCTCTGCCTACATGTGGTGAGCAGGACATTTTATATGGATTTTATTTTCAGGCTAGACTTTGCTCCCATTCAGGGTCAGCTGACACAGTCTTGTTAGCCTGAGTGGCTCTCTGCTAATTTACATCAGTTGGGGTCTAGCTGTTGATTTCCAGCTTTGTTAACAAACCATGCAGTGCTCCTGCCCCAAGTAAGGCAGGCCAAGCACAGCACATGTGCCAGGTGACAGACACGCGTGGGGCCAGACTTTCACATCCTGAGCTCCTGCTGCAAGAATTCACTCAGTTATCTTAAGTAACCTGCAGCCTCCACTCTTGCCTGAGCCAGGGCTGTTTGTAGTTTATCTCCAGGATGCTCAGCACAGTATCTTGCCCTGGCGTAAACTTTACATGTGAGCCCAGAGGCACAGCTCCATTCCTTCTAAGAAGCCAACCAGAACTTTTCAAAGCTCACAAACTGTTCCAAAAGCTTCACCTGTTCAAATGTGGTATTTATAGCAAGGCCTCCACCCATTCTTTTCTGTACAGTAACACCTCCTTGTCGTCCTCTGGACTTTCTTGACTACTACCACCAACACATTATTTTTCAGTCATACTTTGGGGTGAGCAGGGGCCTGTATCGCACACCAGGACTCTGCTGTGCTGAGCAAAACCAAGAGCCCTAAAAGGATGGTCCTGAAGACTGGAAAAAAATACCTGTTCCCTGGGATCAGTGTGTCTGTGAAGAGCTGGGGAGCCTTGAAGACAACGTGAGCAAGACAGCACACAGAGAACTGCGCGTTACTGAACAGAAAGCATCTGGGCAGGTAAGCTTGTTCCAAGAGTGAAGACGCACAACAGTAGTCCCAGCACAGAGCTTTCCTGTGGGCCCCTCCCTGAGGAGCTGGGCAAAGAGCCTGCAAAGGACCTTCCTCACAAGACACCCAGGAGTCAGAAGAGAATATTCCAGTTCTGCAGAGACTGAAGTTAAGCAACTGGTAAGCTGCCTGGATGTGTTATGGCCACAGAGAACAGCAATGCCAGAGCTTCATTGAAATACCTGGCTCTTAGTGCTGAGTTTGTGGCACACATTTGGGCAAGACTCAACTGCTTGAGTTTACGGGATGGCAAGCCTGTTTCAGGGAGGACCTAGGTTTCATAATTGGTTTCAACCAGAAACAAACCCACAGAATTCTGAAATTCTCTGCAAAAGCTGCAAGATGGCTTTTGAATCATTAGAAACATTTTGGTTTGACATTCTGATGTGAGACACTGTAGAATTAAAAAAAAAAAGTCAAAACAGGGTGTTTCAAAGCTGGGACTTTCATCCTCAAAAGCCTCCAACAAAGCTGACAGGATTTTGACAGCACTGCATTTTCCAAGTAAAATGGTGCCTACATTTTTCTAAACAAGTTCTAAACTGCATTTCCTGTTTTTATATCAAAATGTACTATGGCTTTTTTTGTGGCTTGTTAATAACATACTGTACAACCATTTTGTACAAACCTCCCCAAACACCTTATGCGCACACACTTCCAATACCTATTGAGAAAGACAAACAGCCTCCTACCCAGTCAGTCCCAGGCTAAGTGTGGCACATTAAACAGCAAAAAACAGCTTTTTCTAAGCATCAAAGGAAGCTGCTAGTTTTTTGGAAGAGGCTCCTCACTCTTCCCAGATATGTGGCTATTGTGATTTTGCAGTGAAATGACTCTATTCTTCACATATTTTAAGCTGTCCGAAAGCAGCAATAATCAAAGTGATGTTACACAGAGCCAGCAGAAATGCCCTTGCACATGTGTAAAGCTTCGCACAGTTTTATGTATTAAGAACCAAGCAATGAAGGTCAGTTCTGGTGTAAACGGTCCAACTGCACTAAGCTTTTCATAGCTGTATTTGTTTATTCCAGGATTCAGCCTCCCTCTACTGTTTCAGGACTCTGTGAGAATTACATCAAAACCAGCACCCACAGAGAACGTAACAGCAAGAGGGATTCACCACTTCCAAGCTCACCAAACGCTTCCTCCACAGCAATGCAGCGCAAACATCAGTTTTATTTTAACTGTGATCCAATGCATGCACGACCACTGTCCCGAAGCAAAAATACCGAGGAATCTCTCCTGCAGAAGCAGTGAGCACAGGTATGACGCGCAGCAGCGCATGTCCACATCAGGGCAGGGGCTCCCGAGGAGGCGCCGGGGCGCAGGGCTCTGCCCCTGCCAGACGCTTCCCCCCGCAGCCAGGCCGCACGCCCTCCGTTGGAGCCTGCCAGCCCACGGCCTGCAGCGATGCCATCCGTGGGCTCACCACCCGCTCTATGGCAAAGGCCCGCGGGGACCGCCGCCACCCCACCGGGTCCGCGGCGGAAACCCGCGGGGACTGCGGCCGCTCACTGGCTCCGTTGCTCCGCAGCTTCCCAGCGCGCTGGGCCGCGCGTCTCCCAGGGAGCACAGCGAGGACCCAGAGCAGATGTCCGCGGCCGAAAGCAAAAAGGGGCCGCAACGGAGGCGGCGTCCGCGGCCTCCCCGCGGCAGGGTTGCCAGCGCACCGCGCTGCCTCGGCAGGCACGGACGGGGTTCGAACCCGCGATCTTCGGTTTACGAGACCGACGCCTTACCACTTGGCCACCGCGCCTGACGGGCTAGCACCACCCGCGCGCCGCCAGTGGAAGCCAGCTAGTCGGCCGCCCGCGCCGGGGAGCTGCCGGCGGCCGGACGGGGCGGCCCCCCCGCCGATCTCCCCGCCGATCTCCCCGCCGAGGCCCCCCGCCCCGCGGGGGAGAGGCCGCAGCAGCGCGGGACGGCGCAGGGCCGCCCGCCCGGCCGGTGGTGGTTCCTGCAGGCACGTGCGGGCGCTGGGCGGCTCCGGGGCGGCCGCGGCGCGGGGCGGGGCACCAGGAACGGGCGGCGACGGCCCTGCGGAACCGCCCAGGACGGTGGGACGGGAGCGCGGGCGGGTCGTGCCCCAGCGCGTCCCCCGTCGGCTGCAGGGGGTCGGTGGCCGGGCGCTTCCCCGCCTGCAGAGCTCAGCTGTCCCCCTGCCCGCTTCTCCCTGGAGCGAGGTTCCTCAGAAACCCTTTTCTGCTACAACAGCCCGTGCAGTATTGCCGCGGCTGAGCCTTTCCGTCGGGTCTCTTCGGCATCACCAGCGAGGGCAGCACTGTTGCTCAAACAAGACCATGGAATTATTGGTGGACGTTTGTTTTTCTTTCTCCTGGTTAACAACTCCTGATGTTTCTCATGACAGAGTAAAGCTGTGCATCACTACAGAACCACCGAGAGTTGCCTAAGGAAACAAACAGTAGCTATTTTGTATGAAAAAAGCCTACTGCTAAGCTTATACATTCAGCCCAGTTGCTTTGATAGTGTCTGGCACCTGCTAACGAGAGACTGTGCTGGCCCCATCTCCCAGTTTCAGGTGGAGGGAAGCTTCCCCCCAAACCAAGAGCAGGGGGAGCAAGCCCTGCTCCCAGCGCCATCCTGTGGGACACAACCTGTCCCCAAGGCCCAGGACCTGGGGACCTGGCTAGGGCTCTCCCGGCACAGCACAGCTCCCGCCGTGCGGTTGCTGCAGCATGCCGGCTCCATCACTCTCTGTGTGCCAAGCAACAGCGTTTCCACCCCTTCCCTTGGGACAATATCAGGCAATCGAACATGGTTTTGTGTCAGGAAGTGTTTCCTGATATTCAAACTGAATTTTCACATTTTACTTCAATCCCATTATCTTCTGTTTGCATAGTAAAATCAAAATAACATAAATCACAAACACAATACTACATTATTAATATTTCCTCCTTTGGGTTTCCAGCTACCAAATATTTAGTCTTATGGCTAATGCTTGGTTAAAACCCAAGAAATGAATCAGCTCTCATTTTTATCACCGCTAGCTGTAGGGCAGGAGGGAAGAATTTGAAGGATGTGGTTTTGAACGATTATTTAGCCTTGCATTGAAATTTCTTATTCTGGTTTCTAGTTTTCAACCATTGCTGGGCGGCAGAAAGTAATCTGGTAATTTTTGGCTTACATACTCCTCCTGAAAAACACAAACCAAACCAACAAAACAAAAAGAAAATAAAAAAATCCAAGCACCATTAGAACCTACTACCAATCTGACATAATATAATCCCTCTTTTTACTTTACACCTATGAATTTGTAGCCAGGCACCACTGACTATTTAATCAGATCTGAGTTACACAACCTTTATTACAAGAATGCATACTGCATTTGCAATGTGCTCCTCGCTCAAAGGAATAAAACATGTCAGGTCTGAAGAGCTCATTCCGAAGAGGAACAGTTGCTTTCCTAAGGGTAAGTCCCGTTTTTAGGTGTTAATACAAATACTGTGCCAAATACTTCCAAGCAGGTCCCTGATGCTAAGGCTTACATTTTTGATGCTACAATCACTCGGGAAGCCAGCATCCCAGCGATATCGAGAGTAACTTAGCCGAAAGCAGCAGGGTGGCAGGAGCTGTTGGGGTTGCAGAACTCGCGGCTGTTTTCCAGCCACGTTCTGCGCCCTCCGCGGCGTTGCAGGTGGCCGGTGTGTAACCATGTCCCTCTGCCCATGGCAGCCCTGGCAGCGCTCCCTCCTCCCTCCCTCCCTCCCTCCCTCCGGCAGCGGCGATGCGCAGAGCCCGGCCGTCCTCTGCCGGGGGAAAGCTCCACTGCACCCACCGCGGGAGGCGGAGGGGGGCTTCAGGGCTGCACCTTTAACACACGCTTAGGCAGTGTTTCCATGGATGAAAGCAAACTCCTCTGCTGCTGCTTTTCTCCAGGGCACCCCCCCCCCTCCCAATTCATTGCTTTGCACAGCCAGAGCTCGGCTGCTTAGTCCACGCTTTGACCAAAGAGGGTAAAGGACAGGCTTGGTCGGGGGTTACTTCGCTGCCACACGGGACAAGTGCTCAGGCAGACCGGAGGATTACTGAAGGGCTGAGAGCAACCCTGCCCGGTGGCCGTTCAGGTTTTAAATAAAAATGTGAGCACGTTAAGAAAAGCCACACAGTGGCCAAGAGAGACAGTGTCTCTAAAACACAACCTGCAATTCTCTTGCGCCACAGTACAACAGGGAAAGAGGGAGTCCAGCCTTTCAGCAGCTAAATTCCATCTACCTCATTTGGTGCCACAGCCCAGCTCTCCTTTCTTTTCAGAAACAGTCTGCACTGTGAGTTGTAAACCTTATGTTACGCGCTATTGCATCAAAATATGAACTACCTTGTCTGTTAGCAAGCTAAGGCACAAAGATCTCTGTGTGAGGGAATAAGGGTTTAAGCACCATGCCAGAAGCCATGCTTATGCGTTATCACTGCAAAGTTGTTTTAAAATCATCATTAACCCAAATAGTTATAGTTATACACCTGGGACAATCTTCAGTTTACTAGTCATATGCTCTAACCCCTTTTTTGCATCCAAAAAGCAGCTGGCTCCAAGAACAAAGCTTACCTCGAGTTATGCAAGCTAGGAGAGTCCCTGCTGCACTACGTGGGTCAAAGGACATTTAGCATGGAGTGACACATCCCAGACCCCTATCTGCCATCAGAGAGCCAGGAAAACATTGTAACATAGGTCGTCAAGAACAGCAAACAGAGCAAGGGAAAGCAACAAAGTCACAGCTTTGAGACTGCTATGCTGAACAAGGCGAGTCTGCCAAGACATGAGGAGATCAGAGCCTGCTGCCAGACTACAGGAGTTGGCCGGTGTACTTGCTCGGTGCTCACATGAGATGTATTTCCTCTTTGTAACGGCTCTCCTTGCCACGGTCCAAGTTTTCAGGAGTCAGAACTCCTGCAATCTATTTCCTACTCTGCTACTGCCTCATTTAACCTCTGTCCGGCTTCAAACCCTCTTTCCCTCCTCCCTTCCCCCCAAAAAGATAAGAGCAAGATAACAATCACCTTCCAGGGAGTTCTGAGCTTTAATTCCTGGTTGCAAAATGAGCCAAGGGCCTCGGCTCTTCCCAGCCCAGTAAGAACAGCATCATTTGTTAGAAACTATTAAAGACTTTGTGATACATAGTGTTGATGTATTCCTACCCCCAGAGTAACAGCTGATTTACTTTCCCAGTGTGTCTTTCTTGTGTACCAGTGAATAATTGATCTGGAAGTAGGTCAGTAATACAGCACGTTAGCCTGAGCTGCTGAGATTTGGGAACAAAACTGCTCCATGTCTCTCTGGTGAAGTGGTTTAGCACACACAGCAGGGAGTTTTCTTTGAGCCTGCTGTTATAAATCTGAACATCCAACATCTCATTGCCATGAGGAATTTGGGAATGGGGAAGCCTGAGAAGATAACACACAGGTAAATTGCTCCATGGATTATTCATACCCTATCCTTGCTCTGATTCCCCAAATGTCTGTACCCACTAGGAGAACAGCTGCCCAGCAAGCACATGGGATGATATTGTAAAAAACGTATACCAGGTTTAGAAACTACTGACAGCCAAATCAAAGCAGTTTGCATGCTATGATCACTTGAAGATCATCAAAATGCTTTTTAAAAGAAAACATTTGCCCTGCAAGGCTTGAAACTGATCAGTTAAGCCTTTTCAAAATTCCCTTTCCCCCTCTCCCTTGCTTCAAGCCCAGCTGGAGGCAGAGAGCTTACCACATTAGACTCCACTTCAGATTTTAAATAATACACCACAATCCCAGTTCCTTGGCTTTGCACCCTTCACCTTCATTCACATGGGTGCAAAACAGTCACTTTTTTTTTTTTTTTTTTTTTTTTTACATCAAGGGTGCAAGTGGCACCTGATGAAGAAGCAGGCTGGGGGTGGGAGCAGCAGCTTTTCAGGAGGCAAACTTTAAGCCCACTAAATCCCCCTGTGGAAGCACAGCCGTGAGCCATCTGCACCCTGCAGCCATGTCAGCATGGGCTTTGCTGGTGTTTCCAGGCTAACTCTGATGGTTTCCCTCTGACACACTGCTGGGCAGGTAGGACAGGGCACTGAGCTGCACGAGGCTGCTTGAGGGGATGCTTCACCCCAGGAGTCTCCCCAGCACACCACAGAAAGGCCCCATTTTTCTCAGTAAGAAGCACCCAGCACCCCTGTAGACTGACTCTGGCTGCCCCTCTATCAGCAGCATTTTCCCAAACTAATGGACCCCTCTTTTCAATAATGGTGCCCACAGACACCAGCCCTGGGGCTGGCTGCCTCCGAGATGACTGTGCCCGCACCCTCCCCTCACTCCACACAGACTCTTGCAAAAAGTAGCCTTGAACCTAAACAGCTAGTCACTTACTAGGCTAATTTTTTACTCTGGCAGTTAAAATAAAGACCAGAGAAGAGGCCAGTGGGTCTGGCAGCTCAAACAGAAGGAAAAAAAAAAAAAATTACCTCAGAGTGTTGGTCGAGGGGGCCCCACAGGCACCAGTGCGTCCTCCACCTTCCCGCCTCACACAGAGCCTGTTTCACTGGGGATGGTGACTTGGTGAGTCTTGGCCCAAGCCCACATGGGACCGAGGGTCTCCTTTTGTCCCCACTGCCCTGGCGATGGTCATCAGCTCCCAGCCTGTGCCCGACGTTTCCCACCACCGCCTTAGCCCCTCGTGGGGCAAACTTTGCTGTCCTGCTCCTAGGAGGGCTCATCCAAGCACACCTGGGAACCGCAGCTGCTCCTGGGGGCTTGGCAATGGGCAGGCCACTGCCAGGCCACCCATCGCAGAGCTTTCCCTCAGGCCTTGCCCCAGCACAGGTGAGCAGGGGGAAAGCTGTTGCCTTTAGTTTAACTGTGAATCTCCTCTCTCCAGTGCCCCGTGGGCATGCCCTGGGGTGGTCAGTGCTGGCCAGGCAAGGTCAGACTGTGCACCAGTGCCAGACCCCCTGAGGACGTGGCTCCAGGCTGTGCCCTCCCCATGGCAGCACGCTGCTCCCCAGGAAAAGGAGTCAGAGCACATGCTCATTAGCCACATGGGTCAGTAAATAATTATATTTAAGTCAGATTAAAAAGTTGGCTCCAAATCCTGCAAGCAGCTCACAGCTGGAGTTCCCATCAATTGTGAAGGGGAGCACTGTGAGTGGAGAGATTAACGGGTTGGTCCCATGAAGCTTCGGCATTATACATCCCACAAAGCTCTTGGAAATTTAACATAGTTGTGGCTGTCAGCTAAGGCACGTACTGAGACAAACTCATTCCCTAGTGACATCCGTGTAACTCGGTCAGAGCTAATGAAGTTGGCATTTGGGCAGGCGAGAGCAGAACTGTGCAACCCTTCTTTAAATGAAGTACAGAAACAGGGGTGGGTATACACTGCATGTGCCAGGGATGCAGGGTAAGGAGGGACATTGAATAGGTCATCCACTACAGACAATGTTTTAGTCATGCAGGGAAAGCAAATAATTTATTTACATATCTGATTCTTCAGTTTCAGCTACCTGAAAGGATCCACATTAGCAAGGACAGCTTTATTGTCCCCAGAAAGTATTTCAAGAAAATACAGAGAAAATAGTGTAATGGCACATTGCAACAATACTGACATCACTTCACTTGTGTTGTAAATTACAGAACGAGATTAAAAATAGTCATATGCACTTTTGCTGACTGTTTTTTCAGTAACAATGGAGTGAGTGGCCTTTGCTCATTTTCATACCAAGCAGCCTTTGAAGTAAAAAATAAAACCTCCTCCTTGCTTCTAAGGCAGCTTTATAATCTGTCAAGTGGGTGCCAAATTCAGCTAAAAAAAATTCTGCTCCATGAGCATGGAACATATTATTTTACAAATCAAAACTTTGTGTTTTGGGAGATTTAGGGGATGTTGATGATTTCTTTCTTGTGACTTACCACAACTTGTTATCTCACTGTGTCCAGGGGCTGGTGAGTTAGGTATTGATAAACCTCAAGGTGCGAGAGAGGGAACAATTCAAGCATCTCACCAGATGAGGGGGTCAACACTCAAGAAATGAAAGCACCAGCTCAAGAAGAGGTTGGTGGGAGGGAAGGACACTTCTAGGACCAGGTCCCTGGTTGCCAGTTACTGATGGCCCAGTCTCACAATGCATCTATTTAGCTTCCCAAATGCTGCAGGAGAGTGCTGTGCTACAAACCCCAAGGGAAGGAGTTTATTCCACAGTTGCCAAAATGTGAAAAGCAAGACACCCAGTTTCTCACATCTGCAAGAGGAAGATGTCCAGTCATGCAGATCCAGGGTCTGTCCTCAGAAAGAGCTGCCACAGAAGCCAGGGAGGGAACAGAAGTAATCTAAAGCATATTACCCCCTCTAAGAAGGAGAGTCTATGAATTGGTAATGCTATTTCTCTTTCCATTTCAATGGGCAAAGTAAATAATTTGCCCACTCCCACAAAAATAACCCCAGAACTGAAGTTAACCTGAAATGGGCAACGTGTTCAAATGAGATTTTGGTCTTATGTCCATTTAATGTATAAAAAGAAGCAAATTTGCTTTAGTGTGAATAAAAACTATAATCGCCAAGTCAGGACCATAACATTTAGTTAAGTGTTTTATTATTTTGAATTAACTGAAACCAAGAAGTGGATAGAATTGGTCTCATAACGATAACAGAACAATAAATATGGGGAGTGTGTGTGTGACATTGCCTTACAAAAGAGACCAGCCATCTGACACAACATTTCTAAAAGAAGACAAGGAACTGCTAATTATGTTAAATTTCATTTGCTGCGTAATTTAGACCATGACGTAGTGCTTCTAAAAAAACCTGTACAAAATGAGTATTTTTTACATCTCAGAGGCACATGAATACAAATCTGATCTATTTTATATATACACATGTACATTACATGAAAACCAGAGATGAAAATCAAATGAAAAAAGTGTATATAAAAAGTTCCCAAAACAGGAGATAAAATGTGGAAATAAAATGTATCCTCACAACAGAGAAGTAAAAGGCACAAGTACTAAAATATGTAACCATGCAAAAAATGTAAGTACAGTCTGTGCAACAAAGCAAAACAAATAGCTCCCACAACTGATTTTACAGTAATACTCAAAATATCTCAGTATTTAAACATACAATCAGTGCAACATTTACTGCCCTGTAGCATACTAAAGTGTTCATGATACGAAATTGTTGGTTCCCCTTCTGACTTCCTTTCTCCAAAGGATAAGGTATTAAATCAAATGGGGCTGATGTTGGGTAGTGTAAGAAGATCACTGCTCCAACTGCCTGGGTGGAAGAGTAACTGCATCCCTCCTGCACCTCTTACCATCTGCATATTGAACGTGTGTCTGCCAGAACAATCACCTCCGTGCCCTTCCGCAGGGCACAACAGGCTTTACGGGGGTTTGCCAGGGTGAGTGTCACTCTGCTGAGAAGAGTGATGCGAAGCTGGCAGCTCAGATGTCACAGTTGCACCACTAACAACACCTACATAAAGAAGAAATACAGGTGGTAGGGGTAGGTGTCCAAACTATACCAAAGAAGTCTGTGTTTGTTAATGTATGTTTTCATTAGGTTTAAATTTTAAGTAAAAAGTAATCTCTCTCTAATTATATGTTTGAAAAGGTACTACTCTTGCAGTTGAACAAAACCTTTGAGACTTAAGCCAGTAAGCTAAAAAAAAAAAAAGTTTAAGGAACAAAATGTAGCACTGTCAGCTGGCTCCGCACTGTGACAAACTATGGTATGGTGACCCTAGTTGCAGAGGTTTCTATCTTAATGGGCTGCTGTCATTATCTATAATGTATGCTTGCTAGGCTAAGCTAGTAGCACTATGCCTTGCAAACAGAGTGTGTAAGTACCACATGCAATTGAATAGCTATACAGAATCAAGGCAAAACTTATGGGGACATCCCAACGATGCCTTACCTGGATGGTCTTCAGGCTTATTCACCCTACCTGCTTGCATATCATGAGAACCAGCTACAATATTTTGTCACGTAGATAGCACACAACTTGTCTTTAGGACCACACAAAAGGCATGGACAGGACTGGCCTGGTATAAAGCCAGGGCTAAAATTCTTCATCTCAGTAGCTAAAGCCGTATTGAAGCCAAGAATATTGTGTTTGTCCCTCCCATCTACTTAAAAGTGGCTGCCCCAAGGCACACAGACACTCTGACAGTGGCCACAGTGGCTGGGGACAAGACCAAGAGTGTAAATGTCAACAGAAGATAAATTGGGGAAGAATCCCACAAAGAAATGAGACTCTTGTGCATCAGAGCAACTCCCAGTGCATTATGCAGGATTACAGGATTCAGGCCAAACATCTACTGCAATCCTTATCAAACTCTAAAGGCACAGGCAGAGTTTCATTAAATAAGAAATCCACATATGCCACATGCTTCAACAGCAAACTGCTCCTAGGATCAATATTTTGGACTGAAAAATACTGAGAAACCACCACTGAGAATGCTGCAAAGGAACAAAAGGCCAGCAACTGTTGAACTATATCCATTAAAATCAGCTGTGTTACATCATCTGTCATGCCTTCTTGACAATGTTCCTTGAGTAACAAATGACATAACAAGAATACGAGCATTGCTACTTACACCAGAACCAGTCCAGGAACTGCTCAGTTAAAGTTTGAGTCAGTTTTCACTCAAATCAATATAAGCCAAGCCACTGATTTGGCAAGTGTTTGATCAGCTGCTACTTCCTTCCTTCCTTGGAAAAAAATCCCTCAGACCACAACATACAGTATTTGTTTTATGAGAAAACCACTGCATATTCACTGCCATTAAAGAAGAAAAAAAAGTATTCATTTATTTGTAAATTCTAGTTCTTAGATTCATCACATGTCATTAGCACTATGATGCAGAGACTGCTGAACAGTGACTTATGTAGCAGGCCACAATGTATGTTTATATATTAGCTTCCAAACCTTCAATTACTAACCAGATTAGGGAGCCTAAATACTGTAGGCCAAGATCCTCTCTGGACAGTAATGCAGTTCTACCAAAGTAAATGGAGCATTGCTGCATTCAGACAGCAAAATATTTGTTGATACACATATCTTTGAGAATTAATGATGCTGTGTTCAACTCCCTACAGAGCTGGCTGAGAAACATCAGATTTTCTCTCAAGACCATAGAAGGAAAGTTGGCAGCAAAAGTGTATTGGATTTTTTTTTTTTTGAGACTTGCTACAAATTTGCATATTAAAAACTCCTTAAAAATAGATGGGATGGTTACAGTTTGTCACTGTTGCACTTCAAAACATGACAAATTCTCAAACACCTTGAGTCTTTAATAGAAGTTATTAAAAAAGCTGAAAAATACTCTCTTGATGTCAAGGTAGTTTTGAATCAGCATCACACTCTGAAACTAGAATTAGGCAGCAGCTGAAGACTGGTGTCTGGAGGGAAGCAGCCAACACCAGAAAAATTTCAAGAGACTAATTTCAGGTACTCTTAAGTGCAAGTTTTGAAAGAGGTATTTTTTCTGCAGTAGCTTGTGTGTGGGATTAGCCTGATGAAGGACAGCTTCTAGCCAGAAGCAAGTAATTTTTTTCACTGTACAAAAATACCTGCAGTGGTTTGCAACTGGTTTGACCAGAATATCACTTAGCTTTTCAGAATCTACACTAGAATGAACTAAGGAGCAGCTCAAGATACAGTACCTTGGATTGTGTTTGCATCCCCAAGGGTTAAATGAGAAGCATGGTTTTGACACAAGAAAGTCTACTGCATTTGAGTATTGCTAGAATGAGATGATACCACATTTCTGTGTCTGAAGGTAGACCCAGGGAAGTGAAGCCATTGTTTCACTAACAGTAACACTGACACAGAGGCAGACTGTACTTCCCCAGCTGGCCTGTGAGCACAAAGAATGCCCACAGTAAAGAAATAAGAAATTTACCAGAGAAGACACTGAAACTGGTGCCTCCCTATCTCCCACATCTCCTGTCTGTTCTGCCAATGTGTCTGTCTGACACTTGATCAAAATACGCACTCTCTGCAACGTCGATACCAGATTACTCTTCTCCCTGCCCCAGTGACCTATCAAGTGATCCCTTATTACCAAGTTACCTGCATGTCATAAAACGTGATGACTTCTTTTCTGGGACAGAAGAGTTCTCCAAAGCTTGGGTTGCAAGACAAGTTGCTCTATTATCTGTAGTTACCGTAGTTACTCAGTCTAAAAATGTAATTGCTAATTAGTATTTTTAGAGGTGGATACCTTAGAGGAAAATGTATCTGCCAGTGAAATGCCTCTCCCACCTCCAGCTCACATTATTTGTCAAACATAGCAAGTGTCTAGATACGTATTTGAACAATAACAGAAAGCAGTACCATGCCAACAGCCCCACAGGAGCGGAAATATAACTCCTTTATGCAATAAAACAAAGCTACAAACACCACCAACATGGTGGTAAGACAACTCTTCAAATGCAAACACTGGAGCAAGGAAGAGGTTCTAAATGCTAAAGCAGCTGGGTACAGAGCTAAACAAGATGACCTGCAAGTCTTTAGAAAATCCACTGCTGGGCACCCCTGGCTAGAGTGCCGCTTTCAGGATTTCAGCCAGATCTAGTGACTATTTGTCACTATCAGTGACTATTCACCTCTTACATACAGTTACCTGCACAAAAACTTGGCTGTCTCTATGACCATGTATTCTTCTGCTCACATCCACAGGCTCTGTGACCTCAGTGAAGTAAGCCAGGCTCTCTGCTTCCCAAGTGCTCAGCACAATTTTCAGTGAAATAGTCCTCAACATTTGCTGATGCTCAACCCTAATGGGAATGGGTTTTAAATTCTGAAGCCAAGTCCAGTTTACCTCAAAATATTTAGGGGAAAACATTCAGTCACCAGTCCGACCTACAGTAGCTTCACTCTTATTTAAATCCACTACATGAGAGCAGGACAGAAGTGTAATTTACCAAACAAGAGTTAGCTCCAGTAGCAGGGCTGCTGGCTCACCCAGCCCTGCTTGTCACAGCAGGTTAGCAACAGCCACCTGACAATTTGAAACAGTTCTCTATGGCCTATAAAAAGAGCAAAGTCCTTGGCACAACCCACAAACAGCACCACGCAGAGGGAAATGCCATCACTAAAGTGCAGGTGAAGAGTCCTGTAGGCAGGGAGCTGTAGGTAGCACCAAGCTGGCTTAACTGTTCCTCTCCTACCTTCTGGGTGGCACATCCAGAAGCAGAGCGGGTGGGAAAGGCATGTGTGTGGGGTGTCCATGGTGTTCCACCCACTTTTCAACAAAAAGAAGCTGCTGCAATTTAGCACAGACATTTTACACCATCCCCACATGGCAAAGGAGTAATCTTTAAATCCCTTCCTCCAGGTTACCTTAGAGCCTCAGGAAACCAGCCCTGAGACATCACTGTTTGAACAAGACTGTACCGTTTCTCCCAGAGCACTGAAGTCCTGCAGACATCTTTGTGCACTGGGATGTTGTGTCCCATAGTTACTCCTCTGGTCCCTTTCCACTTACTTTACACCTGCCTAATGCAGATACAAAGAAACAAACTGTTTTTATTTTCTTGCCTTCAAGAAAGCCTGATTTTAGTACTTTCCCCCCTTCCCACCACTTCAGTAACACATCACTGAAGGCAAGCGCACAGAGATAGCAGAAAAATATATATATTTACATCCATAACTGAACACGTTTTATGTATTCAAATTCAGGAAAAATGCATCACATATACACACCAAGATACATCAAGAGAATACTAGGGGCAAGACACTGCCAACAGCAAGAAATACACAGAAAAGCACAGTCTTTGCTACTGTAACATTCTTCTGGGGAGTGTATTCAATAGAGGAAACATCTCTACACATTGGGGAAAGCCAGATACTTGGGCCTATTTTTCTGTGCCAGTTGGTGTGAATAAAAAGTGTGAAATTTTTACTTTAAAAAAAGTGCATGGAATATTTTTTTTTTTTTAGCATTCAACTATCCAAACAATTCCATAAGCTCTTTATATAAGCCACATTATTAATTAAAAAGGTCCTAGCCCTACAGTACACAAATCCAGCTCAGAACACAGGCACATGCTGAAGTCCATTCCTATTTAAGGCAGCATTTAAGCATACACTCAACTTTAAAGCTTAATGTTCTGACCCACTGACTTCTATGAGCAGTCACACTACACATTTGAAGTTAAGCACCTGCACAACTGCTCATCTAAATCAGGATGTGCTCCCTATTCAGAGCTTTAGATACGCATGTGTGTACTCAGTCTGGACTGGCAAATTCTGCAAGACCAAGCGCTTTTTCTTTTTACTGCCCTAAGTCACTCCACATCAGACTTCTCTCCACCACTGTGTTAGGACCTAGCCGGTCCTCTCCACAGCTTGCTCACAAAATGTCAATCTCATAGGAGTGGAGTGTGTCTGGGGTGGGAAAGCAACTCAACACGTAACTTCAAGGGCTGCTCCTCCTCCCCCTGAAGTGGGCTATTTCATGCAATTTTTCCTTTTTTGTTCAATTTCTTTTTTGGTAAGAACTGGAATGTGTTCCTTCAGTGAAATCTTTAAAATTAAGGATGAGGGGAAGGGGCAGGATCCCAGAATTCATCTTAATGGCCCATGATAAACCCCTGAAAATAGGGGAATGGATTTTAAGAGCTTCTTAGCCTCAATGCTACAGGGACCCTGGCATAAAAAATATATGCATGCGCACACACACTAAAGAGCAGGCTGGCTCAGAGCATCCCAAAGCAGGCTCCAAAGTGATCTTACATAAAAAGCACTTTGTGCTGACAGTGGTAAACAAGTGGATGGTGATTTTTCACAAATAGCAACAATTCTGCAATATCTTCCTTTTCTTCCCTTTTACTTTGTGTCTTTCCTTTTCCCCAAAGTTTGTTTTTTTATTCTATGAGTGGTTTAAATACTAAAACTAAATCAAATAGGAAATTACACAGTCAGCACCAGTCAGGAACTGAACCTGGGTATGTTAATTGGTTTGTGGTACCCAAATTCCTGGAAGAACAAAAGAACAATTCTTGCTCCTAAAGTTAGGGCCACATCCATATGTTTCCATTGTCTTTTTTACCTTTATAACTAGAGGTAGAGTCATTTTGTCCAGTATCTAAAACAGCATGATCCAGTTATATTGTTATTACATTAATATACAGTATCCATCTTATCACAGGTATTGAAAGTGCATGGAAAAAGTCTAACCAAGCCAATTCAATGACAAATAACAGTGTACCAAACATCATATAAACACACCCGCGCACCCACACTCACACGTAGTGTATATATATATATTTATAGATTAATTTACAGTATCAGAGTGTTGTTTAGATCCAGTGGCATGTGCAGAAATATCAGGCAGTTGCTGCTTTTCCTTCTCATATTCTCTTCAATTCTTTATTTCCAAGATAGACGGGTTGTGGTCTAGGATTGCCAAAATGATCTTGTCCATATACTGTCGCAATCTGTAATTTATCTCTTCCTGTTCTTTAAGGGCTTCCATGAGCTGAAACACAACATTTCAAAGTTAATCTTGAAATATTCTCATGAAATTCATTAGCATGAAATTCAGACAGGTGAGAGACCAGTGCCTGCTCAGGATCACCAACTCCCTTTTGTGACAGGTATTCTACCTCTAGCTCCTCCCTGTATCTCTATTAGAAACAATCTGTATGTTGAAGACCTTTACTATTAAGGAACGTGGTGAACTGTCATCACCAGGCATCTTTTGGCAGGTCATTTGAAACAAATTCCCCATCTAACACACCAATCCATCATGCATCCACACCATGGATGAGATTCCTCATCTCAGTACAAGAGCTTCACGATACTCAATTTTTTTCGTATCGATTGAAATCTAAAGCACTTTGCATGAAAGGCTGCTGAACAGAACAAGGAGTTCAGTGTTTTGCACTGGGAACAATATGGGCTGCCTCTGTACCATGTGCATACTCTCTCTCAAAAAAACTACCAAAAGCCCCTAAAACAACAAAGCTACATACTCCTCATGAACAACCCACTGAATATTCTATGTTCTATATTAAAGAGGTGTTTCACTAGACCTTTGAGCGTGAAAGGCCCCTCAAACTCTCCAAAGATGAAGACTGCTTGCTTTCTATACTCTGCATGTTTAATGCCAAACTGACAAAGCTGCCCAGGAGTGTCAGAGCCCCATATCCTCCTAAAGCTAATGTGATTTGGGTGTCCATTTCCATTAGCTTTCACAAGAGTCCTACCCTGAATCTGGAGTTTCTCACCTTCATTTTGATTGTACAGGAAAAATGGCACTATGGGAAGAGTTTATGCAGGTTGGTGAGGTTTACCAAGCCTGGGCCACAGTTGTAAGGCTCTCTCCTCCTTTAGAGGGAATGCTGGGTATTGCAAGAGCCAAAGTCATGAGATTCAGAAGGAGAAATAAGATTTGTCTTGACAACAGCAAAAGCCCAATTTGCTTTTACCTAATTAAGAGTTCAACAATTAAACAGCCTTTCTTCACAGTGCTCTGGTTCAGCAAGAAACTCAAGTATGCACTTCAAGGGACTGCCCAGGAGCTAAGGCTAACAGGGTCATTCAAGTACAGACTGGGTAAAGAGGTTTGTCTCAGGACTCCTCTTGAAGAGGAAATGGGAAGTTCTGTCCAGAAGAAACAATTCCTTTTAATCTCCTTCATCACTAACCTGTTTTTTTCCCTGGGAGCTCTTACATAACCATTGGCCTGATCTCACTATCTGTCCTGGAGCTTAAAGGAAGCCATACCAGCTTGACTCAGCCCACATACAAATGGGTCTCCTATGGTATCTTCCAAAGCATTACCAGATTATTACTTGCACACTACCTACTTTCTCCAACAATTCTGTAGCTGTAGCTCTGCTACAGGGAATATATAGCTCAAATTTAGAGCTAAGTGAGACCTTGTTACTTAAGTAACTTAGAAATAAATCTAGAACAGAAACTAAAAATTTAAGTAACTAGCTGTGGTAATTTCTGTATGAAATTAATGTCATAATAGCACAATAACCTGTAAGACGGAAGATGCTAAGAGAAATCCATTGCAAAACAGTTCACTGAGATTCTAAGGATTCCAATTTTTTGAGAAAGACAAATGGAAGAGTTATATTAAAAGGAGTGTCCAAAAACACTGTTAGATTTAAGGCAATCTTCTAACACTCTTAAATTCCTAGCAAAGAAGATTTTTCTGTTGTTCATTTGTCAGCTTCAGATAGTTCAACCTTGACAGTTAATTACATTGAAAAACATGTATTTTTGGATGTAGTACTTGATTAAAAAAGCATATTACCTCATCTCTTGATGCAGAATCAATTTCAGCAGCCAGTGACTGGGCTTTTGTTTGCGTTGCAAAGAGATTTTTAGCTTCATAAAGACTAAGACTTAGGATCTGTCCATTAAGATCATCGTTTTGGTCACGAAGTTTCTGATTCTCCTATTTAAGAGTGAAAAGACATTGCTTTTAACTTCTTCTTACAAGGCTTCATTAAAAAATAAATACATTTTTAAAATCACAGGTAGCTTGGATGACATATGGTAAGGCTGCAAACTAACAGCAACTCTTACCACCAGTGACAGGTCCTCCCTGCCTGAATCACAGGTGTTTCCTATGTGCACAATTTACATCACCTGTGCAAAGAAGTCCTAGACAGATGCAATGTGGGTCTTGTGCTTGTGTGGGAAGGGGGGCATAAAATCTAAACGCAGTATGCTAGGGGTTGCAGCTATAGGCAT
Source organism: Mycteria americana (assembly GCF_035582795.1). Lineage (NCBI taxonomy): Eukaryota > Metazoa > Chordata > Aves > Ciconiiformes > Ciconiidae > Mycteria > Mycteria americana. The sequence continues at coordinate 9,621,835 of NC_134380.1, read as the reverse complement.
TTTTTCAAAGCAGTCCTGTACATTTCACATGGATCAAGAGGCCCTTCCCTGCTCACCTGCTTCAGCCGTTTTATTTCATGCTCCATTTCTACCTCTCTGGTTTTGGCATTGAATTCACTCACGCTGGATGAAGAGCTTCTCCCGCGTCCAGGACGCTCACATTCCAGCTTGTACAGCTGCAAGTGCTCCAGCTCCTTCCGCAAGTCTTCAATGAGCTGTGGGCATGCAAGCAGGCCATGTCTCTCCAGCCCCTGGCACAAACAGCCCTCCTTGGCAGCAGCTATCTCTGTGCCGCACCTCTGTACTCTGACACAAGCACTGTGTGAGCCTAGTTGAGGCTGGACATTCCTACAATACAGCCACTTGCTCTTCTATGGAAGCACAGGTCACAAACTGCTTCAGAGCTGGAAGCTGCTCTGATCTCTAAGCTTCATGTCCACGAGGCATAATTCCCCTTGCAAACTTAGTAAAGGAAATGTTAGGGCACATATTCAAGGCTGCAAGTTCTCAAAGAGCTGTAAACCCTTTGGGTCAGGGATTTCCAGTTATGAGGTATTCTTGCAGCATTCATTGCCCTATGGGTACCCCTCCCATAGAAACACAATCTAGTAATGCATTCACTGGATGCTGTATTTTCAGTGTTCATCCTGTCTGTCCATTCTTTTTCAGCTGAGCTTTCATGCAGATGAGGTGCGATTGCCTGGTCTTATATCCCTCTTCACACCTACCTCCTGCGTGGCTTCCCTCTCCTTGTTAAATTCCAGTCTGTTCTGCCGCAGCTTGTCCATCATTCTCTTGTACAAATCCATCTCGTCCTTCAGTCGCAGACTAGTGTCTTCCAACCTATCCGACATGCGTTGCCTTTCCTAGAATAAATGGGGAACTTCATAGCTAGCTTGCAAGTGCATGAGCCATCAACACAAATCTATAGACACAGCTGGTCATAAGCTGGCATGGGTCTCAGGGCATTCCTGCCACTACAGGTGACCAATGTTCCAATTCCATCAATATTCTTGTTTAGGGAAGGAAAGTTAAAGAAGCTGGGCCAATCACTATATAAGTTTGCTCTTACACAAATCAAGCTGATGTTAAATTGCTCAAGCACTCAGGAGTTTTGTTACCTCATCTAATCTCTCCGTCTGTGATTTCAGTCGTGTGACGGTGCTTTTCAGCTCACCATTTTCTTCTTCCAGTTGCTGAACCCTGTGTCAAAACCAAAAATGTTACAGCAAATGCCTCTTCAAGAATGCAGACATGCAAAATGGCATGGTCTAAAAAGCCACTTCGCTTGCACTTGATTGAAAGACCAAACAAGAAACTCTTCTTATCTTAGCATTTTTTCTCATGAGCTATTGGGTGCTTTTTGTTTGTTTGTTTTTAGGGCCAAAAACATTACACTGACCCTCAGATTCTTATGCTCCTAACAACAGGTATCTAAAAAGAATTAAGTAGGAAGAAACAAATACAGACACAAATGTTTGCTACAGCTGGTCACAATTCCCTCCTTGAATCCATGCCAAATATCCAGCTAAGCTGTCTACATGGGCCATGTGGATTAAAGCATTAATGTAAACCATCCTTCAAGCTTTTGGGCATTAGACATGCAATTGCACAGCTACTCTATAGAACTACTAACCTGTAATCATCTGTGCACTGTCTGGCTGTGAACAGCCTATGTTTACATGCAAAGTAAAGATGAAGAAAAGAAGAACTTGCACTCTATTCTGGGTGGCACCAAGATGTTTGTTACCTTGTATTTAGCAGTTCAATTTCGGTGCCTTTCTCTTTTTCATACTTGCTATATGCTTCTCTATGTCTCTTTATCTCTTCTTCCAGGGTCTGTTCTGCTGATGTTTCTTGGTCTTTCAATAGTTCTTCTAGCTCATGAACTCTAAGGAAATCAGATCTCATTTCAGTAACAGCTTCACAAGTACTTTAAAAAAAAAAAAGTGTGCAACTTCATTGACCCTCTCTTTCCTCCCCATTCCTTTATTTCATTCTACTTCACCACCTCTCTTGGCATTTAACCTCTCCCAATCTCCCTCTTGGTATTTAATCTTCCCAATAAGCATAGAATTAAGTAGTATCAGTTCATCTATTATTCTTTCATTCTCAGTCTCAAGAAGTTTTGACTATGACCCAGCCTTCTGCTTTTGCTACATGCAAGAAAAAAATCCAGTGGTAACCTCTCTTATAACAGAAGAGCTTGTTCTGTACAAGTCAGTAACATCCCTGTACTAAGAAATTTGCTTAGAAGGCCTTTGGTTGCTGAAAATTCAGCAAGGCAGCCCTATTCCACTTGGACTTCTCAGATGAAGCCTTATCTTATTTTGTCTGTCAGCATTAAGACAGATGACTTGGTCATATTTTACAGGTAGAGATGTTCCTTCCCTCCAATTTCGTTCTAGCTCTGCTCTCACATGATAAAGAGAACTGGCTCTGTGCTTTATTACCTGTGAACTAGCTGTGTGTTCTCTTGTTTCAGTTTGCTCTTCAGGTCACCATTTGTCAGGCTATCATTCTCCAGTTCTGTCACCTTTTTTTCTAGGTACATTACCTGGAAGAGGAAGTGGAAAAGAATCGAGAGTTTAAATCTCTCTTCATACACCCCTTCACTCTTTCCAATTGTCATTTAGCTGTGCTACCCTTTTTAAAGGGGGCATACTTCCCTGCAAAGCCAGCAGTGAAATTAAGCTCTGAAATTCTGAGTTCCCCAGGCTCTGCATCTTCCTTGAAGGTGATCAATGCCAATACACAGTAAAGAAGTAATAATACAATGCCTAGATCTGTACTTGCACAGTTCTTGCATTTTTGTGAAGCAAAGTCATAACATTAATGGAATATCAAGGACATTTTGAATGAGCTACTTCAGATCACTGGTAACTGTGAGCAAGAGAGCTTCGTCAATTGATGCGTGTCTCCAGCAGGATTTTGTTGGGTACATTAATCGCAACGCACACAGCTTCTCACCTTTTCAGTTATATCATTATCACAGGAGTCTATACTGTCTCTGAACAGGTCTTCTGTGCTGCCATTACTGCTGCTGAAGTTACTGTTGTGGAAGAGTTGTCTGAAAGATCAGAAGGATAATATTTTGCCTGATGAGGATGGAGGAGAAAGAGTCTGGGTACTGTCTTATAGCCTGGCTTTGCACTTTCAGCATCTGATGCTAAAATCTGTGCAATCATTTCAGTGACAATTACAACTGTTTAAGCACAAGTCTTACAAGAGACTGGTAGCTAAATGAAGTCATACTGAGCACAATCAATGACATTAGTTCTAGGGTGTGGTTTCTTTGTTGCTTTTGCTAGGATCTGCCACCAGCATTAACATAGTTTAAAAGCTACTTAGCCTTATTCACACTATGTACTGAGTTGTATTTGCCTTACTAGAAATTTAAAATAAGGTCACCACTGCGCACTGGGTGGTACAGTTAATCTACAAAATTTCATACACTAAGAGCTTATTTAAAAAACAGGAAAAAAAAAAAAAGACATCTCAAGCAGTTCCCACTACAGAATAGCGTCAGAATACGTAACACTGGAGATTATCTAAAATATTCTTGAAACTTACAGCCCTCCCCAGCCCAGGGCTGATTCATTCAGTCAAAGGAAGATCACAATTCTGTATGTCCTTTTTCAAAGAGATGCTCTTGCTTTCCTTTGCATTTCAGCAACAACAACAACAAAAAGGCCCACATTATGCGGGTGAAAGAAGCAATAGCTGGACTGATGGAATAGCAGTATAAAGGAATAAAGTTGGCAGACAAGGAAGCAACTATCTATGTTCTTAACAGAGCTCTTTCCAGTTCAGGGGCCTGCTCCAAGACTAGCAGTGGCTTCTATATTCTGCAACATACCTATCCAAATACAGGCCCCTTCCCTTGAAAACTTGTCTTGGCACATTTTTGTTTTCCTAAGCTTATTCCTCCTCTCCCCTCCCACCCCCACTTATGGCATTGTTACAGTTGATTCCACACGTATTCATAAAAAAGTTGAAGACTCTTACCTTCCAAAAGCTGTGCTTGATATTTTCCTGTTAGGGCTACATGGATACAGAAGGAATGATACAGGAATTAAACACTTTTTGATCAGTCTTGGATTCAATCTTAATTTAAATTCCAGCTGAATTGCACAATGAAACATAATACTGACTTTTAAGTGAAGTAAAAAAAAAGATTCTGTGAACAATATTCTTAGACAACTTAACCAAAAGCTGCAGTTACCAACAATGTGAAGATGAGTGAAGCCACAAATTACTGTGATCATTAATAAGTCAATTTGCAAATACTGTTATATTTAGCGGAGATGTGTCAGTGTAAATCAGAGTGAAACTAACATTAGAAACACCACAAAGGGACACTGAGTTAGTGATGGACGTTTATTCTAGATTCCCAGTTTTCTGATGATTTTATAAACAGTTTATCCTTCCCTGTAATGCTTCCCAGTTCAGCACAGGAACCGAGATGCTTTCCATTTTTACAGTTCCCTTTTGCAGCCAGAGACTAGTATTATCTAAACGAAGGACCAGACTCCAGACAACAGCACTAGAACCAAATCAAAATATCAGCTGTATCTCTTGACAAGAGGATGTCGCATCTCTGTGTGCCCACAGACACAGCTCTTTGTCAGAGCATTGCTCTCTTTCAGCCGGGTACATACAGCCTCACTCAAAATTACCAAAGCCCTAGCCAATCATGATCTGGGTGTTAGCAGACTCCTTGCTAGAGCAGGAACATTGTTCATATCAAGTACTATGCTGCTGTGTCATCAAGAGACGAAGTAGTGCAGTGTGCTCTGTGCCAAGGATTATGCAGACAGGCAGGATTTACATTCTGTTTCTAGGGGGAGCTAGAAGCCCACCAAATAATTTCCTTCAAAAACCCTAGATGATTGTTGGAAGCACTGGATTCTTTCCGAGTGCTCAGCACAGTTTAGAAGTGGATAGAGTGGCAGAGATAGAAATGTAAGGAAAAAGCTGAAATTGCAAAAGAACCCCAAAAGTAACTTCTGCCATAGGATTCATCATTTTTCCAAGTTCCCTTGAGGACAAAAAAAATCCCACACGAATGAAGTACCTCTGCTGACCAATAGCTTTAGGAGAGGTGTATGTAAGGTTATATGCATTAGCTAAGGATCTACCAGATCACTCCTTCCCACCTGGAGAAAACAGTAGCTAACTGTAGATCTGCACTAAGCAGCACAGCAGCCCCCACTTCCTGGGAAAAATTCCTGGAAATATCACTCTCCCTCTGCAATCAAAGAGCTCATTGGTTAAAATATTTGCATTTATTAATGCTGCCTGCACCTTAAGTCAGAAAAATACTTACTAGCTAATGAAGAACAGCATTTGGTTCAGGCTAGATGTCAAGGTCTGAATTTCTTACTGTTTTGTAAGAACACCACATGTGTAAGACAGAATGGGATACTGGGAAGGAGAGGGTTCTTTCTTCCTCTCCTCCTGCTAGTAGCTAGTCCCATTTCAAGGGGGCATTGCTAAAAGCAGTGCAATAGGCTGCTTACCTGTTTGCTTTCAAGTTTTTCAGCCTGGCTTCCAAATCGTTGAGTAGATTTATCTTTTTGCAGCACTGTGAGCAGTAAACATCCAGTAACTCGCTGTTATAAACATGCCTCATTTTTCGGGGTGTTTGGCCAGCACTGTTTGCAGGAAAGGAGAGATGTTACTGGCTATAGTAACCAACTCACCACAGATTTTCCTCTTGACTGCGTGTCTGTGTGTTAGAATCACAGACGAGGGACCTGGGGAACTACTTCTAACTGCAGCTCATCTAACTTAGAGGTGATGACGGAGAATGCTAGTCTTAGGGCAAGCCTACCTATCTGAGTTGAGGCTTTACAGAGGACGTGTTCTGAGTGTCAGTGGAAAGAATCAGTTTGTGTGACTGCAAGAATAGCACAAGGTATACAGAGTCCATGCAATGCATGTAGCAAAAGCAGCTAGTATGTTCCACCTCAGCAATATCCCCCTCATCTTGCCCATCTTCCCACTAGAGCCTGGAATGCAACCTGAAGAGTCTTTTCTCCAAGAGAAAGACAGGAAGACGAAAAACAGAACGGTCTGGTAGGAAGTCACACGAACCCCCTCAGATGGTAGGATGGAAGGAACCCTAGAATGAGGAGGAAGGGAGAAGTTGACATAGGTCTAAAGAGGACATAACAGTAGCTCTTGGCATGATAAAGAGAAAATAAACTAAAATAAAAGAGAGCAATCATGGCATGAAGTGCACAGAGTCCCAGGAATGCGAATGGAAATGGCTGCATAAACCTGAGGAAATAGGGCATGAAGGACACAAGCCATCATCATGAAGGGGCAGTGGAGAGGGGTGCTGGCTCTGCATGCATGACAGAGGTGGCAAGGCTGGATTGCAGAAGTGCTTGAAACAGAGGGTAGCACATGGGGGTCGCATGCAGAACAGAGGGATGCAGTGAACTTGTCCTGTGTTAGCAATGAAGCACAGGACCTTCGTGTGCTATTGATCCAAGCAGACAAATCCTAGAGCATCTTCATGGTTGGTACTTCCCCAAACCTGCTCACCTATTCCCTTGCTTGGGGAAGGATTTTAAAAATCAGCAACTGACTTGGTCACAGGGTGTAAAAGCTACAGAGACTGAGGTCACATCCAGGAAACTGGTGGACTGTAGTGACATTTCCAGCTCCTAACAGACAGCAGATACTTGCTTATGTTCTCCAAGACATTCAAAGTCAATATGGATGCTTGTTTCAAACAAACCCCTGTCTGTATATAACACTTCACCATACAGGTTAGTGCTAAGGATTTGTAGTATCAGAACACTCAAGAGGAACAGCTCTCTTGCAGGTCTTCTCTCCACTGCATCAGGGCTGGTGCATAGCGCTAAGCTGGTTTCCAACACTAGCCCCTAACTGTGAAATCTACTGTCTGCAATAGAAAGAAATCTCTACAAGCAAAACAGCCCAGTTATTTCAACAGAACCCAACAGAGGTTATCAGAAACAACATATTTGCTATAGCTCTTATTATTAAATGTAGTCTGTCAATTGCAGGGCAGAAAATGAACTGATAACATTTTGCTTTTAGGATGAGTCTATGTAACCAGTGTAAACTCTGGTATGGTCACTCATGCTCAGAGAACAAAACTGAAAAATCGTTTGTTAATGAATAAGGAGCAACCTGGAAGATACAGATGAGCCAAGGTCAGAGTAGGCGTTGGTTCTGGTCTCATCATCAGGGCATGGGCTACTGGGAATAAAATCCACATCATCTCCTTCCCCATAGTCTTCAAACTGTTCTTCATTACTGATCAGAGAGGCGGTGGAATAAGTTGAGAGGTCAGATGCTGCAGAAGGGTTGTGAGGACTTGACCTGAAACAAGAGGTCAAAATGTCTCGAAGGCCATAGCATCTCACCTCACATGGAATCTTCCACCTTTACAGCTTGTTCCCTCATTTGAAGTTGTAACCCACTTTGTGCTAAAAAGCCTGAAGTGCTAAACACATCTGATGTACATTTGACATAGTGCCTTGAAAGACAAGAGCATGAGAATCTACAAACAAGCTACTTGTGAGATGGGTTTGGATCAATACAAACCATTTCACTTTAAAGAGCACACCTCGACAATCCTCAGTCATCATTTCTACATGGTGGTGGCGACTGCTGCTTATGGGACTTCTGCTCTGAATGCAGGAACTATGCAGGCAACTCCAAAATGCATGGGATAGTCAGAGGAACATGTACAAGACGGAGGCTGTCGCTCTATTCCACAATCAGAGCTTCCCAGTAATCCCCATAAATCCTCTCCCATACCCCATGAGCTCCAGCCACTCTCTTTTGTGTGGCCAGAAACAAACTTCAGCTCACCACACGCCAGAGAGTCACTAAAGCTACAGATGTGACCTAACTGAGGCTGAGTTCCTGTCCTTCCTTCTATTGTGACAAAATGTGTCTTTCAGAGGAGATATAGACCACAAGAAAAGGGTGCTTTACTACTAGAGAAGTACCTAAGATAATGCCAAACAGGTAGGGAATGGCAGGACCCTGTGACCTCAAAGAGAGAGGACATACGGGTAAACAGATCAGGTGCTATAGGAAAGCAGCTGGCAGAGTAGTTTTGAGCACATCACACCTAATACAACAGAGCAAGTTTGCTGCAGAGGGTGCACAGTGATTCTCCTGCCCAGAGTCCAGACTACCCTGCAGTCATGCAGTGTGCTACCTTGCAGAGACAGATATTTTACACAGGTTTGTTCATCTCCCACCTCAGTAAGGCATTCAAAGAGACAAGCCAGTAAATTCACATACAAGTTCTTATAAACAAACTTCTCCCTACAGAAAACTCATATCTAAGGCCTGAAACACATGCTCCACTTGTGAAGCCCTGGAGTTGCTCAACATGTTACTGTTCCAACTACAAAGCAGAATCCAGTGCCTCTCTGCAATACAGACAAGGCACTGACTCAATCTGCTGATGCTTTGTGCGCATTAAGTTAAGTTTTTCACGCCCTTTGCTTCAGTACACAGTGCTTGTATCTTTGACTCCACTATCTGAGCCACGGGACAGGAACTTCCTGTTGTTGTTCTCCAGCAGCTCAACAATATTGCCTCCTAGGTTTCTTTTGAGTCTACATTGAACCTCTTAACTATGGCCCGCATTGTGGGAGACAGGGAGATTCCTCTTCCTGTAATACTACACTTGTGAGCTGTAAACAAGAGATGCAACAGTGCTCCGTTGGTGGATGGTGCAAGCATTATTTGCATATCCCTTCCCTCCAAAAGCAATTAGTAGAAGAGGAAGCCTGCCAACGTTTCAGATGTGTGCTCTTTTGTTTCTCTTGTTTTGATGAGATCCATTTATAACCTGCAATTCACTTATCTAATTCACATTAACAGAAATTAGGGCAAGTCAAGCCTGGCACACTATTAAAGGATGAAGATCATGAAGATAGGAATACTCATACTAGAAATAGATCAAACTTATCTAACAAGGTTCCTTGGCTGGTAGATGGATTAGTGAGAAGCTCAACACACCACACTAACATCTATTCATAAAGAGCTGCTGTGCCACAGACATACTGTGTATTGATACATTTTTGGGTGGTTATGATCTGTGTAACTGCAACTGCTGTTTTCATCTCAATGTTGTTACACCAAGTCAGTTTAGGAAGAAGCTCCTCCTAACACTTCCACCAGGGATGGAGGTAAATGGCCAGTCCTCAGTTGGGATGACAACGTATATTTATCCATAAAATCCACCCTCCAGCATAATAGCCCTGGAACATCACCACTTGCCAACAGACTGGAGTTTAGCAGCCTTACCCCTCATGCATTGCCTGGCTAAGTTTCTCTTCTGGCAGCTATACAAACAGTCACCACTGCTGGACCCGCCTGATAATGTTGCTTAGAACTTTTAATTTGTAGTTATTCGTAAGCTTTTCCAAACTTTAAACTGCTTCAGTTGAAGCAGTCCATGCTCAGGGTAGATCCTGAACTCATAACCTGCCTCAGGCTGGAAACTGCCTGGGAATCACACAGTCATTTTCAAGGGAGTTGCTAAAAGCAGCTGTTTTTCCCCATTCTAACACTTTCTGAAGGAAGCTTTCAAGTTGTTGGGGTTTTTTTAAAGCTAATTCCTGGTCTTCAGAGCAGGACTTCACAGAAGGGTGACACATCTGATACACAACCCACCTGCTTCTTCAACGGGCAGGTATCGTGGTTTAGCCAAGGTAAAAATCTCTATTGTGTCTTTTAACACAAAAGCATGAAGCTTCCAAAGTGTTTTCCCACAGATTTACCAAAGGCAAGGAGGCCTCAGAGGATAAACCGAGATCTATTAGTAGCAGCACAGTAGCTCTTAGTAGTTCCTGCCCCCCCCCAGAAGGAGGGTACAGGATGCACAATACCTCCCTCACCCCTTCACAAGAGCCTGAATGGCACAGCTGGGAGGAAAGATACTCATCAAACGCAGTATGGGTAAGAGCCAGTCACTGCAAGGATGGGTGCTTTGAAGAACTGGGAATGGCAAGGCAAGGAGACAAGTTTGGTAAAGAGCTGATAAAAACTGGAATTATCTTGAGAAAGTCTCTGGGATTGCTTTAAGTGGGAAAAGGGAAAAGGCCAGTTCTCAGCTAGCTGAGAAATTTAGGAGGAGAGTAGGAATGAGGCTGCACAGAGAGCACTCGAGGAGGCCCAGGAGAGAGAAGGAGGACTGCCTTAGCAATGAAGGAAGCTCAAGAGGCACAAACCAAGATGACAAGTCAAAAATAGGGAAGGCAGGGCAGAGGCTTACAAAGCAAGCCTAGCTGAGCTCTGTCCTGTGGTACTGCATTAACTCAGCTCAAAGCAGGATTAAATCAAGTTGGGTCCCTTCCCCCCGTCGGTTTTCACCCACATCCCCCAGGTACATGCCTGGGAAGAGTCAAGTTAGGATTACAGAGACACTCTTGTGTTAACAGCAAACTATGGTTACACACGCACATGCCAGGACACCCTGTGTTAAACACAAGTTACTGTGGCACACTAAAGGTTATGGAAAATTAAAAACACACAGAATTCATTTGGTAGATGGAGTTGCAAAGCAAATCTGCAGAGCCCAGATCTTCAGATAACTAGATGTAAAAAAGGCTAAAGCAGCATTCCCCACATTGCATTGCTCTGCAGGAAGTATTTGTTTTAATTCCAGCATATATAGGTTATGGGAACACAGAAGATCCTAAGTTTGGGGGATGCCAGTGCAGTGATCCATTCTGGAAAGACCCAACACTTTCACTTCAACATGCAACATGCAAGTCCCATGAGTGCTCACAGAACATGCCAGAAGGAGCCAGGGCTGAGACTGTCTAAGCCACTTAGAGGACCTGGACATCTATCTCCCTTATATTGTAAATGGATATTAAGTTTCTAAATCCTTCAGGCATCCTCAGCCTCCCACAGTACAGATTAGTCACATAAAGGCTCCTTCCTCCCTGGTCCTTTTGCACATGCCTCAAAACAGGGCTGCCACAGGGCAAAACCACCACTCACTTGTCACCAGGCAGAAACAGGCCACCAAGCACACCGTCCTTCTCTTCGCTCCGACACGTGTCGGAGGCCTCCGAGCTCTGGGCACTCTCAATAGCACTGTCCATGTCAGACTCATGGTGAACCTCTTGCTGTGCTAGAGTCATCGCGTCGTCATCAGGAAAGAGCTCCAACTCGCTGTAGGCGCTTTCGCTGTCCAAGTAGGCACAGTCCTGGATTTCACTACCCTGGCAAAAGATGAATTGGGAGACAATTCAGATCATCCTTCAAGGCGGTTAAGAGGATACAGGCGAAGCAAGAACCCACCCTCTGGATGCCCTGGTAAGCAAGAGTGGTACTGAATAAAAGCCATAAAACAAAAAGGCTGACCTGCTTTACAAAGGCCAATTCCTGCAAGCCCCTAAGGTAGCTTGCACCTTCCACAAGGGCTCAAATACTGTCTCTGACTTGGTGTCTCCTATAGGAGAGGGGGGACACAACACCCAGGTATAAAATGCAGTCAGTTTTGCCCTAATTTACTATCAAAATGCACTTGAAGTAATAAATATCCTCAAAGCTTTATAATAAAAGAGGCATCCTTTGAAAGAAGTTAATCACAGGACTCTCTCTCAGTGATTTCATGTGTTAATATTATCAATTAAACAAAAGCAAGCCAGACAAGTCTAACAGTTTACTCTGAGGATGGACAAAAACGTAGAAGGTGAAAAAAGAGTTGGCAGGTGTTAAAACATTTATTGTAAGTCTTGGTGACAAAGATGTAAGAGGGCAGGAAAAAAAAAAAACCAACAACCTAAAGCCATCTGTTCCTGCTTCCTGGAACCACATATCTTGATTAAGTATCAACTAAAATAAGACGTCATTCTCATTACTGCAACACTTTGCTCTTGCTGTTCATCCCCTCCCTCCCCTTCTTGCCCCATGAACACTCACAATAGCCAAGACAAGCTGTTTTCTATTTGCTTGTCCCTGAGGGACAAATAAAAATTCTTAATTGAAAAAATAAAGCCCAAGATTTTACTCTGTCCTTTGTTTAATACATGGCAACACAATACTGCTTTGACAATTTTCATCCAGTATGACGCAAATAACTCATGTCTCCAGAGCGAGTCCTGCAAATGCTCTGAGTCAGAGCTCCACTCCAAAGCTCACCTGCAAGCTCCACAACTATTGCCAGAAAGTCAAGACAATCATGTATTTAAGGCTTAGTTTACTGGCACAAGTAATGAAGCATTTCATTCATGGATACACCTCATGTTTAGGCCCAACTGTCATCCGCCCAGCTCCTTCCCCAGGAATCCCAAGGCATTGGCAGCCTGGCACCACCACAAGCACCAGCTGCCATTCTGGCAAGCACGTTCAGTTGGACGCTGTTACAGTGGCACCACTTGCAGCAGCATGGCTTCAAGTCAACCCCCGTAGCCTCTGGACACTCCTACGCTAGAGCCAAAGAGGCTTAAATCCCTTTTGCAGAACTAGTGATGTTCTATGCTGATGACACTAATTTTTCTCAGTGCCTTTTCCACCTCAACATGAGAAGAGTCAGCCAGAAGCTGCAGCTTTTTAAGATTTGCAAAAACTGCTACTAGAAATGCAGGTCTCACCTTCCATTTTTTCCTGAAATACCAATTTATGTGACTGTGAAACTCCTAGCATACAGAGGTTTAAGAAATTCAAAACAACTCCACCTGCTCAAACCTAGTTAACTAATGAACAACCAAGCAGTCAAAAGGACAGCTTTACCTGCAGTGTTTGACTCTCTAGATACTCAGAGCAGATATCTGGATACTTTTCTAGCTGAGCTTTCAACAGGTCTTCCAGATACACAAGTAATATCAGTTAGACACTTCAGCACTATACAATAATAAGCATACGTGTATATGCTTTCTCCCACTTTTCCGTGTCAGCCTTATTAAGCCTGAAACTTTCCCTAGGTACCACTCCAAGAGATATCCAAAAGGATTTATTCTTGGTCTATGCCATATAGTATTTATTGAAGCCACGCTGTCTCATGCAATCAAATTTCTAGCTCTGAGCCAGAGCACCTTCAGCATGGCCACGACCCCTCATCCACAGGGAGCTGGTGGTTTGGCAGGTCAGACACCAGCTGTGGAGTCTGCCCTGGCCCTGCTATAGCCCCAGGTTCTTCAGCACATCTTCTGACCTGCACCTTGCATCCTCACAAGCAAGCAGGGATAATGACACTGTTGCTCTTTGCAAAGTACCTTAGGATCTACAAAGAGACAGCACAAGCAACAAGACATTTTTAGGAGGTGTTGAAAAAGTAAAGATTGTTAAGAGCAATTAAGGTGTTTCAGAAGTATCCAGGAGTGTTTATCTAACATTTCCCCAAGGTTTCCTCCTGCATGCTAAGCCCCACAGGCACAGAGCTCCTGTTTCTCTTAAAATGTTTAATGCAATAAAGCCCTGACTGCCGTTATGGAATTGCACCAGCTGGTAAGAGCCTGATCCAGGAGGGAAGGAAAGAGGCATGGAGAACACAGTGGATCCCTGAAGTAGGAGTTCAGGGAGGAAATCAAGGGAGGAAAGGAAGAAACAGCTCTTGCACAGCTCTACCTCCCAATTAGCACATCTTTTTCAGAGGTCTTGGAGAAGTTTCTGCTTAAGCAAGTTTTTACAGCACGAAAATCTCACTGGTATTAAACAAATTAACACAAGAAAGTAAAGGCCAAGAAGATCATGAAAAACTCCCTTTTTGTTCCCTGTAGGTAACACCGAACATTTGCTTTTTCTAAGAATAGCAGCCTAGATGATCTTTAAAAAAAGTCCATTAGCAATTAAATGTGCAGTGTCATCTATAAAGGCTAAGGGCTCGCTTTTCTTTCCTGTCACTTTATGGCAACCTAACCTTCACATATTGACTTGTATTACAGTACTCATCTATAGCTACAGCACAGACTGCACTGTACCCATGCTGGTCAGTACCATGCATTCTTTGTCGAAGTGTAATTGTTCTGCTCCTAAACTTTCACTTCTAAGCCCACGAAAAAAAAAAAAAGAAGAAAAGAAATGAGCTTTTGGAGGCAATGACCCATCATAAGCCTGAACACCTGCTTTACAGTTTCTGAAATGCCTCACTGCAAGACTTGGAACCCTTCCTGGAAGCTGGTCCTCCCTTCTGCAGATCCCACCCTTGAGCTGTAGGGAGCTCAGGGACTGATGGGGACTGGATAAATGAAGAACATGGGCCAGCCAAGCTCCTTTGAGGAGCTCCCCCTGAGCTATCCTCCGCTGCTTCCTCTCAGCGGGGAAAGCAGATGCCATGCAGCACACCATGCTCCAGGCTGCCAGCCCCTGTCTTCTCTGCAAATCTGGCACCCACCCCACAGACCTGCACAAACAAAGTGAACATTTAGGAAGCATGTCTCAGCTGTTCTTCCAAGTACCTGGCAGCCAAACCACACACTGAAGACCCCAGCCCTTTCAAAGCAAGCAGCACGACAAAGAATCCTGCCAGGGAGGCTCAGCTCCAGCAGCTGCACGAGCTGCTTATTCATGGTTTTCAGTACTCAAGGTCCACCTACAATCAGTGCTGAAAAATCACTGTTTCAGCAAGATGTACAGAAACTAGGACCAGTGACAGCCACTGTGCTGAAGCCTGCATGACTGTTTTCTGTGGGTAGGAACTACATGCTTAGCTATTAAGCTTTAAGAGCTTAGGGGTGGGGAATCACTACACTCCCAATAATGCAGTGTTTCCAGGCACAAGAATACTCTGATGTGCAGCACTGAAATCCTGTAAAGCATGGGACCTGCATAACACGAGCAAGGTGTCTCTTCAGCTCCCTCGGTGAAACCAGCCTTTAGTGCAACTGTCACAATTACACATTTAACAAAAAGTTTTCCTTCTGTGGCCTAAATGAACAGTAGAAGGTAACAGACAAAGCACCTTTAAAACAACTAATACAGGTTAAGAAAGCTACTACAAGAAGTCAGAATTGGGGCATGTTGCTAGTAAACAATATACAGGCATCCACACCTTACTGACTAAAGCTGTAAGATATTTGAAGCTGTAATTGTTCAGTGATCACAGTTTCTCACAGGACCATACTTTCAGTGATGCCGTCTAGCACAAGCTGCTTACAGACCACACCTAAGGAAATTAAACTCCGGGGGGGGGGAGAAAGAGAAAAGAAAAAGAAAAGGCTGATTGCACAGCTTAACTTCTCAAATTATTCCCATAGTTTAGGTATCTACAGGACCTCATGTACCAAATTAGAGGTTGGCAAGAGCAAGTGTTATTCAGGTAGCCTTAAAAAAAGCTAACTTGAGTTTAAACAGTATGTTAAGGATTAGGAGATGCTTCTATCCTGAGTCATTTGTTTCCAGTGTACATGCCATTAGCCGAAACCAGAAAGAGAATGAGGTTCTGACAACCTGAATATGAATCATTGTGTTTCTCATTCTGCTAGGCAGTTCCCTTCTTTGTTGGCTGAGCCAAAAGAGATGAAGTTGCTGTTTATGATCTTGGAAGATTCACACACAAAAAAACCCAACAACAAAAAAACCCCAATTAACATTAAAAATACCACCAACACTACATAGCTGCGGGTAGCTTTAAAGCAGTAAGTACTTTGCACTTTATCTAATCGGATGCTCAAGATAACTCCAAGTGCTTCGCAGGCAGTCGGCCAGACGCTTGTATAGCAACTGTTGAATATTCAGCAACAGTTTGCTCTATAGAAGCACCTGCTGCCCAAAGATCCAAGGCCACTTCACAGAAACTAATGAATTCCCTTCCTCGAAAGAGGCAATTGTGTGGCTGCATTGAAGCCAGATGAGTAAGCACAGGCTGCCTTTGCACAGACACCCCAAACAGAAGCAGAAGCCAGAAGACAGCGATTCCAATGGATTCCTTCTGATCTTTGTGGGCCAGGAAAGTGGCGTCAGCATTAGGTGGGTATGGGAATACAGCTCTGCCTTGCCTTGCAGTGACCTGGCTGGGCTTTCCCAGATTGGAAGCAATCCCTAAAATCTGCACATAAAGCAGCTGAAAGCTAGTAACTTGGCTGACAGACAGGCTACATGACATGCCTACATCAATACATTCATGCTGAAGAGCAAGCCTAGTTAAAATTCACTCCCATCACAGCCAAATCACCAGCACCCCTGACATTTAGACAGCCTCCCAGTATTCCAGAGGAGACAGGGAAGAAAAGAGGATCCAAGTCTCCCACCACTGGGCAATTTGATTAGCAAGAGCTGGAACCATCACACACAACCAGAAACAAGAAGTGCCACATGCATGTCAGCCACAGCACTTCCCTCACCAGGATCATGCCCCCAACCTGCACCCATCCGACACGCTGAATCTGGTAGCTGTGGGACAGATGCAAGTCTGAGTCCCCGCACCCTCCCCATCCAGTTTCTTCCCAGCAAAAGTGCAGGAGAAGTCACCTCACCACAACTGGAAGGGAAGAGGTACCACGTGGAGGCGTGCGAGGCTCGGCGGTCTCAGACGAAGTGGTACTTACTGTTGCACACCCATCATAGAGAACATCCAGGCTCTCTCATCTTTATTTAAGCAGCCACTGCATTGGAAGGCAAGTATTCTCCTAATTACTGGGTATAACGAAGAAGGGTGTGAAGCATTTCTCACCAATGGGTTTTAGAAACATGCCACTCCTCTACAAACATTTGCATATTTACACCAAGTGGGCTATGAACTTTTTTTAAAGCACAGATTCTCCCCCAACATATTTCCTTTCCTTTTCAGTTGTCAGGCAGAGGTGGAGAGATCTACCCTTTGATCTGACTGGAAACAGGAAAAACTACGTAAGAGGAAAATGCAGAAGCACTAAGTGAGACCACACTTCTGCATCTGCATCCATGAGGAAGCTAAGCAAGTGACTGCCGGCTCTCACCCACGCAGCTGCGGCCGAGCACAAGGCAGAGCAGGGGCTGCCACATGCAACAACGTGGCTTGCAGGTAGGTTGGTGGTAGGAGGGAAGAAGTCATAGAAGCTGCTTCCATCTCCTGCTGCAGCATGGAAGAACACCAAGTCTCCCCACATAGCTGGGAGTTTAAAATGTCTGAGTTCAAGATCAGCACGCAGAGCATGGCTATTTTACTAAGCTGTTCAAATAAGAAGCTATTTTAGGATCACAAATTAGTCTGTTCAATGCAATAGCTTCCTCTGACTGTTTAGTTACTCAAATCTAATATTTGAAGGTCAGTTTAAGGCAAAGCTTCACACACTGCTGCTGTGGGTATTGGAAGGGACTTCTAGGGGTGAGTTTATTCCTAAGATCCAAATCTAGGATCGAGTGCTGGACAGCATCCTGGAAAGCTGGTGAAGAGTCCCCAGACAGAGGGCAAGCTATGCCTGTGCTGCGGTGCATTGCCAGCCTCCGTTTCCTTCGCAAGATAATACCTGTATCTCATACAATCGTGCAATTCAAGGACAACAGGTTTTAACTGAAAGACCAAGCTTCAGCTTCTGGGCTGTTCATGCTGAACCACACAAGCGGAGGGCACAGAGGTTCTAAAAGGCCGCTTTGTGCTCTGGATAGAAAGTTCAAACTGACGTGCCTTTTCCAAGGCAGAGGAGAAAGGCAGCATGCAGCCTGGAGCCAGCCAGGGAACGGCAGGAGTCAGGAGTGTTTACACTCTGCTACCTGTCACTTTAATTGGCCATAATAGACATGCCAGACCTCATCATGCGTAGGGTCTAGATCCAAGCACTCCTTTTCACAGGTCATTGCTTATGCTCTGAAAGTTTTAACATTAAAAGACTTTAGCAGACTGCTAATTTGATCCTCCAAAGAAAGTAAAAAAAAAAAAAAAAAAAAAAAAAAAAAAAAAAAAAAAAAAGAGGTTCTTTCTTGTTAATTTGAAGTTGCATCCCATCACTCCCTGGGCTGCTTCCCACTACTGGGCTATCGTACACTCATCAGCCATCACTGGAGGCTCAAAGCAGGGAGCATCCCTTTGCAGAAGAAGAAAACATCCTAGTCTGCGGTGTTAGGAATGAGGCATGGATGGGGCCAGTACATCAGCCACAGAGTTCAGAATAAAACCCACCAGATCGTTTGGCACCTTGTTCCAACATTGATCAGGGCGCTTTTAGTTCTGAGCTGCAAGATAGTTTCCATTCTCTTTCACATACCTAAAAAAATAGGTGCAAAGTGGCACCATGCTGGTATGCTGTGAGGATGTCACAAATGTCACTCAAACTCCAAAGGTGTCCACTCCAGTAAGAGCAGGAATGAGACCACATTATCTGAAAAAGTCTCCGGTAACATTTCTAGTGTGAAATGCTTTTGACTCTGCAAGCTGCTGGGCCTCTGCAGACTGGTACCATGGCCCTTCCCATACAGCAAACTGCTGGGACACCCCACAGCAGGTACCCGCCTGCCACCCCCTCCTCCAGGGCAGGGCACCCAGGTCAGCTGTACATTGAAATAAGCTGTGGTCAACTCGGCATCGCCTTTGCAGCATGCACAGGGTTGCTGCAGACCTTGGTTTAAAAAAGCTGGTATACAACTAAAAAAAAAAATTATTCATGATATTTGCCTAAAAAGATCTGCACAGCAGATAATAAATGTGACGATTAACCCTCTTGAAAAGACTTTGCGTTGAGAGGAGACAATCTCTTTCTATTTTTAAAGTCAGAACAGCAGTAACAGGGAGGGAGAACAGAAAATGTCAAACTCTAACCAGGGATCATTTCCTGGGACTGGCACTCAGGCCTGCCCCTGTTAAACCTGCCCCTCTGGGCAATGGGGCCAGTGAAGGAAGCTCTCGTATATCACGGGCAGTAGCATTTACCATTATGTTGGCATGGACAGTTGTTGACAAAATTATGAAGACCGCTGTACCCTGGGCACCATATGGCCAACTGCAGGCCAGATGTCACAACATGCCTCATGCACAGGAAACGCAGAGCTGCAATTCATAGTTAAAGGCACTCCAAAGACACCCCAGTATAGTCCAGCCTTAAGACCAAGGGTCAGAGGTAAGCTCAGATTATGTTATTTTGAAGCAATACTGCAAGTGAACACCTATACCATGTCAATGAGAGCTGGAGGCTGCTTGCAAACCCATGTCTTTTTTTTAAGCCTAAAGCATAGTCCAGCACTCACTTCTCAGCTCAGTTCCTTAATTAACCAAGTCTGTAAGTTACAAGATGCTCTTTGCAACTGGTGTTTGCTGCTCAGGAGACAGCTGAGCTCGCACATGAACTTGTTTTCCTTGACAAGCCTCAAGGTCACCCAGTCGGGTACTCAGTCAATAGCAAAACACTTGCATCATACTTGCCCGCGGGTGCTGCAAGCACATGGGTGAAGAGCTCCTTGAGCAGACTTAGTGCTGCTCCAGACCATGGCTGGGTGAGGAGGAGGGTACTCGTGGTACCTCCAGGAGTACCATTAGGCACAAACAGCGTGAAGAACAGGAAGAAGCTGTCCCAGGCAGGAACAGTTCTGTCTATGTCTACGCTAATTATTTACAGGAGCCCTGGTCAAACTCCCTCCCCCAAAGAATTTGGAAACTATAATATTTGCATTTCTTTTCTATATTACTGCAAGTCTGGCCTCCAGCAAACACAAGGAAATAAAGACATTTAAAGAAAAACAAATAAAATAATATTTTTTGCCTCACAAATCATATTTCTGTATTCCCACCCACTCGGTTTAGATTACACTGCAGTCTCCAGAGGGGAGGAATGATGGGGGAATGGGAGCAATTTCAGACCCCAAGAGGTAGAGAAACATCTCGAGTTTCCCCAGCACAGTAAGAAATCCAGCCATGCTTGATGATGAGTAGTTTATGTTGGCAAGCAGAGGGAAAGCATTAAGGATGTGGCTTTGCTCTAGTTTATATGGAAACACTTCCCAGAGCTCATTGGTCAGTCTGAATGCAGACAAGCCTAAAAACTAATTTACTTCATGTTTAAGAAATACTGAAGTAGCTCTGAAGAGCACTTTGTTAGGAGGAGGAAGGAGCTCCAGGGCCTTGGCTGCTCTTCAGCTGGTGGCTGGGCAAACCACAGGTTAAGGCGTCTCTGCTGCAGGAATAACTGGAATTGCAGCCTTTATCCAGCAAAGTTCACAAGCACCAATTTTTAAAAATTTTCAGTCTCCCCATCTATTTATAAAAGGCATTTTGTTTATTTTTAAAGAAAGGCTCTCACATACCTGCTCTTTTACTTTCTAACAATGAAGTGAACACACTTATTTGTAGAAGGGCTTCCCTTTATTATTTCTTGAAGTCTGCCAAGCACATCATAGTGCTCGACACATGACAAACACAAATTAAGAACCCAGTGATCATAAACTCTGGCACACTCAGCAGACTGTGTTTTTTCACTTATATGGTAAAATACAAAACATGGCTTATTTTAGAGTTTATAGCTATGCACAGGCAGGACATATTTCTACCCTTGAACCTGCACAGACAAAACAGGGAACAAGTAGAAATCATTTATAACAACGTTAGTTTGCACACTAAGAACAAGATTCAAAGCAGAGCCATATCCAGAGACCCCTACTACTAACCGGAAGTATTAGCTGCAACACAGCACCCAAAGCGCTGTTTTATGTTGTCAGGAAGCACTTACAGAGCCTGTCTTATGTTCGGTGCAGCGATCAACCTAAATGACTATGGAAAGAACAAAAGGAATTACTTTATTACGCTGCAGTTCAGAATTCAGGGGGTCAGCTACCCAAACATAGCAAGCATTTGAGAATATTAAAGTTTGGATAATGGTTAACTCAGCAGCAACCCATGGTTAGTTTTATAACTGTTTAAAATATTTCTCTAGGACACTGTATTTAAAAGACTGAAAGAGTTCAGATCAAGCTATGCTCAACACATGTAACAGGACTGGTTAATCAATAATTGAAGCAAAGCTATTCCATTCCTCTTGCTATTTTGGCATGGAAAGTGTTTTGTTTTGCAGCCTTTGCACATGGCTAAGATCTCCCAACCGCTGTAGCAGTAAGAGCACTGACAAGGCAACCACATCTAAGAAACATCTGCACATCAGGTGGATTCTGGGCGATTTGCTGCTGTTTGCAGTAATTCTTCAAATAATAAAGTTAAAAGAAGCCTATTAAAAGAGGTTTTAAAACTGCTTGAAGGCTACCACATCTAGTAATGGGAACAGCTCAAGCTCCTCTCAATTTGGGCAGATGCTGCCAAACAGCCACTAGAAATTCCAGTGTCTCCTGCTGTACCCAGTTGTGTGAATAATATTCCACACTACTGCACATACCTGGTGGTGACACCATGCTATTTCCCCCTCCCCAGAAATCAGAAGGGCCACAGGGAGAAAAATCACTTGCATCGCCAACAAGTTCACACTTCACTTCTTACTGAGAACCAAGAAACTATTAGGGAAGGGCAATCCAGTCCCACCACTGGGGAGCAACCCTACATTCAGCACGCCATCTGACTGGTAAGACTGTTTTTAACAGGAGCAGCTATAATAGCATATTAAAAGGGACCAAAAGAATCACAAATTATACTGGTATAAGAGCTTGAATACAAGCACCATGAAGTCCAGGTTCAGAGAGCCTATTCTGAACCTATTTCAGAAGCATTCTCTCACCTGTCCCTCCTCCTTAACATAAGTAGTTAAATCAGACAAATAACACGAGGTCTCTTCCAGACAAATTGTTATTTGTGCCCCCAAAGCCACTAACCTGATAAATCTGCTGGAGTGAACGAAGATTATTGCTGCTATCAAAGCAGCAACATTAAACTGCCACCCAAAAATCAGTACTAGCACAGCACAGAGTGAGGATGGCATTTGCCCGCCCTGGGACTGCTGCCATAGGTCACTACTTCTGCGTAACAGAAAAGCACAATTGCCTGTCTCCATTTCAGAGACAAACAACTCCAGACCAAGAACTGTTAACATCTCCTACGCTCCCACCACTGAAAGCTTCAGAGGAAGATCTCTACTGTGAACTGCTTTCTTTTGCTGCCAAGCACATATAGGACAGGCCCAACTCTGCTCAGTTAAGTGCATCAGAGGCAGTACCACTTCACCAACTGCATTAGGGCAACGCAGGTCCCACATGAGGGCTACATACGAGATCTGTAGTTACAGAACGGACTGTTGTGACAGCCACATACTAACCGCAAATCATTTTCTCCTGGCTATGTCACCAGCATCCCAGAGCCAGCAAATGCATTCAGAACCACAGTTAGGTATTAAAAACATTCAACAATAAGTAATGGCAATCCAAACACATCACCAGTGCCACAGAAAATGATTACAGAACAAGCCCCTTGCTTGCACTCACCCTTAAAAAGTACTCTCTTCTCCTCTTCCCATTCTAAAGATTTAAAGCCCAGATACTCAGGCGTCTCCAGGTGACAGACCTGAGTGCTGCACGAGGCTCAGCTACGCAGGAAGATACCCCCTTCTTCCCTGACACCCCCATTTCACCACGCATGGCTGCCAAGACACAGCCACATACGGTTTTGCATTTTCCCCCATATAAGAGTATTGCCAGAGCTCTCCAGGACCTGCTTGCTTCCGCAGCGAGTCCAACCTTTCAGCGTACACGACTCTGGAGTGAAAAACCCCTCCTTAGGCAAACACCACAGAAAAAACCCAGCACGGTTTCGCTACACCTGCGTATTTCCTGGATTTCAAAACGCTCTGTGCCATCATGAAAATGCAGATACCGCAGCAGAAAGGTCACAGAGATGCTCTTCCCCCCCCCGACCCGCACCGACCCTGCACACACCAAACCCGCGAGTCTAGGGGAATTCCGTAACCCACGTCCAGTTGCAAATGCCCGTGGGTGCGTTATCCTCAGCGCTGCGCCGGGCGCTGCAACGCGGAGCGGCCCCGCGGATCCCCCTTCTCTCACGCCGCAGTCCCGGGGCTGCGGCGTGGAAACCCCCAACACCGCCGCAAACTTCCTCCTCACCCCGCACGAAGACACCGACTGACTCCCGCCTCCTGCTCCCGGGCTGCCCGTACCTGGCCCGGCGCCGGCAGGACGCAGCCGTCCCCACGCCCCGTCCCCGCCCGCAGAGGGGGCGGGCAGAGGGCGGCGGCGGCGGCGCGTCCCCGCGTCCCCGCTCGGCGGGCAACAGTTGGCGGCGCGCGCGGCCCGCCCCGCCCCGCCGTTGCTAGGCGACGCGGGGGGTCCGGTGGAGGCCGTCGGTACCGGCGTTCCGTGACGTCACAGCGCGGGGGGTCCGGACTTCCCCCCTCGCTGCACGGTGGGCGGACACGGACACAAACGTCGCCGTCCCACGCGGGGGTGAGTCGGGGGCTGGGGTTTGTTGTTTGCGGTTGCCTCCTCCTGTGAGGAACTGTTCTTCTCCGGTTCGTGCGAGTGACATTTCCCCGCCCCTGCTGGTGGGTTTAGTCGTAATTCTTCAGTTTTTGCTCAAAATTACCCGTAGCAACTGGTAAAAGAGGAAGCTGCTTGGCGTTCCTGAGAAATAAAATGTGGCTTAAAACCCGAGTAATTCTATCTATCTATCTGTCTGTCTGTCTATCTATCTATCTATCTACATCTGTATCTGTGCTCAAACCTAGGGCAGCCAGAGACCTGTTCAGAAACGGCGCGGTGGGAAGGAGGAGGTCACTGAGCAGATCCGGGTGAGGGCAGGTAAAGCATGGCCTCCGTCCCGGGCAGGTGCGCCCACCCGCCTCTCCTCCCTGGTGTCTGGGGCAACCAGCCCCTTCCTGGAGGTGGTGAGTCTGCGAGGAACACATCTGACACGCCAATGGAGGAATTTTTACAGACTGATCTCGTGTTTCCGACGCCTCGTAAAGAGAAGGGGCTGCCCTGGCGGACAGGGCCCCCGAGGGCAGGGGCATGTCGCTCCTTGGATGGGGACAGTCTCTGGGGACACCAGGGTTCACTGGGGACAACCTTGCCTGCCTGGTGTGCCCCCATTCCTACAACTGGGTGATGATAAAACACAAGTACAGCCTCCCTGTGATGGTGATGCCAGTCTAAAACACCCTCAGTGTGCTACAAAGCAAAACAGATCCTGTTAGGAAGTGATGTCTGTTTTGTCCTCGATTTTAATCCCTTTAGTTACAAGATAAAGAAAAGCAAAACAAAAAGGCTGAGAACACTCACACTGACTTTGTTATTTTAAATTCACTTCACTTCTTAGAAGTTGTGTAACTTCCTTTTTTGCAACACCTCATAGAATTGTTTACTGTGCTGTCTGGCTAATAAAGGAAAAATTAAAGAAATAAAATTGTTTCTGTGGCTTTGCAGTAGAGGACTCAAAGCCAGAAGGTAGTATTCAAACAAACATTTTCTGCAAGTCCAGGAGCCAAACTCTGCCCTTACCGACTGTTACAGTTTTCACTGCAGTGTTACACACAGAAGGAAACACCATCCTGCAGGATTCAGCCAGCAGACAAGCACGTCCCTCCCAACCGTAATGGCACTGGAAGACTTGGAAAAGGAAAGAATCCCCAGTCGTTATCCTGCCATTGGATCCGGCCATATTCCAAACCCCATTTTTAAAATTAACTTTGGGTATTTCAAAAGAGTTACGCAAAGCTGTTCGTGGCGTGCTTTAGTGACAGTGATCATATACAGAGTTACAGAGATGCTGACTGAAAGATCATTTAAGTACTGTATACTTCTCAAATCTTTTGGACTTTACCGTGTCCAAAGACAGGGCACTTTCCAGAGAGGAGAGAGGCCCAGGTGTTACTTGGAGCAGAGGATAAGGAAATGATAAGAAAACAGACTAAAGCGGACAGTGACAAGCCCACTGGCTCACGCTTCACTCAAACCCATCTACGAGCTTAACGTCGCATGTCCCAGGTATTGCCTGAGCCTGCCTTCATTTTCATCGCAGCCAGCAACTTCTAAGCGTAAAATATTGTTCTTCAAAAAGCAAAAGAAGAGAAAAGAAAAAGAAACTCATTAGCCTCAATTCTTATAAGCAAAGCTTAAAGCAATTCACTGAACTTGACCCGTTAATCAGTTCATTGAAAGAAAATGAAGAGAGCTCCCTCTCTGCTGAACAGAGAAGCATTGGAGGGGTGGGTGATGCCTTAGGTTTAGTGTAATAAAGTGTAAGAGCAACAGATGAAAGTGAAGTGCGCCTTCAGGCAACACACACTGCTGTCCTGACGTGTCCAAGGAGGTCCCTCGGACTCCACAGGGCAGGTCTCAAGGCAGGTCCCCACACACCCATGGGACACAGCAGACCCTGGGCTCCCTGCGGTGGCAGCAGGGCTCTGGAGCCTTCATGTTCGGGAGCTCTCCCAGGAAGCTGAGCAGAAGCTGATAATGAATGGTGTAAAAGGGATCAAAACCACCTCCCAGACCTCCTTCTATTCATTAATCTAAATTAACGGGAAAGCAATTTTTACAAGACAGATCTGGGGAGAGGCAACTTCACTGCTTATTAAATAGGACACTTCTAAAATCTGCTTTTCCTTTCAGTATTCATTTTGAAAGAGATAGTTGTATGTCAAGGGTTCATTGCAGAATAATTAACAATCATAAATAAAATAACTTGCACAGTACATTTTTTAATGGTCCCCTGAAAGATACAAGTAAGAAGTGTTTGTATTGTTACACTGATCAGGCAGTATTACGGCACATTGTGAAATGGTTCCCGATACTTACAGAATGATTAGCCAACACAGCTATACTTTCAACAACTTGTGATGAGCAAAATGTAAAATAAATGTTTAACAGATAAAGCAGCAACAGTAAAAATAATATTATAATAAGTAAATATAATAAGTAATTATACTTATTATAATAAGTAATAATATACTTATAAAAATAAGTATAATAAGTAAAAATAATATTATAATAGAGATGTTATGAACATAAGTACAACTGTTTGGTACACCTGCTGAATGTATCACTCAGTATGCTACCCAGGGCTTTTCCTTTTATTACACGGTAGTAATTGAGAAGGCATAAATATCTCATTGATAGAAGCGTTCCTCAGTAAAGGTCCTAGGAAATGTACAGGTTTTAGACAATCACTTCTTCTTAAGGAATGACTGTATAAAAACTTTATTAAGTAATAACCATAGCTATAATACAGGTCCGTTTCTCACTTCATTAAAACTAAGCCTGATTAAGTGGAGATTGTTATAGGCTGGTTTTGATCTCCATTGAGACAAAAACCTTATTTTTTACATATTTCATGGTAAAGTGATAATTTTCTGTTTAATACGACTTATGATTTGTTTCCTACAAAGGGAAAAGCAGAGAACGCTGTCATGGCTGACGGTGGGCAGATGGCCATCACTGCCTTCTCTTGGAGGAATGAGAACTATATCGGGACAGACCTTCGACTGCTTCATGCCTAAGAGCAGCGAGGGTGAGGAGGCAGGGCTGCACGTCTGCATAAAATGCCCAGGATAGCAGCTTCCGCTTGGTAAGCGGCTTCCGGTTGGCAGCTGCAACTCAAATGAGTCATTGCCACAGAAGGAGACGTTGCACGATACGTTTTTCCCATCTGAGATTGGAGGCCTGTTCTCTTGCCATGATTTCAGGCAGCTGAGGAATCTGTGTAGGTTAGTAATAGCTCAGATGACCACAGACATTGAAATATGCTCCAGGCTTCATTCTTAGTTTGCATGAATAGGATCTGCACACTGAGACCCTCACGAGTGTGGTATTTTCTGACTCCACCAATAGCAGACTTTCTGCTTTTCAAAGGAAAGCTGTACAATGCCAGATGTGCTCCAGTACTCCTCCAGTACCATAAAAACTGGTCCCTGGAAATGGCAGGGCATTCCCTCACACTCCGTTTCCACCTTAATTCATCTTGTTTTTTCCTAAATCCCATCTGCCAAATGCCCACTTGTACATAGTGGTATTTGCAAAGTACGTGTACTCTGAGTCCTGTTCGGGGTTTGAGATTAGGATAGTGACAACTACCATTCTGTTAATGGAGAGTAGACTTTTATCCCCATTACCACAGGAAAGAAGAGAGATGGCTACACTGGCAAAAGGATGCTTGGTACTGCCAGATCCCACAGATGAATAATGCTAAGCATCCTGAGAAAGGTGCTTGCACAAGCATGCCAGAGGAAATTTGGGCAAAATATTCATATTTGGGTGCTTAGAGGAAGATTGCTAAATACATAGCTGAGTGCCTAAATAGCAATCGCTGCTGACTTCCAGCAGCAGCCAGAGTGCTTGCTGAAACCAGGGGCTCCTGGCCAGGAAATGCCAAGCAGGGTATGTTGTTGAAAGGGTTTATGGCAGGGCAACCTGCTGATGTTGTACAAAGCACTGCAATTTCTTCTGGAGCAATTCTGAACAAAGGCAGGCACCTCCTCTGCTGTTCCAGAGGCAGAATCCTTCCTCTGAATCTCACTAACGCATTGCTCACAGGCTAGTCACTCTAATGACAAGAAACTGGAGCTGAAATGTGAAGAACAGAGACTAATTAATAATGAAGATAATGAGATCACCAGAATGTATATACTAAACCCACATCTTAATTATCTCATGAAAACTGGCAACTCCAATCATACTTTAAGGGCCTTTAATCATGCTCTCTCTGATGAATATTGGTGGCTATTTTGCACAGATACTTACGTAAAAATACTGTTTGTGTGGGTTTTCCCCCTACAATAATAGCTGGCCAAGTTACTACTGCATGTAACTGCTCTGCTTCAAAATGAGATATCGCAGACTAGCAATTACAGCTGGTCTGATCTTCATCTCATCTACTCTCATCTGATTTTGGAGTGCCTCCTTTGAAGCAAATGCAATGAGACTGGTGTGAATTACTGCAGTATTATTATGAATCACTTTTATCATGGCAGAACAAACCAAGAATGATCCCTAAATAAGCTAGTCTCTGCAGAAACACAGGGAGCACATAGTCCCTGCCCCAAAGATCTTACAATCAGAATAGGCAAAGACAGACTTTGAGGTAGGGAAAAGGGGACAGAGGGAGTGCAGAATGAACTCTCTCCTGACTACAACTTGTTTCCATGACTTGTTTGAAGGGGAAGTCATGGAGGAGGCTAAGATAGGATGAACACAGGAGAAGTGTGGAGCTCCTGAGCTGAAGACTGTAAGGGGGGAAGAAGCAGGCTGCATTTGCAGCAGACAGAGCCTTTTCAGAGCTTTCTGCAGTTTCCTCCCTGCCTTCCCTATCCCTGCATCCCTGGATGAGGTGAGGAGGTCAGCTCCAAACTACAGCTGCACAGGAACATTGCTCTGGGTGGAGCAGGCTCAGCTCAACCCCTGCTCCTACTCCCAAAAAACAAGACCCCCAAGTGTCTGCAGAGTTTAGCAAGTAAGGAAGCAGCTCTTTAGACTCTACACCATGGGGCAGACCATGGGGGTCTGCTCTCCCTATGATCCCCATTAACATTAATAAGAGTAGAGTACTTGCTTGTACACTATCCTCAGGAATACAGCAGGCAGCCTGGCAGATCAAGCAGCACAGGTCAAGCGAAGGGCTCGCAACAGAAGGTCTCTGCGCAGACAACAGCACTGAAGGCAGGATGGGGCTGGCTGAGGGCCCATTAGCATCAATTCCTTGGGCCTATAATGAAGTTGGACCTAACTCTGTGGCACGCAATTATAGCATAAAGACATTTCAGGGGACTTACCCATTGCTCTCTATAGAGATAAGCTACTTGCAACCTCTTTGCCATCAGTAGGTTACATTTTGGTTGCTTAATGAGGCTGCATTTGGAGACATTTTCTGTGTTCCTCTCCAAAAGCCTGAGGGTCAATAAGTCAAGAACTGCAAATC
This sequence comes from Mycteria americana, assembly GCF_035582795.1. Classification (NCBI taxonomy): domain Eukaryota; kingdom Metazoa; phylum Chordata; class Aves; order Ciconiiformes; family Ciconiidae; genus Mycteria; species Mycteria americana. Next base: position 9,593,109 of record NC_134380.1, on the reverse strand, counting down.
CAAAGGCCAGATATTGGAACAAGATATGCACGCCCCTCTGAAAAGCAGTTTATTTTTTGCTCATCACTGCAACTGTATCATTAGGTTTTTCATATCAAGTTCTGAAGGTGTCTCATAATAGTAGCTGTCAATCCATGATTAAAGCACCTTTGTCAAAAGCATTACAAAAATATGCCAGGCACAAAATCTATTCTATTTAGCCTTCATCAAAATGCCCAATAATAAAAAAATAAATCAAACAACAGGTTACACAAGCAAATTCAGTGAAAAATACGTAGATTGTCCTTTAGAAACGGGCTGGGAGGACTGTGCAGACCGAGGGCGTGGACACATTCAGTTCGCAGGTAAGAGCACAGAAGATGGCAAGTGTGAGCATCTCTCAACCACCTCAGAGCTTAAACCAAGGTGGAGCCAAGCAGCTCTGTGTTGCACCAAAAAGACAGAAATGCATTTACTCAGCTGTCTCTGCTGTGGCAAATTAACTCAGCTCCTCTGAGGCTGGAGTGACCGTAGGCTTTATTGGCTGGTTTACCTGAGGAAGCAACTGGCCAGGAGCGAGGCAAGCCTGGGGATGTGGATGGAGCGGGGGGTTCTGACAGCCCCTCTGACAGATGTGCAGCTCTGCTGGATTCTGCTTTGCATGGTCTGTAAAAGACAGGCTGCTGGCTGAAGAATGCACCTTTTGGTAATTTCAGCTCTGAGACTGTTTTCATGACATGGTTTTAAGCTTTTAGCCCCTACTCTGTAAAATATAACTTGTTAGCAGAGGAAAGGATAAGAAAAAGAATCAGCTGGCCAGGACAAGAGTAATTCATGCTCACCAGTGGCTAATATTTCTCACATGGCACATGGCTAACAGCAAGGTTGCCGAACAGAGCATCCTAAAGCAATGAAAAGCCGGTACTGAGCCCACGGGTGCAACTTCACTTTGGTCCTGTTGCTTGTTTGCATTAACATATCTCTTTAATCACACAATCACACGCTATTTCCCACCGGTCTGGATTTGTTCAGGACACAGGCTGGATGGGCTCAGTTTATCAGAAACTAGACAATATCTGCTTTAGTCTCCTTGATCAAAGTGTAGCTTCATGTCTTATTTACAGCTACTACTAACAGCCTGCTCTGTAGACAGAACTATTTATTTCCCCCCTAGCTTTTCTGTGGTGTTCATCACTCTGACATCTGAGTGCTTTCCAAAGATTAATTCATCTTCATAAAGCCTCTTCAAAATGAGAGAAGATGGCATTCCCATTTTACAGATCAGGAGCTGTTGCATAGACAGATTGAGGTCAAACATTTCCACTCATGATAGGTCCTAATATGAAATGTCTCAGATCTAAATTTTTTTAGATATCTTCAAATATAATGCCAAAACAAAATCTTCTATTTTGTGTGTTAAAATAGAGCTCTGACTGGCTCCTTATGAAGTCAGGTATTACAAGAACAGGAGAGGAGTAGGAACTGTAAATGCTGGTCACCAGAAATGAGGATGAAAGCTTTCCAACTGCCATTCTCAGGAATACTGAAAACCAATACAGATAACCCATGTGAATATAAAACACATTATGAGCCTTCAATGAAGCAGCAGAATATACCTTGAAAAACTATACACATAGGAATTTTTCTCTGCAGTTTACAACACAGGACCAAATCCTGAGAGCACAGTTTAAGGTAGGAGGAATTGCAGGTTCTCTCCATTTCTTGGGGTCTGGCCCATTAAGCATGGACAAAACCAGAAAGCTTTGTAGTGTAGAAGACCACCCTGGGAAGGAAGGCTTTTGTTTTATTAGTGTGTTAAAAGCATCTGTGGATCAAATGTGCCAGTATCACTTTACAGCATGAAAACGCTGCCCAGGGGACTCTCAAGACTCATCTTTTCAAACGCTGATACCTCTTTGTCAGTTTTAATAAAAGGCAGCTACAAAAACAAAGTGGGCCATGTGGTCTCAATGAAGCAGAGACCGTGGCAATCAATAACAGAAACAATCTGCACTTACTTGCTGGGAGAATTTGCTTTTAGCAGCAACATCTATATAACAAGACATCGCTCAAGACCTCCCTTCAATTTTTCTTGGGACAATGAGCCCACTGTGCCCAAAGCACATCTGTGCTTATGGAGATTTGCAAATCCAGGACAGTGTTTAGACTGATAACATGACCATGCAACATATGATGATGGATCAAAGCTTGCAGGATGTTTGATCCTCCCTCTTCTGTCCTAAACTGGACACTTTTCTGTCTAAAAAGAAAAATTATCTGATAAAAATGTTGATTTTTTAATGCAACATAGGCATTATTTTCTGCTGCACTTCATGGTCTCTTTCACAGAAGGCCACAGAAGTACCCTCCTGGCTCTGCACACGGGTCTGCCTAACACAAGCTCCTGTCTCCAGCCCTGGTTTTTAGCAGATGAATGAGGTAGGTGTACAGTTAGGAAAGACAGTGAAACTTGGGGAGAGGAGGGACATGGAAGCTAAAAGAAAGCCTTTTTCATTTGTTATCCCTGAAAGACACCAAACTGTGCCACAGCAAATGTCTTCTAGTTAAGACTCCTGATATATCCCAGGCCCCCAGACTGTATATGATTTAGATCAGTTAAATTACACTGCACATCAAAGTTTTATTTATTTGGAAAGTTGCAGCTGAGGCCATTAACCTTCTCTGTCTTATCACTCCAGTGCCATCTCCATGTAGCACACACGTAGTAAGTGGGGCTCCTTAAACAGAGCTGGTCATCTAGCCAAATGTCACCAGCGCCACGAGCTGGCTGTCACCAAGGAAAATACCCATCCGGAACAAGGTGGCCTTGACTCAGTCCCCTGGCACTGACAGCTATGGTCTCTGCATGAGGCTAAGAAGGGAGTTGTTTGACAGAGGGATGAGAAGGTTATAAAGTGCAGGAGCTGAACTGTTTGCTGTGTTTGACCATTTTCACAAGATTAAGTTGGTGCGGATCTGTCTGCATCAGGGGCTCAGGGACTCTGCTGTCTTACAGTGATCTGTAACCTCCTGCAGTGCCAGTGCTAAGCACTGCAGTGCCATGCCAGCTGAGCTCCCATCTTCCACTGTCACCTGTGGCTGCATGGTGACAGCACAGCGTGACAGACCCCAACATCCCAGCCCCTTGCAGTCCCTAGGTCACCACCAATACAAGAGAGACATGAACTGGTCCATTTCCTGTGACTCTGCACTTCAGTGACGCTGTGGCACTCAGCTGCTGCATTCCTTATCTTTCACTTTTTGGCAGATTCCTTGGCTCTTTGCTTCACCAAATGAGGAACCAGATGTTTTCAGTTCCTTCTAACTGAGAGACACTGCAACAATTGTGAGCAGAGGAGCTGGCTTGTCAGGTTAAGCATGTTTCAGTAACTAATGTTAATAAAATCATCTTAGTCTAAGTTGCAGCTGCAGCAAATTTGTATATGCCTGGTTCAGGATTATTTTGGGGTTTAGAATCTTGGGTCATACAGAAAGTCAGGAATGGGCTCAACCATTAGTCCTATCCAGAAACAGAATTTTCATTCTTGGATGTGGCTAAAAATTTGCAACCACCAAAATATTAACATATGGATGGAAAAACCCTGCTACTTTCTATAAGTAATGCCTACAAAGCATTTCAGAGGCATGGTTGGATATTACAGAGGGAAGTCCAATCTCAGTGAGAAACATACAGATTTTGAAGTCACCCATGGACAGTCTTATCAGCTGAAACATGAATTGCATTCTAGCCATAAGGATTCAGTATAGACATCAAAACGATCCGATTTCCAACCTGGACCATCCCTAGCACATTCCTTTACCTCTGTGATTTGTGGTTCCTATTCACCACCCATTTGCATTCATATTGAAATCTAGCAAGCCAGGTACTTCCATCAGCTCTGCACCACAGCAGGAATATATAGCAAGTCAATTTTCTGTAGCACCAGAGAATGACAACTCAATACTTTCCATGACATTTCATTTTGGTGGGTTTTAATCTTGTCCCTCAGAGAAAGGAGCTGCTAGCCACTGCTGGTTTGGGGTTTTTTTGCAACTCACAGACACGTAATAAGGAGAGGATCCATGGAAAGAGAGAAATAAACCAACATTCTTACATGGTTAAAGTGGTGCTTTGGAAAACAACCTTCTATACCTCCAGCGAGACAAAAACAGAGAATAAAAGAGAAAAGAGACATGCAGAAAACTTTTTTGTCAAACCTTGCAACCAGAATTATGCCCTCTTCTGCCACACCACCCTTGCCCAGTCATCAGATCCCTTTCTCAGTATTTTATTCTGGTATCAGCCAAGACCCAAATCCAAGGCTCCCCGGGGGCATGGCACTGTACTGCGCTAAGCCAGCTGCATGAAAACCAGGAGCTAAGTCAACAGAGCTCAGTGAACATCAAGAGGGTGAGCAGCAAAGGGGATTTACTTAGAAATGGAGCATCTATGAACAACCAGTTGTTCATAGGGGCTAATGGACTTGCCTTGCTCCCCAGGTATTTTCACTCCAAAGGTACATAAAAAGGCTTAGAAAACTCTGTCTTGATACTACAGCAAACAGCTCTACAAGGGCTATGGCAAACTAACCACCTAATGCAGAGATGAGAAAGCAGCAGGGATTTTTCTTGTACAGTCATTTCATGTTCTGCCCTTTGCTCTGGCCCAGCCAACTAGAGACAGAGCCTGTCGGGACACAAAAAGCCCAAGATCCCAGACCACAAGACATAAAAACATTTCTGTGCACTGATTGCCTCCTCACAATAACCTCATTACCACAGCTGTCAATCAACAGGACAAACCAGTCACTAGCATGGGAACTAGTGATAAGAGATGCTCACCCTCAAATGCATTTGCTGCTTGGAACAACACAAGTGACGGCAGCTTTAATACAGCAAAAGGCTCCTCAAAGCCAGAATGGCAGTCTGTGTCCTGTCTCTTCGCTGCAAGAGACTGGATGGGTCACATGAAGAGATTCTCTTTGGCTCTGTGTCATGCTACCGGGGCTGCGGTGTACAGCCCCTTCAGTTCCATACCGAACTATCACTCGTACGGAGATAATTGTTTAACAACCAGATGCACACACTGTCATTCAGATTTATGTCCCATAACAGTGATGTCCTGTGATCAGCTTGAAAAATCTAAGGGCCTTTTTCCTTATAGATTTCCCAGCATATAAATCTTGTATCCGCTTGCTATCCCCCTTCATAAGTGGCTATCCAAAAACTGAGTATTATTAATCACTCACCTGATATGAGACCTCTCTGTGTTTTATGCAAGTCCTTGATTTACTGATAAAGGGTGGCTATATTCCTAACCATGCTGATATAAGGCTGGATTCATCACTCGTGTCCAGTTCTGATCTCATTACTCCTCAGCCACTATTGAAGACAGTGGCGTAACAGTGAGAATATGGTCCTGATTTATTGACCTGAACAAGTGAGGTGTTTTTAACAAATTTCAGAAAATTCTGTCATCATTTTAAAACCAACTAAAAAATCTTTCCCAAGGCAGAGATGTTCAAAAACCTACCGAATACCCTGAACATTCAGCGCCTGAATCAGAAACTGTAACAGATGGACTCAGAGGGCTTTTTTAATATTGGCTATTAATAAGTGCAAATGTTCACAATGACAAATGCAATATATTTTTAGTCTGTACTGGGATATTAGCCTGGTCTTCATCAGCACTTTGTCAAACTTCCCGCTTTGACACAAAACCACTATATGCTAGCTGTGAGGCTAGTGTTTGTCTAAATATGCAGACACACAATCACAAGCTCCTCCCAGCCTCATGTTCCTGTTTCGGAGTAAGGTCTGTAAACATTCTCGCTGGTCTGACTACCTGCAAGGTGTGTCTGTCCATCCACCTTGCTTTATTTCTCCCCCAGCACCCAAGAATATTCTTATAACTGGAATTGTTCAATGATTGCAGCTTAGTTAACCTGGAATTACTCTGGTGTAAATCAACTCAGAATCAGGCTTTGCTATTGAAATGAATGGATTAACTCATGATATAATTAAGTAGGAAGACCTGGCTCTGTACTATAAACATCACAAATGCAAATGTCTTTATTAGAGTCAAGTATTTCATTGTTATTTTTCAGAGAGTAAAAACCGGGCAGCAGTGAGGGGGGAAGATGTGACTGCATGCAATCCAGCTTCAGCAGCACCGATCAGCACATGCACGGGGTCCCAGTCGCCTTCTGTCTCTGCCATGTCTTTACGTCCCAGCTCAATATCTGTCGCACAGCTACACCAACAGCTCCAAAAGCCCAACACGGTGAAACGACCTTGCCATGCTGTGAACCTTGGCTATAAGCAATGCAAATATTTTGAATCTGATTCTTGTGGCCATTTCCCTAGGTTACACATGCAATCTTAATGGTTCCCAAAAGAACACTGTGGAAAACATAAACTGTGATAACAGTTTGACAAATGCCAGCTGACGTAAAATGGACCTATTGTTTGTGTTTAACTGGAAGCAGTCAGGATTTCATGTCTGTAGTTTGTGGTTTCTTCTGGGATCGTTGCAATAGTTTCTACATATCACAAGTTTATTCCAATAGGAGCTCATTTTTAGACGGAGAGCACCAGAAAGGACATGGGAAAACCTGGGGTTATTGCACAGGGAGCCTGCACAGGTGGCTCTGCGCTGCTCACGTGCAATGCTGCTGTTTTGTGAACAAACAGCTGCACTGATCTCCCCAGACTGCTGCAGGAAGAGCTTTGCTCAGTAACTGGCCCTTTGGAGGTGCTGTCTGGAGCTGCAGGGCAAACACAGGAGAATGAGGGAGGGTGTTCTAGAGCAACACGGCTTGGATACTATCAGTGTAATTTCATAAAACTTGCATTGAAAAGAGTGGCTGCTGCCATTTCACTACAGAGAAATCTGACATAGAGAGGCCGTGGCTTTTAAAGGTGTTCAGACACTTACTTCCCCCCCTTTAATTGCTTCTGGTCCATACTTGTGTGACAAAATCTCAAAGAAACACTTAAAGGCTTTGCTAAACAGCAGGAATCCAGCCTAGGTAGTCTCCAGCCCTAAAACTACTTCCAAGTGACTTCTCCAAGCTCAAACAAGAAAACCATGACAAAGTTAGGACTTGGATGCTCATCTCCCCATTCTTGCAATGGCACCCCCAGGGCTCTGATGAAGTACCTTGCTAGGATGGATGCTGCACAGGACTAGAATTATCCTCATCCAGGAAATATTTTCCTCACACATTTGGCTTCACTCCTTCCCTCCTCCCTGAGCAAGAGCTATGGGGAGAGAGTATTTCACATGATTAATTTTCTGCTATGGCAGAGAGCATGCGTTTCCTTCTACATCTGTGTTTTTGTTCATGGGTGCTCAGACAGATGACTAAGCTGTGGGCAGCGATCTGGAGTGACAGCAGTGCTCTGGCTCCCGAGCCCACAGCACAGCAGTTATTTGTGAGGGTGGCTGACTGGACCAATTGTCTTTCCTTCCCAAGTGATATTAGCATTTTGTCATTAAATCATAGGTAACATAAAAACTGAAAGTATCCCCAAGGCCTGAATAAAGTACATCACAAAGCTTCTCAGCTGAAACAAATTTTTCATCTGCTGCTCCTGGGAAAAGCAATGATTTTTTGACATCCAATTATGCTAAAGCAAGCTGGCCACCAGATACAGGCAGCCCACAATAAACCAGTGAGCACCAGCACTTCTGCCAAAGCCTGGTCTAAAATCTACTGACATCAGCAGCAAACCTTCTTTTCATTAAAGACATATTTTGCATCAGCCCTCAGAATCCTCATTCTGTTATCTTTGCTCATGTTGAGTCCCAACTATGCTTCATGAACATCTCCATTTGTTTGAACTGGTTTCACTGTTAGGTGCTGTTGCTGCCCTGCCTGGGGACAGTGCTGACCATGCGAGTGATGGCTCTGCCAGGCAGGCTGAAAGTCTCTCCAAGGCTGGGAGACAGAGTTGGAAACTTCTGGTACCCTCCTTCCACCAAGCTTAAAGGGAAATGGAAAGCGTGTCCTACCTGACCACTTTGCTCCTACAACTCTCTAAATGCTGCTAGCCCCTCCTTGCCAGGAATAATTTTTATGTTTCAGGCTCACAGAGAATAAATGGTCTTTCTGCGTTTTGGCATTTTCATGCACTTGTGAATAGCAACAGATACGGAGTAAATGCTTCAGAAACATGGCCAAGTGGCAGCTCTGCCAGAAGAGTTTGCACTTCTTATGTGTCCTGCAGACACAACTGCTCTGCCTGGAAACAACATGGAAACTGCAAGCCTGGTGTAAGACCTCATGCAAGTCTCAGGGGAAAAGTGCCATTCACTCCAGAGGGACTGCCTTCCCTCTCTTCCACCCTCTTTGGAGAGCTGGCTCTGAGGACGCTCAGACCAGCCTCTTCCACACCTTTTCACTTCTCCCATGTTTTACTTGCTTCTATTTTACAATTGGGTGACCAAAGCTTATGAGAAACAAGTTCAAAGGCTTTCTCAAATAGCAGTATAACAGTAGGTGGTCCCCCCTATGGCAATCACACATCTTGCAATTAGACAAAAGAAAAATGAAGGAAATAATTGCAGTGTCCATATAGGGCCCCTGCTGTCAATTATCCCTGATGTGGGGTGTCTGCTCTCTGTTTCCTTCCTGGTGGCTCAGCCCCAGGCAGGCAAAGGCAGCACTGACAGCCCAAGGACGGATCAGCATCATCAGTCACTCCTATCTGATGTCCAGTATGACTGAAGACTGGCTTCAGCTGACTGAACGCAGACATGTAATGCCACTCTAAAGCCCTAAGATATTCAAGGCATTCACACAGATGTGGCACAGCCCTTCCAGGAGACCATGCCCACCCAGCAGCACCAGTGACTACTGGCACAGGCACCCAGGAGACAGAGACTACAGGTGAGAAGAGACGCAGCCTCCACGGGTGCCGCAGCACAGGGCCCCTCTTGGCACCTGGCTCCACAGCCCCGTGTCAATGTGAACACCAATTCACTACCCGGCTGCAGTTTGCTGGGCTAGTTAGGATGCCTGTGCAGCTGGAGCTAAAGGCATCCCAGTCAGAGCTGTCACCCTTTTTAATAACCTGAGCATGCTCTGAGCTGTGTGATCCATTCTCCCCTCAGTCCCTTCTGGAAAGTGCAATTTAAGTGCAACAGCAACAACTGAGTTTCTCCACCTGAAACCCAGAGGAATGCACAAAAACCCAGGGGACTCTCCTTTGAGGCTGCAGACACTGCCATCACCTGGGAACTCTCCCCATGGCTATCCAGGCTCCTCTTAAGACAGTTATTGGATTACAGCTTCGGGCTCAGTGCTTTATGCTTTAGGCTCTGCCAGACCTGTTTAATCAGCTGGTAATGTGACACTTCCTTCTATAAAGACCTGAGATCTACTTCCCTGGCAGCATGCCTCTTCCTCCAGGAGGTCAGCCTGGATCCCTGATTTCTGATGTGCTGCTGGCAGCAGGGAGATGAAGCAATAAAAGAAAGAAAAGCAAAAAAAAAAGATCAGGATGGTTGTTATTTCCACGTAAACCTGACCGGATGTCCTGCTTGAAAAGGATATCTCAATGAGCTCCTGCAGGCTGACCCATTTCAACCCCAGACAGCAGGAGATGCTGAGCTCAAATCTTGTGTTCCTCCAAATTCCCACTGGGAATTTGCTTGAGATGATTAAGGAATAAGAAGTGAATCTCTAAAAAATCAGAGATGGCACAACAAACCTTGGATACAAATTTGAGCAAAAATGCACCACAAAAGAGATGTTATCTACTAGTCCAGGAAGTTTACTGAATAACCTACCTTGTGAGATTTCTTGAGACAGGACTGGTGCTCAGATCTGGGACATCCTAACTGCACTGAAAAACTGCCCCTCGATTCTTATCTCCCTTACATGTAGCTTTCTTGTCTCCCTCATTCATTTCTCATCTTCCACATCTTTCCATTCTTTTGCTAAGCCACATTTAGCAAGCAATGTAGAAAAATGTCACAGGAAAAAAGTCAGCCAAGGTGGTCCCTCGATAGCCGTATGTGATCTTCACTTTGAAAAGTGTTACAAAACATCCCAGGTGAAATATTTACTAAGGCTAAGAACTTAGATACCACCATCTCACCTGGATGCACTGGTACCTTGCTTGGTGAAAAAGCTGAAAGTGCCTCCCACCCCTCTTTTATACAGCAGACCCCAGGATGAAAATTTCTGGACAGTATCTTATGCAGCATGTGACCAGGCAAAGCCAGACTTGTTATTTCCAGCATGCAAACTCCGTTGCCACTGATTGCTATGAAAAAGCAGCTTTAGTTGGGCATGAATGAAAGGCAATGACTAAAACATGGTATGGAATTGATTTAATAAAGTTCAATGATTGAAACAGGAAAGATTTCCCTTAACAATTTGTTGCAGGCCAGATTCAGCCACTGTGACCAGCTCTGCTGTCAGTCTTACTGAAATTTGTGCAGTGAGTGGGGGCAACAGCCTTTGCTCTCAATTAACTCTGAAGAAAAGTTGAAAACTTTTTAATCATTCTGAATTATCAGCCCTTCTTTCATCTGATTTTTTAAAAGGTCTGCATATTTATACAGCTATTAAGAATATTCAGAGGTACCATAATTCACAAACGTAATTTGGGACCACGTATTAAACTGCATGTTTCAAAGCTAGGATTAGAGAACAGGAGACAATTAGTATTTTGTTCCGAGGGAAGCAGGTAGGAATCTCCTACAAATACCCACTGCAAGGTCTGCATCTAGTCCCAGCCCATCCTGTCACAGACTTCTGGCTGCAGATTGAATTGGATGTATCTGGTGTTTCCTAGCTTTTGGTTACAGCTACAAAAAATCCAGTTCTGCCATTCTTGCTTACACTGACCAGCACCTCCTTTGGAATTACTCCTTATGGCTTAACTGAACTTGTTTGCAGGGAAAAATAACACCTCATGGTAGCTAAATGAGACTTTTGAGTTGGAATACAGTAAAATTTGGGGCCAACCAGACCTTGGATTGGGTCTGTTTCACATGATCTAAAGGCCATATTCCCAGGTCTCGACACATGCCGCTGACCCCTCACTTGGTTGGTCTCACCCTGAAAGCAGCGATGTATGTATCGTTTACCCAGATGTGGTTCCCAATGGCTTGTGCAAGCAAGAGGCAATGCTTGGGCTCCAGGGAGGAACAGCAGCTGAAGCTGCAGAAGGCTTCATGTGAGAATCTTCTCCTCATGAAAATATCCCTCTTAATAAAACAGTAGGGAATGCAGAAAAGCAGATTTATCTCAGAGTAAAATGTTTCGTTGGGAGCTCCCTGAGGAGTCAGTAGCAGCTTGTTATGGAGCTAACATGTCTTTTACTGCTGCAGCCATGTGAATAAGAAATATTTCAGTGTTAGGAGCAGTTAAGAGAGGCACAAAGCAGGAAAGCTGGGCAAGCAGAACAAGTGGCTTTGAGTAACAAAACCTGCAGCTACTGGAAAACCTCCTGAAAGGTTTTGAGTTTGAAACAATCCATGACCTAATTAGGTGGCACTGTTATTGGAGAATAGAGGAAGGAACAGAAAGAAAGGAGGGGGAAGATAAAGGCGGGAGAGACAGAGAGGCCTAAATACTCAGCAGACCAGTCCAAGCTAGAGCTGACCAAGGCTGACGCTTTATTTAACACGCATGAGCACGCTCCGTGAGGGACGAGGGAGGCGCAGATGAAAGGGGACTTGCTCTGTGCTCATGGACAGTCTCCTTGTGGAGTATGTTTTACACACTGAGATGAATGAGGGAAATGGACAGGAAACATTGCATTTTGTGGGGATCTGGAATGAACAAGTAATATCCACGCTGGTTTCTGTTACTAAAATACCGTATTTTTCTCTAAGGGAAAAAAATGGGTTAGAAATCCCTAAGCAGCCTTGTAGGAAACAAGTATTACAGTGAATTGGGCCAAGACATGATAAGGATGTAATCTATTCTGCATCTATCCCAGAACAATTCCCCATCAGTCACCGCAGAAGCACAGTTCAGAGGCAACTGGCACCTCTGAGCCAGGAAGAGCATGGTTCACGTGCACAGGTTACTTGGGTGACACATAGCAGTTCTCTGCAGGAACAGGCCCAGCAACTCAAAAACAAGAAATACTATACTCGAGGTCATCACAAGAGGCTGCAAGGGAGTAATCAGGAATATCCACATGGATACTGCCATGGAATGCACAGACACTGAGTCTCTCCAAGGCAGGAGGCCCTGGAAAGCCCAAACAATCTAATCAATAACACACTGCACACAAGGAGTTCCCCATATGCCACCTGAGCCACCCTGTGGCCAAGGGAGCAAAGGGACACACCTCTTACTTGCCATGGCTGTTACATTCTTTCTTAATGACAGGCCAGACTCTTAACTAGGATGTACCATCCCAGCACTGACTTCAGTGAGCTCTGCTGATTTAAATGGCAAGATGCTGGTCTGATATCTCCCAATGATACTGGAAGTGGAGAAGAGCCGGGCCAGCCAAATCCTTGTCACTTTTCAGCCAGAGAGGTTACAGACTGAGCCACAGCTGGCTTCCTGCAGACACCCTGCTGTGAGCAGTTCTGGACAGCAGGAGAGCTGATGAGGTGCAGCAGTCTCATCTGGCCGCCATTCAAGTATGACAGCCCTACTTGAACTACGCTTTCATTTGAACAAGGAACCGAAGCTACAAGGATCTGGCCTGACCATCAGCTGTTACCACAGATGTGTGAAGCCTTTGAACTAAGTTTCTTTAAACTCACAGTCCTCCCCACAAAAAGCATTTGTACGATTGCCCGATCAAAGAGCATCGATAAATCGAGTCCTGACTTCTCTTTCTCCCACTGCAGCGTTCACTATTCCCCGAGGAGCAGGTCTGAATTCTTCACTCACTGTACTCTGTGACTAATCTCCTTCATTCCCACAAAAGGAGCTGCTGAGAAGTGCTGCCGTATCAGGATGGGTGGCACAGCGCGGTCCCTGCCCCTCGCTGAATGACAAGCAGATACACTCATCTCGGCAAGCAGCTGCACTGAGTCATCGCCCTGCACAGAAGCCGCATGGGCTCTCTGCATTGCTGCAAGCTGCCTTCCTGAGGATACAGTTTTAGGCAACTGAGCTGTGAAAGAACTGTAGATGAGAGAGCCATGCCACTTCCCTGGCCTTTCCCTAGGCGACCACAGCTAGCCCCCGCAGGGAGCACGGCCAGCCCAGCCCTCTGCTGTGCCTGTGAGTCCCTCGGCTCTATGCTAACATGTACTTCATACGAATATGCTTCTTCACAGGATGTGCCACCGTCTGTGCATGTCTCTGCCCTGAAACATTTAAACCAGGAGTGCGGACATACCTGCAGTGACTGCTGTTTGCATCAAAGGCACGAGAAGAGGTTGCCATGAGCACCGAAACAGCCAGTCATGCCCACCCACCCCACATCCAACCCACGCAGGCATGACACATGCCAGGGAGAGAAGGCTGTGTGTGGGCCTGCTTTAACAGTGGCAGCTATGGTGCACAGGGAGATTAGCTCTTTCCCTGAGGTCGTGCTGAAAGGCTGTGACAGAGGCTAGAGATGAATTCAGACACCCCTATCCTAAACCAGTCATACAACTACAACCGTGCCCTCTCCTCTGGTTTGGGATACCTCTGCAGGGCCTGTATTTCCACAATCACTTTTTACTCCATTAAAAGCAAACACAAACACTTCAGAAAGCGGAAAAGCTCAGAGGGTACAAGAGCTCACTGCACATTCTAGTTCTGCGTAAGAAAACAGACATCTTAGAAAATACAGTCCAGCCCAGCTGAAGTTCTTATCTTCAAAACGACACTGCTTTATCACGATATCTTGTCTTTGGTGCATAAGGAGGGGAAACGGCTTGCGGCCCGCCGCACCACCAGGCTACCCTGTTGCATCAGCAGTGCAGGAAGAGATCTGCAGAGCCCACAAAAGGCATGCAGGACTCCGAGGAGGCTGTCCCGGCTCCCTTCTCACGCAGACAGCTTTGCTGTAGGTAGCACTGCACACACAATGCAACTAGCTCACTCCTCAAAAGAAAAAGCTGACAAAGGGGGAAGGCTCAGGCTCTGCTTTCCCATTCTGTAAGGTTTTCTAAGACTCATCTCCTTCAAGCTCATACCATTCGGTTAATGGCTAGTTAGAGCAGTTTCACACTAATTGAAAGCAGACTTCTGTATATTTTAACTGTGGCTTTTAGCCTGATTTACATCCCTGATCTACAGCACACTTAACAAAAGATGCCTTCTGGGGGAAGAAAATTTATCATTCCTTAATTTAAAGTTATACTTACTAAGAATGGCTGTGGTAGCCTCTACAGAGAACTGCAGGGTCTCTAAGCCCGTCTTGGTAGCAGCTACGTTTTCTCTCTTGCCTTCGCACAAGTGGGATGTGAAGCCAGACCTGGGACACTCTCTGTGTCTGTGCTGATGAGGGCTCTCAACTGTGTATCGTTGCCAAGACACGCGGGGCAGACTCCAAAGCCTCCAGATCTCGCTCTGGCTAAGGCATTCCTAATCAAATGCTCCTTTCAACAGGAGCTTCCAGCACGGCCACAGGCATCACACAGAGCTGTGAACAGCATCATTTTCTTTGATTCAGGTAAAGCTAAACTTCCGTGCAGTGCTTTCACCAGTTTGAAATACTGCTTATTAACAAAACATTTTCTATCTGGAATTGTAACAAGCTCTCTATGTTAGTCTTACTTTTGAAACAAATAAATCTTCTGTCTCACCCTCCTGCTTTGAGCTGCTCAGAGGACATCACAGAAACGATGGCAGGATTGAAGTCTGCCTTCAGGTTTGATGCTGAAGTCTGGAGTGGAATCAGTTATTTCTGAACAACTATAAGAGTCTGCTGTGCCAAAATGTTATGACCTGCAGTTGCAAGACTCTTGACATCTGGAAACACAGGGAATTCATCAAATCAGCTGCTGCAGTAACACACGTGAATAAACTTTTGCATTATGGCAACAGATCCTAGACAGTCAGGTCTCATGATGCCAGGTGCCAGTACAAACGCACAAGGTCTATCCCAAAGGTCTCACAGTCCAAAATACAAGACATATGAAGCTGCAGAGAGCAAGAAACGGCCAGATGAAAACAAAGTCTGAAGTGCAGCAGAAGCCAAACTGCCTATCTGAAAAAATACCACCTCTCTGCTACCTCTCAAACCAGTACAACAGGTGTCATTTTGGGCTCCTACTCTTTTGAATTTGTTGACCCTTTCATACCGAGTTAATTGCATTAATAGCTATTCCATATCGTAGTGGTGTTAACATGGAAAAGGTTCACAGAGCTTATGGAAGCCTGTGCAAAACCAGACGAGACAAATAGGCATTAAGAATCCCATTTTCCATTGCTCCTATCTTACAGCCGATCCTGAATGCACTCCAGCTTCCTCGTTTAACATTAATCTTTGTTTCTACAGGTAAGTTGATTACAATAAAAATGCTGATGTTATGGAAGTCAGATCAAAGCATTTCAAAATTATCAGTATGACTGATCTGACAGATTATGTTTATATTTTGGGTTTTTTTTTCTATGGATCACAAACAGTTCTGATGACTTCTTGAGTTAGGATAGGCAACATTTTTCAGTATCTTTCAATCTTTAACGGTATAGAAAAAATATTTCCTGCCCTTTCCTATTAGTTAATTGTAAACTAGATGAACTTCTAACATTCAGATTTCTGCAACAATGGAAATTTATGGGCCCTTAATTTTGCTGATGAGAGTTGCTCAAAGTGGGAAGGGTCAAACATTTAATAGATTAGAGTTTTCAGGGAGGCTATACTTTAATCCTCTTCTTTCCTCCTACAGTTACCATTATGTGTGTGTAAGTAATTTAAAATGAACTACTCGTACAAGACCACGTGTTGTGTGGCTAAAGTAAACCAGTTAAATGTATCTTCACAGTAGGGCCTCAGTTCCTGATTTCAAATAACAAGGTTGTAAAGGAGGGTGGGAAGCAAAAGGAGGCAATAAGGTCAAGGAAGTACTGAGGGAAGATAACTCTGGTTTTGCATATGGGTTTTCACACTTCTTTATATTCGCAGAGACATATTTTGGAAGGAAAAGAATAAACTGCTCCTCTGCCCACTCCTGGCACTGCATTTGCATTGAGTCCTGAGGTGTGCAGCCTTCAACTAGCGTCATCATTCAGCCCAAAAGAGATTAAGCGTGAATAGCTCTGCAAAAAAGATGGTCATCTGTTAATAACACTAGTTATGGACACCCCAGGGAGTGAGACACCTGAGACAGTCCATGTTCTTTACACACAGATGCTGAAGGCACATCACGCTCAAGCAGCCGAGGCTCGGCTTCTAGGTCAAATCACTGCATGGTTGGGCCTGATGTAGCCCCCTCTCCATAAAATTTAGGAATGTAGTAAGCCTGTATAGCGTCTTAATTCAGTGGCTTTCCATTTCAAGCTTGCCTGGAGATGTCCCAACATAAATAAATTTTATTCCTTATTTGAAAGCCCCACTGCAGGACTGCAGTTTCAGGCTGAGCGGGACATGGGTCTGCTCGGCTCTGCAGCAAGGCCAGCATCAGAGCATACCCACAGCCCAGATCAGGAGCAGTGATGGAGCTCACTGCCGCTCAGGGTCCTTCTCCCAAGAGCCGGGGACTACAGGGCAGGGGATGTAGCCAGTTCTCCCACAGTTAGGATGTGCCTGGGGTGTGCAGCGCAAACTGAGAGGGAAGGGCTCCACACTGCATAGCAGAGACAAAGATTACAATTAAATAAGCTGAGCATGATTAAAACTGTATCTCTCCCACTCACAATTTCCATAAATCTTTCAGAAGGTCTAAATCTGAGAAGGTAAATTAACTCCTTATCTGTTCACACTTCAAGCTTTTTAAAAAGCAGTCCTGAATTCTGGAATAAATTCAGCAGGCAGCAATCTTTTAGCCTTACATGGGAAAATTTGCCTAATAAAACACTACGATTTTATCAGACTGTTTCCTTCTGTTTCCTCTCTGGTGGGTAACAGAAGTTACACCCACTACTTAGCTTTGACATGTGTAACCCAGAAGAACCTCAGTTCACTGTAAAAATGCCAAGTGATACGTTTCTTTGTTAGAATATGTCTTGGGGCTCTTGTTGCATTCTTCTAAACATGTCAGGAAAAACTAAATGCACTGTTAACAGCTAGTAGAAAAGCACCATGCATTAGCCATTCTTCTTCTGAATGGAAAAGAACAATTTCTGATGAAATATAGTTCCTGTTATATTCCTAGATTGCTTTACTGGATAGCTGCCCTGCTTTTCACCAGCCTCAGGCTGAAAACAGGAATTCTGAGTGAGAAATTCTGATAGTCTCAAAAAGCATTAAAAGAAAATGTGAAAGTTCTCACTAAAATAATTTTTTTAAAAACCGGGGTCAATCGGTTGCTTCAAATGTTTCTTAAATGTTTATATGATTAAAGAAATTTGTTAAAAATCCAGTCAAAATGAAATTGAAACTCTCCACTCTGAAAGACATCAAAATGAGATGCTCTGAAATTTAGACATAATTTCCTTTCTCCTGAGCCAAAATGCTGTCAAAATCAGTATTTTATGGACATTTCAACTTTGATGGAAAATGGCTTCACCATTGGACTTGGCACTCTATCCAGTGTCTCAGCTAGAAATACCATTACAGGAAAGAGAAGCTGAAAAATCAAACCAAACTGGACCGCAGAGGTGAGGGACTGGTGGCAGGAGTGTCTGAAGGCCCAGGCTTCCTCCCACAGCCGTGCAACAGGTCAGTACCTGCTCCTGGCACAGCAGCACGGCCGTGGGACCGCATCTCCTCCTGTTACTTCTTGGGTTGGCTGTGCATGATGTGTGCTGCTCCGGAAAGCCAACGCTGCCCCGCACACTACGGGATGCATCTGCGATCAGCTACTCCCGCCTAGCAAGGGCTGCTCGCCGTAATGCTGCTTTTGTAGCCCAGCATTGTATAGCAGAAAGGCTTCAATCTGCCTCTTCAATGCCTGTCAGAATGCACTATAGCTGCACTATAGCTGAAGTTTCTCCTTGTGCTACAGCAAAACTACAGCTATTTATAAACTATCTTATTTCCAGATTGCACTTATTCCTAGTAGGAGATACAAAGACACATATAAAAGGCAATTAAATAAAACACAATAGGTTGTGTTAACTACTGGCAACTAAGAAGCCACCTTGATCCCTTTCTGCATCTAAGATATTCACCACATGACACTGAGGCCTCAGCTCAAAAAGACTTTTCAATTTCGGATTAAACATGTTGCATTGGAAATAGCTCTGGTAACCCACAGCAGCAGATTATAGCTGGCAAAGAGGGAAAAATGAATGGCAGAGGGAAGACAGGAGGGGATAAGCATTTGTACTGGGAGAAGGGGTGTAAAGGAAAACCACTATTTTTTAAAAAGTTTTACCACCTTGCTATGTTTCTATTTTCTTGAAGCATGATCAAAATCTGGGAAAAAAGCCTACCCTGAGAGACTTAACTGAAAACTGCACCAGTAAGAATAAGATTGAGCCCTAGCATAACTGGAGAAGGCAGACCCAGGGAAGGACATGAAGCATCCCCAGCAGCACGTTGCAGGTGGCAGTTTTTCATAGGAAGACTGTATTTGCTTCCAGCTTGCATGGTTGCTTCTGAAAACATGGCTTCCTCCTTTTAGGAGATTTTCTTGCAGAAACTTTTGCTAGTTACTCTCCAGATGATTCACATTTAGCCTTAGAGACTATTTTTAGCTGCTTTTCTTTCGGCACATGTTCTTGGAGAGTCCCCGCTATTTATGTGGTCTCCATTTCCCTCCTCTTGCCTTCTCTAGGGAGAAGCTCCAGGAGGCCAGCTATTGAGAGCAAAGCTTGCACATCGTTCCTCCTTTTGTGTCCTCCACACAGCAAAGCTGTCAGAGCACTTCTGAGGTCAACAACAGCAGTCTTTATCACCATGAAGATAGATAATGGAAAGAAAACAAGCCAAGGAAAATCAAACACACTCCAGTTCCTTAGAGTGTTTGCAAGGCCATCCTGAGGCTGGGCTGGGCAAAGGTCTGATGGTCTGGACACATGAATAGAGATGCAAAGCTGAACACGAAAACAGGCAGCAAATACATACAGAAGCAGCTGGGTACAACTGAGCACTAAAAAGCATGAGAAAATTGCTGCAATTCGTCTGGGGTAAACCTGACACAAAGACATGAAGTTACCTCCTCGTTAGGGTCACACAGCTTTAAAAAAATGGGAGATATTAACTCATTGGTGTGTCCATGGCCAACATCATGGTAGGTGTGCGTATGCTGTTTGAGCTGGGTTCTGATGACTTAAGGATTAATTTTCTAACTTTGACACAGATATTGTGGGACATAGCTAACAACAACCCAAAACACATGCACCTAAATAATGTTACCAGCCCAAGAGGCAGCTCCACAAGTGGGAAAGTGACTTATATCAGCCTACATTGATTTCTTTCACATATGGGAATAGTGTCAATGTATTAAATAATTTTTACACTGGTAAAGGCACATGAATGAAGGCCTGTCTTGCTTTAACTGTACCCATACAAAAGCCTATTTTTATGAAACATAAGAGTTTAATATTGTTGAGGTTCCTGTGTCTCTTCCAAATGTGGTTAAAATTTTTGAATGAGTCTAAATTTTTTGATGGATGGCAGTGGGACTCACGCATGTATGCACACACACTCTCTCAAGACACATCACAAACATTGGGAAACGTAACTAAACCAGAGGTGAATCAGCTGGAGGTAGAGGTGAAAACACTCTCAAGGTATGAATGTTAAGTAAGCTTTGACTGTAGATTGTAATTTTTATCTTTGTGGTCTTCCCTGGCTTACAAGTAAACTTCTCCTCTACCATGGAGACATTCAGCACACTCTAATATATAACCTCACCTTTTAAGAGCATCTTGTATACCGATCCCAAAAGTATGGCTCAAGCTCATTAGCTTATAATCTGCTAGGTTAGTAAGAGCTCAGAGGGAGCCAACATCTGGACGTACTTCTGAGCACATTAAAAGCTGTAGTATAGCAGATAAGTCCGTTACACTGAGCAATGGAGCTGGTTGTACTCTTTCCTTGTTGCCAATATGGCAATAATTGGGGCTGCTGCGTGATTCAGTAGACTAAAAGAACTGGTGGACCAAATTAATCCCGGAAGTAATTCAAGGAAGACAGAGGAGTTACACCAGGAGTCATGGCCCACCATGTTCCTCTCCTTGAAACCCTCGCTTGAAAATATTGGTTATTTGCAGGCTGAAGTCTGGGCTACTAGATGGTAATTAGACAGCTACATGGGAAATAACTACCTGATTACGAGATGATTAATTAGTATGCTGTCAAGATACAATTATCCTGGCATCTAGGGAATACATTGCATTTCTTCTTTGCTCCTTACAAGATGATGATGGCAGGATGAAGCACTTCTGCCCTAAATCCCTACGGAAATTGTCGTGGTTAACCCCACCTGGCAACTAAGCCCTACACAGCCGCTCACTCACTCCCCCACAATGGGATGGGGGAGAGAATCAGAAGAGTAAAAGTGAGAAAACTCGTGGGCTGAAATAAAGACAGTTTAATAGGTAAAGCAAAAGCTGCACACGCAAGCAAAGCAAAACAAGGAATTAATTCACTCCTTCCCATCGGCAGGCAGGTGTTCAGCCATCTCCAGGAAAGCAGGGCTCCATCACGCGCAACGGTTACTTGGGAAGACAAACGCCATAACTCTGAACGTCCCCCCCTTCCTTCTTCTTCCCCCAGCTTTACATGCTGAGCATGACATCATATGGTATGGAATAGCCCTGTGGCCAGTTGGGGTCAGCTGTCCTGGCTGTGCCCCCTCTCAGCTTCTCGCTGGGAGAAGCAGCTGAAATGAGAAGCTGAAAACTCCTTGACTAGGGTAAGCGCTACTTAGCAACAACTAAAACACCAGTGTGTTATCAAGATTATTCTCATACTAAATCCAAAACACAGCACTATACCAGCTACTAGGAAAAAAAAATTAACCCTATCCCAGCCGAAACCAGGACAGAAATGAACAGCAAAAGAGCACAGACAGCAGCACTCAGTACCCAGGGATTTACTGAAGCCAGAAATATGCAGGGCAGACTGACACAGCCCAGTCCTGCCACAGCAGGTCAAAAATAGACAAGGAAACAGCTTCACAAAGAGCAAGAACCAAGTAAGATCCTACCTGCACCATCCCTTAAATACACTGAATGCACCACTCCTGACAACAAGCATGCAACCTTACAGTGGGAGAGAAGCAATTTCTGGCCACCTGCGTATGGCAGCGTAGGCACCACGCTTCATCACCATCAGCTCCAAATCAAGCCTTGCAAATTTTTATAGATGCCTGCAGGGATTGGAGGGTAACAGCACATACACCTCTGGCTCCTGAGACACCAGGAAAAGGCAGGAAGGCTGATATGATAGGGAGAGGCAAGATTTCCAACACTAGCTCCTTCTAGCAGAATACAGCCTGACCTAATTAGTTAGAACATGCCTGTTTGTACAAGGGTGCAGCAGACTTATAATGCCACCCTTGGCTGTTTTTATAAAGTAGGTTTGACACCTACTAATCTTGCTAGGCTAGTAGCTTCATAAACTAGTATAGGTAAGCAAGAAAGGCTTATGCCTTCAGCATCATCAGAACCAGAGCTTTGATCTTTTCCTCAGTTGAGGCAAGGGAGCCCTGCTTTGCACTCTGCCTTTCATTTGGGCGGGCTCTGCAGACAGAGGAACAAAGAAAAGCATCCTGGAAAGTTATTAGCCTATGAAATTTAGTATCCAATTCCACCTACATGCACAAAAGTACTGCTGAATGTTATATATGCTCAGATATAAAAGCTGGGCCAGCAGACAGGGCACCAGCTGAGACACAGATACAAGTTCCCACTCAGTGATGGACATTTTCCGTGACCTCAGTGGTATGTAGTCACCTGGCCCTTCTGGAAACCAATCTGACTCTGCCACCTACCTGGGCCTTATCACTGAACAGCTCAATTTATCTTCTTCAAATTCGGGATGAATAACAATTTTCTAGCTCCCAGAGAAGCTGTGACATGAATTCATTAGAGCCTACAAAGCACTTTGATAGTATAATAATGGAATAAGTATTGTAGATAGTTTTTATGCTAATTCCTTCATGTACATATCTGTGGCTGCCACCTCCAGGAATTTAACAGATATATGGTATGCAGAATAAATCTCTCAGAAGTAACAAGTTTGTACCAAGTTTGCAGATCATTTCCACATCTCCCCACCTGTGTAGGGCCACCCCACAGTTGTCCCTCCAGAATAACTGAGAGCAGCCTACCATAAGATGATGGTGAGTGACAGCCTCAGCGCACAGAGCCTCTGAACTATGCTGCTTTGCACATCTTTTGCACCAGCATTAGGGGAAAGCAACCAGGGTGGCAACCCTTTTAAAAAACCCCTAATGACAAAGGCCATGCACGCCCAGCTCTCTGGGACGGAGATGTCCGGGCGATCTTTTGCTAGTTGGTCCATTGTTCCAACTAGTGTTTTCCTCCTCCTGTAAGTAAATGCCATTAGCGCTTCTCACATTCAAACCCTTCTGCTGGGCCAGATCTGTCAAATCCTTAATTCCAGATAAACCAAAACGCGCAGATGACCAGCCCCTTTGGAAGAAACAGGAATCAAGTCCCTGTGCATACTGGTGACACAAGGTTTCCTGGGCCTCCTGGCCATCACCTCCCTGGGAACACTCGGCATTGCAGCCCGGGCGTTGAGCATGCTGCGTTGAACTTTGCCTCTGTGTTACCCCTTAGCTAGACAGCTCCCAATTAACAACTTTGTGTGAGCCCAACCAGCTCTAGACAGTATTTTCAAATGTGACCACTGTGAAAGGAAAAAAAAATAGGTCAAGAGGATTATGCAGGGTGACTAATGATTGCTGCATGCTGGGCTGAGATGTGAAGTCTGGCTGTGTTTTCAAAGGTGCATAATAATATGTCCTTGCCTGACCTGTGGTGCTGTTGACACTTTTTCTGAGTTGATGCCTTCTCACAAATCCCCATTAGGCTGGAAGCTTGAACGCCCACTGTGAATGATGCCAGCGGAGTGGAAGGGCTATCAAACTTTGCAGAACTCCCATTTAAGTTTCACTTCATTTCTTAAAAGCCACGCAGCAGAGGCAACTATTTAACTGTCAAGCCGTTTCGGAGTTGTTGGCTGAGGGACGTGGCTGCTGTTCTCAGGCTGTGGGGCACAACATGTTAATTCACCAACAGTTCCCTGGAGCTGGTCAACAGATAAGAGGAGGGGGCTATTCTGCTCAGCACAGCTGGCACGTGTAGTCAGGGGAATGTGCTCTGGCAGCCAGCTTGCCATCCAAATAGCCAGAACTAATAGTTTTATCCTTACTTTACTGATAGGGAGGACAACATGGTGTGATGGAGGGCATGGTTCAGCTGCCCTGCCTAAAAAATCACAGGAGGTTTGTAGCAATAGGAAAATGGATTCAGCTGTTTTCTCTCCTGGTCCTGTATTTAGCATTAGAGTCCCTCCAAGTATACTTTTCATTAACAGGGAAGTTAGAATTCATTTTTCTTATCTGACAAATGTTCATTAGCCAAATATTTGTATCAATCTCTCCATCCTGGTCACAGAAATATGTCCCTTTCTAGCTACAGAAATTGGAAGAGAAGGCAACTCAGCCATAGCTGAGCCAAACCTATAGTTCCACACAGGAACTCTGGAGCAACAAGTGATACAGCAGCCTCAGAGAGTAACAGAAAACAGCCTTTTGTTTCTATTACAGTCCCTTCATGGATAAGAGTATAACTATAACCATAGAGAAGTTTCCTTGACAAATGCAGACATATCAGGAAAAACATAACCTCTGGTTCAGCTTAACTGTGAGGAAGATCTGAAAGACATTTCATCTCAGACAGCAGAGGCCAGCCCTTGCATATGGGCTGTTGGCAGCCTGGCAAAAGCTGGGTGTGATGACGCTAGACTGGATGATGCTCAGCCCTAGACATGGAGCAGGGAACAGCAGGTGCAGATCTGTTGTAGGAGGCAAGATACCTTCTTCAAGTCGCATAACATTTTTTCAGAATGTCGCAGGGAAAACTCCCAGCTTTAGGAGAAACAGACAGCTGTCCAATAAAGCTCATGAGTGTGGGCAAAATCATGACAATATTAGCACTATCAAGACCTTTTTGAGGCGCCTTCACATTGATTTTCTACTGCTTTTGGGCGATGTTCACATTTATACAAGGAATGCAGGAGCGCAGCATGTACATACATCCCATAGTGGCCTTTAAAATAAGATCAGTTTTAATTCCCAGGCAATTCTACACTGGCAAAAGAACAGAAATTCCTTGCTATAGCAAGAGCAGTCCTCTGTGACTGCAAAGGTACAGCCTAGGCAAGGCCTTTCAATGGAGTCCCACTAAGGCACTGCGAACTCCAGGCTCGTAGAGGGCCTGGGCTCCCTACCTCACTCCCTGAGGTACCACACAGCATTTAACAGAGGATCAATTTCTGCCCCATTGTTAGGTCTCTACAATCACAGGCTGAGAAGAATGATTTTGCACAAGGTCCTTGATTTAGATCAAGCCAAAAGTGACAAGAATACTTTTCTTGCTTTTTAAAGAAAAGCTTGCTGGAGTCAACAGACTGATTGTTCCATAAATCAATTTCTTTCCCGAGTGTAAAATCTCCAATTGCTCATGCCCTGTCTTTCATCCTAATTAAATAGTGATGTGAAGTAATCAGCAGTATTGTTAATGGCCCTGGTGCTGCACAGATACTTCTGAATATACAATATTAGAAGGAAATGAAGCCAATGAAGAAGATTCCTGCCCACCAGCTGCACCAAGACTAGCAGCACAGGCTGGAAACATCCATGCAAAACCAAGACACCCCGTGACTGCAGGGCAAGCCCAGCTAGGGGCCTGCAGTGCCCCATGTCCTGTGAAGAACAGGTCATGGAAGGGCCTCTCCCTGTGCTAAATGTGATGTGGCTTTCTATACCGTTTCAGCAGGGAGTAAACTACCTCCAGTTACCTTTCACATTCTATTTCCACAATCTGGTCGAATTAAAATACTGAACTACTCTTAAAAACTGATCCCTGCCCTTGATACTCACCTCTCCCTTCTAATTAATTATGTTCAATATGGAAGTGTTTAGATGCCATGAGAAAAGGGTTCTGTGAGGCAGTGAGTTGTCAGCCAGGGGGAAGCTTTGGGACCCCACATCATCTAAGAAGCAGTTACAGATGGTGAATTACCTCAGGAAACAGAAACACGTGTGGTCCATGTGGTTCTTGTTACCCACCGGCTCTTGCGGAAGCAGCAGGAGTCCGAAGGCAGCCCCAGCCTACTGGAAAGCAGGAGCTCGGGAAAGGATGTTGTGCCTCCTCAAGTGGACCTGCACAAGCCAGTCCCAGGGAGCCGTGCTAACAGAGGTGAGCCAAGAGCAGATAAGGGAGGATGTTCTAATGCAGTCTGAGCTCCTGGGAGCTGATTCAGGAGAGTCCTTCCTCTCTTGAGTATCAGTTCTCTCATAAGAAAGAAGACATTGCACGTAAAAGTGAGTCTATACAGAATGCAAGTATCTAAGTCAAACTAAATATGAATATTTGGTACAGTAAATATTGATATACTCCTAATAGTGCTGCTTTCTTCCCTTTCCCATCTCTTCCTTCTAAAATGAAGTGGTCCTGTCCTCCCAAGGGAGAGGCAAAGGAAGAGCCCCACATGACAGGCACTATACAAATACAATCAAGAGAGACTGTCTCTTCCTGTAAAGGTTTTTGATCTAATGAGACTACATACAAGCTAGAGGAAAGGCATGTCACTCAGCAGCACAGCAAGTAACACCCTGGCTCTAAGTCCGGAAACATCTGACAAATTTGTTCATGGCAAAAAAATAGTAATCTTCAACAACTGCAGAGAAAGTGCTCCAGGACTTTCCCCGGCCCTAGGATTTTGCTTCATGAAGCACATGGGTCAGTGTTATTCAGTACATTTAACTGCTAAAACTTTTCTTTGTAGCTCAGCAGGATATCAGTCACTCTTGGCAGGGCACCTTCTGCGGTGTCTGAGTACAAACTCTTTCCCCTTTGATTCGAGTACCACGACATGAAACAGGATGTCTCCTGATAGCAAAGTTTTGTCATGGTGCAGTAATCTGAGAAGTCTTACTCAGAGTTTCTTTATAGGCAAGGAATCGTACTAGGCAACAGGTGAAAACTCTGAATTTACTGCACAAAACTCCCTTTTATAATTCCCCTGTAATAGCTCGCTGTTGGCTTGGCAATGAGACAAAAAGAAAGATTTTAAGTGAAGTTTCAGAATATGGTGGAAATAGAAAGTCAGTGATTTACTCTTTCACTTAACTGAGAGGTTCCCAGATGAGAAACCTGTGGCAGCTCCTGCAGCTAGATAACCCTGCAAAGAGTGATTCATAAAGGGATGGTTGTTGATCCTTGTGCTGAAGAGTTCAGAGGTAAACAAATATTTATGAAAGGCAATATTTACCTATTAGTCTCACAAAATACTGTGCATTACTGATTTCCATAAAAATCAGATCTCAGAGACGCAGTGAAAAACTGACTTCATTCATTATTTAGGTCTCCCTCCTCACTTTTCCACAGGGTTAATAGAAACTTATGAATATTTCCTTGGAAACATCTGTGCAAGCTCATTTTAAAAAGCCAAGAATTTCACAAAGCAAAGACTATTGGTTTAAGCTAAGATTTTCACAAACTCTTAAAGCCCAAATCCCATGCTGATGTAGGGTACATTGGTTACCAGTCTAGAGCCCCCAGGTTTTTGCAGTACATATGCATGTAGCAAATGTCCCGCTGGAAAGGGAGGGAGAACACCAACGAGGTTCTCAGCACCTCTTCTTCAAGAGACACTCTGTGCTCCCGGAGATAAACAAGCAAAAGCAAAGCCATAGCATGCAGGCAGAAAATGCATGGATCCAGAGCTTTGAAAATGTGTGTACAACTGCACAGACATACAGACAGGAAAGGCTTCTTCCCCGACTCCCAGAAAGATTTGGTCTAGATGTTGTATGGTGCATGGGATCCTTTAGGATAACTGGGGGTACTAGATAAAGTTAAACATGTGCAGAACATCCATTCTCCCTAAGTTGCAGGTGAACAAGAGAAACTATTCTAATTACAGTTCAGACTTCTCCCAATTGGTTTTGCTTTAATCTCCCAAACTTTAACTTCCTTTTTTATGGCATTAGATTTACTTTCCTCTGATTTTTGAGATTTCATCTCCCCCTCCCTTTTTCCTTCATTCTTCACTGCACTCCTTCTACATATACATTTTAGGTAAGTTGTCTTTGCATACCCATCTCCCCAGTGCACAGAGCTCAGTTTTGCACACACACTCTGCTCAGAGGCAGTTCTGCGCTGTGAATGGATGAAGGGAAAGTAGGACATCAGTTCTTCGTTTGGTCTTGGATGTGAGCTCTCTTGTACAATGCACTGAGAGAAAATTTGGTTGAACACACTGCAATAATAACTGGTCTATGAAATATTCTGAGGAGTGTAACAAGAAGCCAGTGGAGCAAAGATCCCAAGAAATACACTAGTCTAAAACGTAGAGATTTATGGCAGAGACCTTTTAGAGATCTAAGTATGACAAGCCATTTTAAGTCCTGAAACTCTAAAAGACAAAAGAGGACCCTGGTGAAGGTGAAGCTGTAAGAGTTGAAAGGAGCCATATATATGGAAAAAGTTCCTACTGTAACAGTCTTAAAAGCTTACAAGGTGGGGAAAAAAAACAACTTGGCAGGAACATAGGCTCGTTTCTTTCATGCTCTTAGGTTGATTTTCATCATCTAAGAATCTGACCAACAGTTCCTAGTGGTTCCTCAACACTCCTCCCTGTTCTGGACAGGTTGCCATCTTCCATGCACTAGAGTTTTCCATGAGTTTGCCTCAGGGCATTGTAACCATATGGTCCATCTCCTGATGAAGACACACGCCCCAGTTACCCCAACAAACCTTCCTCAATGACATTAGCCTTCAAGGACACAGTAATGAAAAACTCACTGGAGCAACAAACAGCAATAATTTTTTCAACGTACACATGCCAGTAATAAATGCAGAACAGTTACCAATATAGGAAACTTCTTGTGGAGAATATATAAAAATACTTGAGGTTCTGTCTATTGCTCTGTCTGTGATTAAAACAAGCCAAACATCCTCTCTGCTGCTGGAAGAAGGTGGTAGTATATTCAGTATGTGTAAGTTGAGAAATTCCCCCCATTTTAAATGAGGCCAGGCCATTTTAAATGAGGCCACTTTGTATACAGTGTTATGAATAAATTTCTACCACGGGCAAGAAAGTTTACCTAAGTATTGCACTATTCTATAAAAATGGCTGGCTAAAGCTCTACAATACATTTACACATTTATGTATTTGGGATGTACCTATCAAAGGGTGCAGAGCCTGTAAACTTTCTCTCCTCCAGTCATGATCCTTCTCTGGCTCTACGTGGTGCTGTACAAACACATACTGAGAAACCCTTTGCCCCAAACAACATGCTGAGTGACCAGAGACTTATGTAGAAAGGCAACAAATGAACAGGATTCAGACTAGGGATGTCTCCTTGCAGGCTCTCGGCCTCCACGGTTAAGAACCTATCAAAGCCTCTTGCAAAGCCAAATTGTTTGTTATCACAGTCCTATTTACACAGGCTGGCAAAAGCTCCAAGGAATTAACCTTTTTTTGATATGCCTTTTTTACTTTACTGTGTGTACTTTATGCATTCTCTTTCCAAACATTTCCTAGTCATAGTGGTTTGAGGCTAGGCAGCCAGGTTTACACCGTCAGCCCAAAACACTCATCAGCATTTGTGTCAACCCTGTATCAACATTGCCATGGCTACATTATTATTCCAACTTAACCTTCCTAGTAGGTTATCATAATACCAAGTACCAAAACAGGCTTGGGATCCAGTGTACACATCCACCTAAACAGGCTACTCTCTCTCATGGCCTATTCCCCAACTGATACTAGAGTCAACTGGGTAATTACAATAACAGTCTGGGTAAAAAGGTGAGCCAAATAGCAAAACTGCTAATTAACAAGGCCTCTCAGGGGCCTAATTAATCTTGCCTGGATTTCTGTAAACTTAGAAGATGTCACAATTGACAGTTTCCTATTTCTCATCGGTTTAGACCATACCTCTTGGAGCAAGGACTGTTTCACGCTACTTGTAAACACTGCCCGGCAGGCAGCAGTCCCCATACCTGGTGGCACTGTCCCACCAGCGTACACACAGCTCCAAAACCAGTCCAGGCTCTGCAAGGACTGTGTCAAATGGAAAGAAATGATCTCTCTGTTCCACCGAGCTTAGGATGAACTTTGGCAGCCTCTTCTTGGCATGCAATCGCTCAACAGAAGCTACATTTCTCTGCATCCTTATTCTAGAGAGGGCCTCTGTGTCCCTGATTGAAAGAAGGTCAAATAGCCCATATCTCTTCTTAATTTTTAATTGCAATTTCATGCTGTTATTTCAGCTGCTGGAGGCAGTGTAGCACAAATCCCTCAGGAGTAATTCCTAGATACTCTCTTGTAGGCTGGCCTACTTTTTCTTCCTGTTCAGTTACAAATTGCTTATTGCAGCCCAGATGTGTGACAGTACTGGAAAAGCCTTCCTCCACCCAGACAAATACATTCTCCACTGCAGCATGTAAAAAAAAAAAAAAAAAAAATCACATTTTGATTCTTCTCCAGCTTCTAAAAATAGACAAGATAATCAAGATCTAATTTTTAGTTCTATGAGCCCAGCTGAGTATGATGGTTTAATTTTAAACAGTTCCATTGCCTCTGATAGAGGACAGTGCCACAGTCCCCCCCCATGCAGGACCTCGCTGCAGTAGTCTCCCACAGTGGGAGGCAGGTCTCAGCGCTGCTGGGAAAACCTGGCAGGGGGAGGCACTCGAATGGGTAGGCCTAAGTCCACGTGGTTTTGTGAGGATTTTGGACATTGCAAGGGCTGGGTATGAAATGCGAGAAGAAGGAAGTGGGAAAGGTGTCCTTGAGCTTTCATAACTAGGAAAAGTATTGGGCAATTTCATGAACTGCATGGGTCACTTTGGTGGCAATTCTTGAGGCTAATGAAATCACATATTTGAACCCTAAAATATTGTGGGTGGTATAGTGGTGGCTGTGTGACAGAAGATTGCTGTAAGATTTAATCTATGGAGGAATTTTTTAATGTAAGTGGGAAAATTCCTAGCAGTATGTGCAGCTCTTTTGTTTTGAAAAATGAAATAAGCTGCCTCCAAAAAAATACTGCTCTCAGTTTGGTCAGAGAGGCTAGAAGGCAGAAAAGAAGCAGTCAAATCCTTTTTGTTTGCTTGTGCAATGAGGGATTTTGCTGGTTTTGTTTAGCTAGAACATCTCTTTGTGGTTGACTTTCTCTCTACAGTTTCATAATAACTTAGATTCTTGGCTTTATCAGCCAGCTTTTACAGGTCTACACAGAACTTTCTTCTGAAGGGGGGGGGGGGGGGGGGGGGGGGGGGATAAACCAATGCTTTTTACTCCAAAAAAAAATTCCTGTATTTCAATTTCACATCCTTCCCACTGAAAATATTCCAAGAACAGCACTCTATGTCCCAAAATTTTCCATAAATGCAGCAAAAATTTCCCCAAGCAGCAAGGAGAAAAGACATGAAGCAGAATAGGAAATTAAAAAACAAAACAAAACACAGAAAGAGCGAGCCAGTTTCAAGCTTATGAACCGGAGAGCAAAGATATCTTCGTCTTTTCACACAAGTGTCAAGAAACCCACCAAATGCTCCGTGCGCTGCCTCTTATGTAGCTACTTTTATTACAGATATTTTGGTATTCCCCAAAGGCCATATATCAGAGTCAAGACTCGTTCACCACCCTCTGACAGAGCAGTTGTATTTCTTTATGGGAGTACAGTACACAGTGAGTGCTGTCATAATATTTATTTTGCTTATATTGTTAATAATGCTGTATTCAAGACACATCACAAATTAAAGTGGACAGATTGTCAGTACAGCAAACACAAGGCAAAAAGGACTAAACCACAAAGCCATACTTACCTGAAGGATTAAATCAATAGGGATGTGACTTCCTCAATAGAAAGAGACCAACTTTTAGCTTTCAGTCATTTCACAGCCTCTACCCAAAGACTGAGCCACAGCCTAAATTGGTTTATCCATGGATAGAGAAGGACGGGAGGAATATTTTGCCATGGCAACTGACAATTGCAGAAAAAACACCCCCAAAACTGTGCTCAGTCAGAAAATCAGCAGACTAAAGCTTGAAGATAATGCCTCGGAAAGAAAAAATAGGGATGAGACAGAAAATGTCTATTAAACAGAGGTTCTGTCAAAGAGACAGGTGACAGGCTTTCAAATGGTAAAGCTTTTGAATGCTATACAAAACCCTACCTGGGCCACAGAACAGAAATAAATACTCAAAAAAGAGTCAGAGATAACAACAAGTATAAGTGCACGAGGTGACTTTCTAATAGATACCTGGAAGGACACTACGGTTGGAACTTCATCTCTGTCGCCAAGTCACAGCAAAGATGGCTGAACCAGGCAGTCAGACTTCCACCTGTTTCAAACCACCCAGCCAAATATAGCCCTAAGAAATAGTAAATTTTGACTCAGACAAGCCCCTGTGGGAAGTGAATAATGTTTGGCCCCTCCTTGATTTAAGGTTCTATTACAGGAGGCCAGTAGTTCACTTGCAAGAGCAGGTGCTTAAAATTTAAACCAGCTAACTGGCAGAATTTGTGCAACAACATTGACATACACAAATTCAGCCCAGCTTCCCAACCCCCAAAAGATGGCACTATCTGAATAAACACTACTGCACTGATATACTCCATTCTGAGAGTTATGGAAACTCAAGCAACATCTCTATCAGGTCATACCCTGCCCTGGGCAGTCTCCTGCTGGCCTCAGACAGTGGGATTGCATTTGGAGGGAGCAAAGCCCATCTACCGGGGTGTTGTGGCAAGAACTGGGTTGGAAAATATTTCTCCCAGCCTATGAGCTCTTAGATTTCAAAATATTTTCTTGGCCCAGCTCGGGATGAGAAGGTCAAAACCTCAGATTTTTCTCAAAAGAAAATCCAAAACACATTTTGAGAAAGGGAAGAAATATTTTTTGACTGGGCCAGAGTGATTCACTTTTTCTGTATTATTTTATGTGTGTTTTATACAACAACCGAGCAAAACAAGTCAGGGAAAAAGTAATTTCCCCTTTAAAAATGTCAGTGTGTGATGTTCCACCAAATCAAAAATTCAAACTGGTTTTGAAAAAGAAAATAATCCTCAATCTCTTTTATGGCTGTTTTTGGAGGAGTCAGCATTTATTTTGTTGGAAGATGCCTACCTTGCCCCGAGTGCAAAACTGTTCATTCTCTGTACAGCAGTCCTTCAGAGCAGCATTTCATAATCATCTTGAGCAGCCAGAGGTAGATTATTTTTATGCAGGTGTTTTGTACCAAGGACACTTATTTTTGCATGTGTGCACAAACATAAAAAATATAATTCAGAATATTGCCAGGTGAAAGCAGGCAATTTCCATGTAAATTAGTCCCAAATGGGGGCATGCTGTGCTCTTCATTGCTCTTGGTAATTGTTCACTGGGGGTTTCTTGGCAGTTGTAGTTAATGTTGCTTTCTGGTGCTTGGAAAAAAATAGGAAAAAATGAATTGCTGAGAGTGTTGCCCTTAGAGGTTACAATAAACTTCTCATCGGTGCAGACAGTGTGTTGCCTGTGTATAATCCTGCCTAGTCCTACCTAGGAACCTGGACTTTTTTCTCTCTGTAACTGTATGGCTGTGCTTTATCAAGCTTTATCAAGCTTTTCTTCCCGCCCTCTGTAGCGAGGGATTCAGGCAACAACCACCTCAGGAACAACCCAAGGTGCTGACCTAACTCCTGCCAGGGTCTGAGAAGTCTTCCTACCTATTTCAGCAGGGGCTGGGATCAATCCTTAGGCTGGGCCTCCCAGAAGGCCATCCCTGGAGATGTTGAGCATACTCACTTCCCAGGGGATGCAGCAGAAGCTGAGGGGAAGGAGAATCTGGCAGATAATAGGAACACCAAATATAAAACAGACTTCTAGATTAGACCAGGGAAACCAGGGAACCTTCAGCAGTATCCCTTGGCATACCCAAGAGAGAGGCTCAAGCCAGAATATGCCCCAGTTGAAGTACTGGGGGATATGCATGTCCCAGGTTTTGACTACTGCAGGAAAGAAGATGCAGCCTCTCTCCCAGCTTCTTGAGGAAAGATGTTAGGATGAGCTGCTCATAATCACAGCGTGGGTCCCACAGCGACAGCAGGACAGAAGAGCCCACTAGCAGCTTGGTAAGGGAAGCAAATTGCAAACATGCACTGTGCTGATTGCTGTGTAGCATAAACACCCCAAGAGTCTCAAGCACAGGGAGGGAAGTCTTCACACGCGAGGCAGACAGCGAGCATCTGCAGGGCTGAAAACACAATGGGAGCCAAGAATGACTGAGAGAGTGTGGGTGGTGGAGAAAACTGGAGGCTGATAAGAACCAGGAAAGAAAAACAACCTTCAATTGGCTGTGTTTAATATTGCTCCTCCTTACCGCACAGGCTGTTTTTTTCTCTTTGCTATCGTTTGGAAAGGTATTTCCAACTTAATAACATCTTAGCTGCTTTGCCTCTACTAAGAAAGGAATGTCTCTGCCAATGCTACCACAGAAGGCAGGAGGAAAGATGTATTTTGCATTAACAATTAGGCAACACTTGGGTTTAATGTTAGGAAAAATAGTATCAAGAAAACCCTCCTGACAAATGAGGTCAATCATTTTGCCCAAGAACACTGGCAACTCGATGGTCAAGGTGGAGCCATTGCTTCAAGACACAGCATATATGAGATGAAAAATACAAAAAATTCTGGTTACAGACTCTCCAAAGTTTCCCCACTGGATCTGACATCCTTCACTCAAACTTTGCTTCAGCTTCCAGAAGGACGAGTGAGCTCAGTACAGCAAGGGAGCACAGACCCAGAGCAAACTATGTGGGAACATTTTGTTAGGGGCTGAGCACTGCCAAGTCTGCACCAAAGATAAAAATACATCAACAGTCAAGCTCTGAAGGATGTGTGGTGCTATCTTTAGTAAAGATCTGCATTAACTTATGGTGTCAGGTTAGTACTATTCCTTGACTGTCATTGTCTTCGTGGTGGACACCACCCCAACCTGGGCAGAACAGGCTTCTGGGACACTAGGAGTGATAAGGGAGATGTTTCTTGGGCTCAGGTAAGATTTGATGTCTGTGCTTGCTCCTGTCTACTGAAGTGACCCAGAGGGATTTGTTCACTAGCAAACTAGCATTGCTGTGACTGCTGGCATGCCTGGTGAAAGGGGGGGGAGCTTTATTTAAGGTGGGAACAACAAGAAGAAAACTGCAAGTTTGAATTCAATAAAATATTCAATGCTTTCCTGGGCTTTGCTTTTCAATAAATAGCAAGAGACAGCACAATTGGAGATAATAACTGCAATTCCAGGCTGATAAAGGAGACCTATGCAAATGGCCCTTCACCTTTCCCCAGTCCAGCTGTGTCTCACACTGCTATGTTCTTCCACAGCCTAATGAAAAACCCATTTGGATCACAGTCTTTTTCCAGGGCAGAAAAGCCCCCTCTGTTCTGACACAGGTGTTAGCAGATATCCTCAGGCAGCTAGTGGGGAAAAAACTTTTTTCAGAAGCCAGTAGGGGACTCCTAATTACTATTGAAAATATTTTCAAAGCAGCAGATCAGCTAGTAGTCCCAGCTCCATCCCAGAGGCAAACACAATTTATTTGTCATGTTTCAACAATTTTTTCTGCTGTTCATACAGTATAATTAATCACTTGGCAGGCAGGCGAACACACACAGGACTGAAAAGGCAGCTTATTCTTTGACATGCAGCAATCGTCCTGTACCTTGTTAAGAGGCAGATTCACTCTCTTATTTACAGGTGAGAGCAGCAAAAAAATGGAAAGCAGCAACTCAATACAGCAACAATTAATAAGAAACAAACAGCCTTGTTTAAAACAAGGACCCTGCTATTATTGTATCTTACAACGACACTCTTCCACTGGGTTTGCACATATGGCACTTGGGCATTAATTTCAGATGAAAAGGCAATTACTCCCATGTAAAAATACATAGTCTGTCCCTTCAGAAGCAGCTACTCAAATAGGTACCCTGCTACCTGGTGGTGAGGGGCTCTAAGATCTGTCATTCAACCTCCTCTTCTGTCATCTATCCGAGTGATCTAGATTCAGGCTCCCTTCAAATCTGAACAGCCAAACTACGCCAGGTGAAGAGGTGAAAAATCCAGCTCCTGTTGCTGATTCCTTTTTCCCCAAACTTAGGTGCTCAGACAGAAGAGCACGTAGACCCTGGTCCCTACTTTTCAGGGCCTGCAATGCAAATCTTGGCCAGGGAGCTGCAGATGCAGCCAGCCTAATTCAGAGGGAGTCCTGTGGCTAGTGCTCCCAGCTGGCTAGGTGCCCAGGAAGGCCCAGAGCCAGCCATTCGGAAATACTAGACACAGGCACTTTGCTTTGTTTGAGCTGGCTGAATGTGGGTCTGAGTCTTCACACACATGCTTCAGCTGTGGACTTTCTGTTGGTTACCATCTCCAAAAGGCTATCCAAGGGCTCCGAAGTGCTACCAGATACTTGCCGCAAAGCAAATCCTGTACACTGGACTAGGGAGACTTTTGTCTTCCTTCAAACTGGAGCCAAAACAAGAGTTGAGGCCATAGCAGCAAACACTGTGAAAGGAATTCAAGATTGATAAATTGGCTTCTGGCAAATTCAGAGCATTCTATTATCTCTCTAAAGGCTGTAAGAGACAGAAATTATACTAATAAACAGCACTTGACTGAAGCAGTGCCTGAAATGGAGCACAATACAGACCTTAACCAAATCAACAGACTCTGATTTCATACACAGAGGGGGCAGGTTTGTTTGTAGATCCTGGAGCTGAGAGGCTCTACAGCTACTAACTCATAACTGGAATCCCATCCGCCGATGTTTCTTTGGACCAGCTTTCTCTGTATGTGCTAACATACTCTTTGCAGCCTAATTCAATGCTGATGGAAGTCAGTAGGAGATTTCCCACTGATCTGAGAGTCCTGTAGTAACCAAGTGCTGCTCTGTGCTTTCTGCGTATCACATGTTAACAGACTTGAGCTCAAAAGAAGAGCACTCCAGTCACCTGAAACATCACTGACACAGTCTCTCATTCTAGACCATTAGAAACCTTTCATGGAATGGTCTTTGCATTGTAAATTGCATATACAATAGGATTTTTTTCTCCTTTTCGGACAGTTTTTAGACATTAAAAGCTTGTCAGCTTTTGCTCTTGTTTACACTGAAGGGAAAAAAAAAAGTAAAAGCAGACCATTTAGAAAATGTCAAATTAAATGCCCCATGCTCCTGGTATCAGGGGATTTTATGTATCAATTTAAATTAATTGCATCCAGTTGGTTGCAATTAAAGGCTGGAGGCTTGGCAGTTTCTTCTTCCTCATTTGACTCAACATACATAAACAGCTGGATCAGTTCAGCACCTTACTGTGGCTCCTGCCACTTCATCCCACTTCTTGGCATTACATTCACCTCCTCAGGTTTCTGTCTTTGGGCTTCAGAAAGCTACAATACAGGGAGTGGGCACTTGGGAGGGGAAGCAAAAGTGAAAGCAGGGGACAGGGGAAATAACATGTGACAAGGATAAATCTCCTCCTCCTCTCAAATCACATTGTGAATACAGACACAGAATAACAATGAACCAGCTCAGTACCTGCCTTTGTGTGAGTACAGCCCCCTGGGTGGAATAAAAGAGATGCATTCCCTTTCAAAACATCTATTCATTCCATCACAGCAGATGTATCCTTCTGCTGCCTGAGAATTTGACTGCACCTGAGAATTACAGAGATGCAAAGGGTATACTGGGATGAAAATCAGATTAGACAGGCAACTACCATTTATGCCATTGGGAGCTGCCCATAAACTTGACTGCATCACCAGGAATTCACACTCAATAAGGTCTGGGAGATGCAATGAGAGCTCATATGTTTTCACTACGAGCTTCTTTGGGAACAGGGAACAAATCTCATCAATGGTGATAACTGCAAATCCACCTGGGCCTCAGTTCTCCTCTGTTTCATCAGATTTACAACTCCAACTTTCTGCCATAGCAGAGGATCCTTAAAGCAAGTGCAGAACCTGTTCACAGCCTTTTCCCAGCCTTTAACTGACATCTAGCGAACGGTTTCTAAACTGCACCTGAAAGACCTGGAGATTGTAGATGAAACGATCCCCTCTGGAGGGTAGCTGTGCAGAGGAGCTGTGGGATAAGCATGGGGTGTACAACAACGTGCACTGTTTCCTGTCCTCTCCCTACCACCATAGCTCATCTGCCCTGTGGGCAGGTGGGGAAGAACCTGGTTCTGCTCAGAGGCTGCACAAATACTGCAGTGGCCCAATTAAAGTGGGCAAACACAGCTGCTGGACTCTACTGCAATGGTGCTGCCCACTGCAGGGACCATACAGAATGGCTGGTGGACATCAGAAGTCCTACCCAGGAGTCATCAGCAAGGCTTCCACCACAGCACTGCCAGATCAAGTCCTTCTGAACAGGAAGGGTCACCCTCTGCCCCCTTCCTCTTCCAGAGGCACAAATCTAGAACTCAAACTGGAAACTCATCGGCTGCTATCAGCATTAGCAACTGCAACTCCCACCCTCAGCCTCTCCTGGTGGATTGGTGGCAGGAGCGGTGCAGTTTGTAGATATCTCACAGTTCGTCTTCAAGCACTCTCCACAGCACATCTTTGGATGACAGCAGATGTGAAATCCCTGAGGAATAAAGACCCAATGACCATACCGCCTGCCTTCAAAGCATGTCAGGACCAGCCTGCAATGTCTGCATAGCAACAGGGGAACATCTAGTGTTTGCAGAGAGCCTGCTTTCCATTTTATAGCCTCTATCATCTACTGCAAAACAGAGAGTTTGGTTTAGGATATCTATTAAGGTAACCAAGCAACAGCATGGCAGGTATCTATGTCATCAATTACAAAAAAATAGGGTTTTAGAAACAAGCAGAGTGATGGTGGCATCAGCCTGCCACAGCCCAGGTACTGAAACCAGACTGTCATTTTCATCAAACAAAACGAGCCAATAAGCCCAGACAACTCCTCCTTATTAAGAAAGTTTATGACCAAATTCTGCCCTCCTGTTTGCAGTCACGGAGAGCTCCTTCCATCTTATGACAGAGATCTTCTGCACCGAGGTAAAGGAAGTGTCTCTATACTTTCTGTATGAACAGTGGAAACTATTTTGTATAACACCATGAAGTGTTGTAACACCAGCATGCTTATCACATGTCTTTCCTCAATACATGAATATTGTTCTCACATGTCATCACCTGGGAAGGTAAAATGCTTTCCCTACTGATTTCAGGATCACTTGTAGTCTCATAACACCATTGCCATGCAATCCTTATCTGAATGTACAATGCTAACTGTACCTTTAATCTTAAGGATTTACATCGATGGAGGTGATTAAAACCAAAGTAAAATGAAGGAGAGACAAATAGATGCTTAACGGAAACTTAACATTGTCCTGCTTGTTACACTGCACAGGCACTGTCAAACTAAGGATACAGATGCAGACCTTTAATGGTTTGAAAATATGCTATACCCACCAGCCAAAATACTATCAAGGTTACCAAAGGTGTATTGTTTCTGCTTCCCAACAGCTGTTGAATCCCTCTTTATTATATGCAGAAGGTCTCTGAGGACTTGTTCACCTACAAAGTTTGACTGATTTAATTAGATACAATTCAGCGTTTTCCACTTGTGTGGTGCCAGAGAGCTTGTATGCAATGCCTCCCTTCACAGCCAAGCAAATACTGAGGCTTGTAAGAGCAATGCTATCCAAATCCTAAATACTCTCACACCAGCTGACAGCTACCCTGTGTTAAATGCAGCTTAAACCAGTGTGGAAGACTTGCTAACAGTCATGAACCTAGGAAAGAAGAGTCAACAGGCCAAGTAGAACAACAGCATTTACAATGACCCAACTAGACATCACTCCATAGGCTTCCTCAGCCACTAACATGAGACAGAATTAGTACTTCTCTTACCTGGTAATAGTAATCAACATACTGTGGCTCGTAGTGTCGAGGCCCAGAGTTTTCGGGAGACAGGACATCTTTTAGTAACTCTTCACAGCCTGGCAAGCAGAAACGAGAGCAAATGGTCAGGCTGAGAGTTTATCTTCCCAGAGATTGCATGGACAATGGAGGAAGAAACACAGGTTCATAGCTAATCTGTATGCACAAAGCCTTGAAAGCTAGCTTTGGAATATGTTTAAATAGCTGTAACAAAGCTCTGCCTTCAGACTTCTCCACAGCATGTATTCAGCATGTGGCACTTAAATAAGTACAATTACACTAATGCTGACTCTCAGCATGGATACACTACACTGCAAGGAAACCGCAAGCTGAACATTGCTTGGCTTGGCAAACTATCCTGCGGGATAGAAACCCACCCCTGACCAACCCAAAACTCTGAAGTCAAACACTGGATTTGCAGGCTTGGCATGAGCCAGTGTCTATTGCACATCAGTGTCAGTGGAGCTGCTTCTGATTTTCTCTGGTCTAAGTGACAAAGGCGCAATACCTAAATGTCACAAAGTCCCCTTCAAAAAGAGCTCTGTCACAGAGCATACAGTTTGGCAAGCAAATATCTATGCACTGCAACCGGAGATTCTCAGCTTCTGTGTTTGCTTTTGTTAACAACCACATTAACAGCTGGAAAAATCAATGTCTCTGTTTCCCTCAGTCCTTCTCTCATCTGAAAACCTGAGACAAATACAGAAACACTGAAATCACCAAATGCCTCATTCCCCATTAATTACCAATGACCACACTTGGCATGTTGAGCTGCAGAAGGCAGTAATATCAGGCCAGGCTATTTTAGAATAACCAGCTTATAGCCTTGGGCCTAAACTGTGTGAAACCTTCTCAGCATGTGTTGTACACTATCCTACTTGGAAGCTGCAATTATCCAGCAGTATTTCTCTCTTCTGTCCCATCACTAATGCAAAACATTTGGCTGTGACATTACACACTGATACCCACTCATGAGGCAGGTGAGCCAGAGGAAACACAGTAATATAAGAAAGTGTGAACTGCACAGGTTTATACTGTTAGCTGATCACTCTTGTTTTTAAAACAAAGGAATAACATCTGTAGGGATGAAGATACTTTGTGGTTATGGACAGCAGTTCCTTACAAAGGAAATGAGTACTTAAAAGAACAGAAAAGGTGACCAGATGGAGGAAGCCTAATATGGGAGATCAATACATTGTTCCTGTCTCCCACGCACAGGCATATATCAGAGGCAGCACGTGGTGGATGAAGCAACCATTAAGATCTCAGGAGTGTCACATGGACAACAGGCAGCAGGACTTTTCTCCCTCTTCCAGCTTCTGCAGCAAAGTGAGATTCTCAAGTGGCACAGGAGGGAGAATAAATTAAGGTATTAATTGCACACTTCTGTGCATTTTTCACTTTGCTGGAGAAGTTAGTGGGCAAGAATGTTGTGTTAGGGTCACTTCCCAAATAGGAGCTCACCTGGGAATAACAATCCAAAGAAATAATTTACTGGCTGATAGACGTAAAATGTTAAACTTGTTTGCCTCGAGAGAGGGCATCTTTCTACATAACTTGCCCTGCCTGTGGCTCTCACATTTTCCACCCAGCCATGATCCTTTTCTTTCTCTTGGTTTTATCATTATGTGTGTCGGCCTGTGCTTGACTGAGGTTATTCTCTAGTCCTCTTACAGAGGAGAATTCAATTTACTGTTTGCACCTTTTGACATTAATAACCAAAGCTTATTACTCATCAAACTGCCTCATGCCAGCACCCACTGTGAGTCTTTACATGTATGAACCGCTTACTTTGCTAAAAGGTCTCTGCATGATATGGAGCACCTAATCATTAAAGTGAGTTATCTCCAGCAAAAAAGAAAATAAATGCCAAGTGCTACCACAATAATGGATGTAGATTAGTATAATGAAAGAGGTGTGTTTACACAGTTCTAAAAATTCCCAACAACAATATCTTAAGCCATAATTTCAAGCCTTATTTTCCTAATTCAGTTGTACTAGCAACAGTGCTTCTAACTAAAGACCTCTAAGCAGTCAATCTTCATTTAAGCCTGTTAGGTAAGAAGTTATCACCTCCCCCAACTTTTTTCTTTGGTGGGGTAAAGTCACAAAGGTTCTCAAAGGTGCAAGAAGGATTTAACTGCCCAAAACAAGGGGAGTCAGAAACCTTTCTGCCTTGCCTCCTTTCAGAATGCCAGCCAGACTGGTCTGTTAGAGCTAGAGTCACAAATAGCTCCCAGATCTCCAGGGTCTCAAACCTAGAGTTTAGCTGCAAGGTCTTATGTGTCCCCTCTTTGCTGTTCAGTTCTTACCTAAGATTACTCCTGATCACATTCTTTCATTTTCCTTGTCTGATAAGGAGGACACCTTCATGATAGCCCTTGGCCATTTAAATTCAAGCCTATAATTTATTCAGTAAAAACACTGGGAAGAAAAGCATTGCCTCATTTGTAGCTAACCTACTTGGGGCAGCCCTCACCACTTCTTCATGAGAGCCACCTGGCACAGGCTTTTATGTCCTGATCCAGAACCACAGAAGCTGATCAAGCATTTGACCCATTTCCAGAACATCACCAGGCGTTTAATCCAATTTGTTTACCTAGCTGCATAGCTTAAAATGGCAAACAAAGCCAAATCTTGCTTTTATTGAAGTCACAGGCCAAGTTTTCATTGGCACTGCCAGACTCAGGATGTAGGTTCATCTGAGACTATCTCCTTCTGCAAAGGTGACTTTTTGGTGGGATGATGTTTGAGTGTGCAGCAACCAGTGTCCCCTGTGGGAGAGGTTTGCTTAGCATGAAAGCTGGCATGACAGCTTGGATCTCTTCATCCTGCTGGGAGGATTTGCATGTTATTATACTCCACAAAAAAGGGAAGAAGAGAAGGAAATGCTGAGAGGCCATTTTTCTCTGAGATTACTAAAACACATCATTGCTACCTTGCAGACATCTGAACCTCTTCCAACATCCATCAAATCAATGGAAAGATGCCCACTGGCTTCAAGAATCTTAGGACTGTGCCACTGGTTTTATTCCTCTTAAGAACTGCATTTAAAGAATAAATTCTCCATTGCTCTTTTTCCCTGTGAAGACACAAATCAGAATCTCTTAACTCTGGAGGACTGTGGTGCTGGTCTTTTCTTTGGGCCACAAAGGTGGGTTTTGGCACACTGTCAGGAAACGCATCAACTTTCTTACTCGGTGTTTTTCTGCAACAGTGCTAATATATCTCACCTTTCACTCCCCTTATCTAAATGATAATTTGAATTTTCCAAGTACTCCAAGAGGTTTACACAAGAGGCATAATATAAAGAGGGGACACTGGAGTGTCTCAAATACTGTGCATATGTCTTCTTATTACCAGAATATATTTTGACTTGCAAAATGCCAGTGAACTAAATTAGTGTGTCACAGTCCAGCCAGAAAACAACAGAAAATAAAGGTTTACTCTGGAAAATCTCAGTATGGAAATAATAAAGCACTGGACAACAATTTGTACAGGGAACAGTCTAGTCTGGCACACATGGTGCTCTCTGCTACCAGTACCACTCTTGAAAAGAAACATGCTTGCCTAGGCTTGCAGAACTGCCATGATGGATATTTCAAGCTGTGCAGCAGTATGCACCCAAGGCTAGAATCTGTCCATAAATAACCCATTGCAAATAAGCAAAGGAATACTTCCTGGCTATTTTAAGGACCTCCTGCACTAAGATGTCCCATTATTGCTATAATTTCATTTTCCAGGAAATGGTAAAACTGAAAGCCACTTACATGGTTGATTAGACACATTTCATTTGGATGCCTACTTGTATCATAAGATATTAATGTGCTCGATGTTCTCTCTCCCTTGCTATGGTTGGGAAAATTTCCTCATCTACATTTTTGGGCAGCGCTTGGCAAGGAGGCTTAGCTGCACTGCAATCGTAGTGAGGCAGTGGATAGAGGCAAAGAGCTAACCCAGGAATAGTTTCAAGTCCTTGTGTATTTACTGCTGCAGCTCCGCAAAAGGATGCCCTCTATGGAGGAACACTCTGCTAAAGGGCTGTGCATTATATAAATCACTGTGCAGGCTGGCACAGATCAGGAAAAATCTTTTATCTGGAGAAAGAACTTAACTATCAGATTACAAAATGACAGTGGCCAGAAGCTGCTGAATTTTCTTCTCTGGCTAAAGGCACCTGATGAGCCAGCACAGAGGCAGCTTCTCTGCGTCACTCAGAAGACTGACACAAAGACGTGTATCAGTTCTTGTTTAACAAAGCACTGAGTCACCCTCTAGTCTGGTCTGTCAAAATTATCTGAGTTAAAAACTGTTTATCCTAATACTAAAAATGCATAAGCAAACACAGTTCATTTGGCCAGAACTGGGTTAGGAAACAGCATAGGAGCTTGGAATTATTTGCACTTTGCAGGGCAAAGTGAAGTATAAAATGGCAAGTGACCTGTCCCTGGTCAGAAGTCTGCTGCAGAACAAT
The DNA here is from genome assembly GCF_035582795.1 of Mycteria americana. NCBI lineage: Eukaryota > Metazoa > Chordata > Aves > Ciconiiformes > Ciconiidae > Mycteria > Mycteria americana. The sequence goes on along the minus strand of NC_134380.1, from coordinate 9,549,461 downwards.
CTAAGTAGCACCAAAACCACTAGGTTGTTTAGCCTGGAGAAAAGGAGGCTGAGGGGAGACCTTATTGCTCTCTACAACTACCTGAAAGGAGGTTGTAGAGAGGTGGAGGTCGATCTCTTCTCCTAGGTAACAAGTGATAGGACGAGAGGAAATGGCCTCAAGTTGCACCAGGGGAGGTTTAGACTGGATATTAGGAAATTTTACTTCACTGAAAGGGTTATCAAGCATTGGAACAGGCTGCCCAGGGAAGTGGTTGAGTTGCCTTCCCTGGAGGTATTTAAAAGACGTTTGGATGAGGTGCTTAGGGACATGGTGTCGTGGTGGACTTGGTAGTGTTAGGTTTATGGTTGGACTTGATGATCTTAATGGTCTTTTCCAACCTATACGATTCTGTGATTCTGTGTGATTTATCCTTTCTTTTTGTGAAAATAGCCAGCTAAGATTTTTCCTTTCTTCAAAATACCTTGTAAACTCTCAAAACACAGTGCTGGCTGTCCAGAGGCAGGACAGGATCATCTTCAGTCCTAAGCAAAGATGATGAAAGTGTTTTACAAGTCACTGAAGGGAAACCTTTAACCTTTTCGTTCCTTTAACGAAAGTCCTTGATGAACCTTTAACGTTTTCAGTTCAGTCAGGATGCCAGGCATGACTTCTCTTATGAGATAATTTTACAAATTTACCTTCAGTTTCATTTAAAAAAAAATTGGTTTTCACACCCTAACAAACAGTCAATTTGCAAACAGACATTCTGGCCACAAATAAACACAATTGCGGCAAAGTGATTTCCTGCAAATGCTCCAAGAAGGAGATTTAACCCATACTGCATCAGGCAATTTTCACAGGCAATTAAGCAATTTTAATACTATAGGAAATCAAATCTGGTTACCTAATTGAATATAGTTGATTCCTGGCATTTTTCCTAAGAGCAATAACTTTCTACTTTATCTACCCTTGGATCTTTAATGGTGTATTAGACTCATTTATGATTTCAGGCTGTATTTAGTAAAATTTAGTTGAGTCTTAGAAAACTCTGAAGTACTTTTAAGAGGACCCAACTTCAGTTCATTAAACAACTATAGCGTAATTTAAAGCAGGAGAGCTCAGCTCTTCACATTTACGTGACAGTCCTTCTCCTTGGAGCCATCTCAAGTACCGCTCCTGTCAATAAGTTATTCTTAAAAGAATGGATAGATTCATCAAATCATCTCCAGTTATGGCATACTGTGAAGTTTGAGATCTATAGCGATGAGCCTAAAGGGTTCATAAAGACTTTGAGGTTTTCTGCAGTGCTTTACTAAAATTCCTGTGCTAGTGCAGCTGTCCTGGTCTTAGGTATTGGTATATATGACAAATACTGGTGTCTGGCAAATAAAAATAAACTCCTTTTACATGACTGCAAGATATCCATCTCTTATTCCATACTGGATGTTCAGGGCAAAGCTGGTACAATACTGTTCTCAGCTATGGGACTGCAAATTAGATTTTAAAGTTAGTTAAAAGAGATGGTCAAAACTCAGCACTGGTTTTGTGAGAAATAGGTTTGTTTGGAGCATCTGAATGAAACTATAAAAGCAAATTAAAAAATAAAAATCTCCAGTGAAACAGAAGGCCAGAAATATTCTGCTCTGGAAAACTTTGTTTTGGAAAAAACCCATCAAATTTCGTACTATATTATTTTCATATTCTTTCACAGTCCAGATAACCTGTCACAGTCTGAGCTACCAGAACAGCCAACTTCCCTTTTTGAACATTTCTTTAAAGCTTTGGGCGAATCTGTATTCTTGGAATTTTCATCAAAATTGCTAGGAACTCATGGAGAAACATATCTACTTTTTAACTTTTATCTGCTCACATAAAGACTGCTTCTAGAAGCTTTCCAGCCAACTGCAGTAATTAGATGCCTAAAGGTCCAGGGAAGCACAGAGATGGATTTTTGAAGGCACATAATGGTCTGTGTTACTATTTTGAAGATTCAAAGGTTGCTACTGCTGCAGGTGGGGAAGCGTATAAATTCACAACTGTGCTTCTTCCACACTGTTAATGAATATGAAGGAGCTCCTACAACTCTCCATTTTCAAATATCATAACAGAGCATAACTTAAATGTCCTTAAAACTTCTACAAGATGAGGAAAAGACTCTCTTGCTCCAGGAGAAAAACAAGCTGTACGATTTAATCTGAAAAAACAGTGATTCTGCTAAAGCACAAAGATTCATTATTGCAGAAATGCTCTCTGCTAACATGACTCAGTCTCTCCCATTATGAAAGCCATTACCCTCCAATTGGTACACAGTGGTCAGTGTTGTTTTCGTGGTTAAAATAAGCTGTAAAGTTGGAATACCTTTGCCTTTATCTTTTAATTCTGCATTAACTTGTATTCATGCTGTGCCCTCTCATCTCTGTAAGCTGCAACACCAAGGTCAGTAGGGGGAGCTCACCCTTTATTTGTCGGAGTGTTGGGATTTTTTAAGTGGAATATCAAAGCAGAGAGACTATTGGAAAGACAACATAAATCTTAAAATAGAAGGAACAAGTCAGACTTAGTTAGACCCTGCTAAACATACCAAGAGCCTGGTTCTGCAAACATGTCTGACTGTGGAACCTACCAGCCTGCACAGCACATTAGAAAGAACAGTTCCACTCAAGCCTTTAAGTATCACAAGTGGCAGAAAATATTTACTGGATCAGCACAATAAATTCAGTACAGCAAAACCAGTCATTGACTCCACTGAGCAAACAGTAATGAATCCCGCACTGACCCTGCTGAAATCAATGGGAATTCAGCCTTTGAGTGATGTTCTGGCTGCTCTCAAAGTCTCTAAGCAGTGCCACTTCTTAGACTATACTGGCTTTGACACAGCTGCTAGTTAAGAGGGTACAGGTGTTATTTCATGGCAATTGCTCTCCAGACTGATGCAGTTATTCGAAATAAAGCCATGCAGTGAGCAGATAGAGAGGGCAGCTTCAGCAGGAGTAAAACCTTCATATTCTGGCATTCCAATGAAATTGCTGCAAAGCTTTAAATTTGATGGCAAGCCTGTCCCTGGCTCTGGCAGAGCCTAATTACGTGGGGAAAGCAGCCTAGACAGCACGGGCTCAGCACAGATGCTGAGGCAAAGTCCTTTAATCCACAAAGGACCAGCAAAAAGAAGCAAAGCTTTCTATAAATAGAAAGCACCCTGCCTGTCCAGTATTCCACCCCAGAGACACAGTGGGACTGAGTTCCTCCAACACACTTCTCCCCTTTAGCATGGATACCTCCACTTGAAAAAGTCCTGTCCATCACTTCCAAAGGTTCCTGCTGTTAGTGAGACTCCTCAGCCCATCCTTCCCCACAGTTCCTGCTACTCAGCAGCTGAGGAAGATTAATTGCCTTTTCCACCTGACAGTCCCAGCAGCTGCTATGGAGGTACATGACTCATATGTCATGAGGTTTATCCAGCTCAGAAGCACTAAGGAGGAGGCAAGGCTTGATGTCCACTTGTAAAGGAACACAACACTTTTCATTTGTACCATGCAAGAGTGAACAATGCCCTGGTTTATGGAGGAGAGAGGCCAAGCTGCAGATTTTAGATCCAGGGTTTGCAGTTTCTCCTTGCAGTGAGAGCTGCTACCAACCAGTTATAGAGCAGACATCGAACACTCTGATGTTTGGGATTTTTTCAGGTTCAAACATTGAGTTTTTCGCTAAGATCGATACCTGGATCTGAAATGCTCAAATCAATGTCACCAGAGGTCAATTCTTTACCACTGAGATTTGAATCTGTTGTTCTAGATGCTTCAATCCTCATGCTTTAAAAAAATTCAAGGCACTGAACTACCAAAAAAACACTGTATCACCTCTGTGCAGCAAAAAATGTCTTCAGCATACTATAAAGGCAAGCATCTATGAGACAAATTAATTTGAAGTCTCATAAATAAGAAATTTAGCAAGGCATTAGGATAGTAAATCTTGAATTTAAACATTTGGCTTCTAGTGCTAAGAATAACACAACTTCATACTCCATTACTGAAAAAAACCCACTGGATTTATAGTAGGATCTCATTTTGCTCTATTAATCTGATTGCCCCAAGCAATTGCAATAGGCTGAGATGTTAAAGAATCATATTTATAATCTGTTGCTGCCAAGACAAATTGCTTTTGTTTGATAACAAGCCTGCTGCTACCCCTGGGATGTGGCTGCACTGAAAAGTGAGTGGTAACAACATGGTGGAGGCTTTCCATTCTGAAAGGTAGACATACCCCTTCTGAACTTTAATATGACCAATTTCATTTTTAAGAAAAGTATGGCTGGTAGCTAAAGACCAATAAAACTTCCACGCTGGGAGGTGAGCAATAGAACCAGCTTTTCTAAAGAGATGCTGTGAAAGCATGCATAACAATGTCTTATCAGAAATAGATACAACTGCTCCTGCGATTCTACATGCTTGGCACTGACACTGTGTAAGTGTTGACAATGCTAATGATGTGCTAAGAGAGCTCTAGGTGATGCTGCAGAATTGGGTGATTTCTCTGTATCTGTTCACATATACATACTCATAATATACATCAAGCATATGATTTGGACCCTACCTATAATGTGCTCCGCATAAAGGCTTCAAGCTATCCATAAACTTAGAGTACAAGGTATTCCAGAAAGTTTGATTCAGTCACGTCTTTGCAGGACTAGACCTTAGGCTATGAATACATGGATCAGTTCCAACAAGGTGAGCAAGGATGAAAACTCCCAAGGCATCATCACTCTCCAGTAACTGTCAATATGCACATGTTGTCCTTCACAGTAAAGGAAACGGAGCTGCCCACTCCTTCACTGAGGGTACTGCCCACTGTGGACAAGGGCACAGTTATTATAGAAGAGATGTTTTTCTGGGTCACATCTATCCCTTCCTGATCACATTTTGTGCATTTGTGCACATCTTTAGACTGTGAATTACAGAAGACTACCAGATGATTTACAGAGCTTGTATCTTATTTAACCCAGAACCCAGTTTGCTACAGCATTTCTTGGATCTCTATATAGGAGATCCAAGGAGAATCTCTATATAGACTTTAGTGTGTATACACTAATGTATTAACTTTCCTTCTGGCCTTTCTATTGCCTTCTCTTCAAACACATCAGTATCACCTTGGAAGGCGTCTCCATGAACATGGACTGAGAGCAGCTTCTCACTGTAATTTTACATAATTATACACTGTTCGTGGCTGCCATAAACTTTAATTAAAATTGCTGTGGTGTTACGTTCTTGCATCATTATGGCTTTGTAATAATCTCATCATAGCAGACTCTCCAGAGGCTTCTCCTGGAATCACGCTACAATCAGTGTGACATTCACCCTGTCCCTGAAGTGAAGCCTCTGGGCTGTGACAGCACTCTGGTGCTTTACTAAGGACATACTATGTGTCCGGAAAAGGACAGGCTGGATTATTTTCCTATGGAAAGCTAGAAAACTAATCAGCAGCAAAACTGCTAAAGTCTCACTTCACTGTTTGCTTCATTGCCCTTTGGCTAAGCTATAAAGCATAATAATGTCTATGTCTTCTGTCAAGGACTGTGTTTCCTTGCAAAGGAGATGGTTTGATCTACATGGTCTCTATCTTCAGGGCTTGCATGGCCAACCTGTATTTAACACTTTTCATTCCAATACATGTCCCCAAGTACTTTGAAAACATGAATTAACTATACCTTGCAGATACCTCAAGAAGAGTATAATAGTCTTAAATTTCCTAGGAGAGAAACTAAAGCCCAAGGGCTCTCTAACTTCCTTAGGTAAATCAGTAGGAGAACCAGATGAGAACCTGGAAGTATCAGACTTTGGCACTGCCTGCTAACCACAAAGCTACTATTTATTCTGCTCCATTTGTCTTTAAACCACATCACATTTGTTCTGAAAAACTAACACTAAACCAATACACAAGCACCTGTGGATGTAGGAATTCTAGCACTGCTCACCATTGATACATGAGATGCACAAAAAGGAAAAATATACTGGCTCTGTTCCCAGAGTTGCCCTACTGTCACTACAAATAACCACAGTCAAAAGAGAGGGTGTCTTTGATCATTACATATTCTGCAACCAGAGAAACATTACTGGAACTGAAGTGGATTATTTTTAAGAAATATGCACATACCTTTGATAGCAAAAACTCCATGACAGAAGTCCTTAAAATTGATTCTTCCCAAATCATTTGGGTCCAAGTATTTTGCCAGTTTTTCCACCTAAAAGAAAAGATCATAAAATATGTGTTGAGCTTAGTACATCATTTGTTGCTCAGTTGATCTATATCTTCTACAGAAGACCCCAAGTGGAAGAATACCTGTAATGGTCATTTGAATCAGCCAACAAATTGTTCTGCAAGGAGAAATCATGTCTTATAGTTGGATTATCTGGTGCTGAGTAAGGCACATGCTCTGACCAAAACTTCTGCAGCCGGGACACATTAATACTCTCCTATGTGGATCTCAAGAGCTTAATAAGGGGTGAATCTGTGACCTAGCCTCTCATCTTAGAGCAGGGTGCTAATAGAATTGCCTTCCCTAGGAGCCCTTGCTGTGTATGCAGCTCATAGGAACTTAAAACCTTAGTGATCTCCACCCCTCTTATCAAAAGTTATTGGGGAAGGAGAAAGGACGAAGATGTGCACAACCCACAGTAGCCTCATTCATGGAAGAATCCAGATTATAGGAGAGAAAACTCATTGGGCTCTTGGGATCAAACAACACTTCCTTGTCACAGCAGAGAATACAAGTTTCGTATAGGAAAACAGAAGTATATTAACAGCACAAAAAGATTCATGTGATAAGACAGAGAATGGTTCTGTTCAGTACACTATGCAAACAAGCACTTATTGCTTATAATCTCAGCTTCACAGTTTAGCCTTTCTGATCACTACTCACCATAAAATGAGATTACACTGAATTTAAATACAGCCACCAAATTGGCATTTGCCCCAAAGATGGTCTGGCAGATTTTTCAGGAGGGTTTTGGAGAAGAGGGAGAATAGCAGCCTAGACAGGAGAGGCTGTTGTGTGTTGTGCTGTCTAGAATAAAGGAATAGAGAAACAAGTAGCTGAAAAAGAATAAGGAGAGAGGCAGAACAGTCCAGGGAGGTGGGCACAGTGCTGGGACACCCCAGCTGGCTGTTCTCCTCTCTGTGATAAATATGCTGCATGACATTGTGTAAGTCCCCTCATGTCCCTGTGCTTTTGCCTGTTGTACCCAGCAGGTACCCTCACTGAGGCAGAAGCAGCCTCTTGCTGCTTGTAAGCAAGCTCATAGTCAGCTGCAGCACAACTCTGACCTTGATCTGGGCCATCCAGACAATCTGGAGTATAAACAAGATGAGTGTAGGAGGCAAGGACAGCAGGCACGTAGGATGCTGCACAATCCTAGTGACTACAATGTGAGCTCAGATATGTCAGTCTGAGCAGCAACAAAAGCCCAGCTGGAAAGATATGCAGCAAATGAATCCAGATGACCCAGTTTCTCAATTTTCTGGTGTGGTTTTTTTTTGTTGGGTTGTTTTGTTTTTTTTTTTTACATGCTAGCAAAACCCTAGCAGTTTCTTAAAGCCCTGCACATAATGCACTAATTTGCACACATGACACTTCTTCCTTCTGATTCTCTCAGTGCTCATGAATTCTCTCTATGCCAATAAAGGCCATGATCAGCCAAAGGGCTCATTTAGAACAAGCAAATCAGGATGAGAAAATGACAAAATTTTTACTCACATGGAAAATTCTATGTTGAATGAGAAAGGAACAATTTGATCCTGACATTGAATCCTTTCCCCTCTCCTTTTCTTAGGAAAAAAAAAAATCGGCTCATGTAGGCTGGGCAAATAAGAAGCTGTATGATGAGTTCAGAGCCCATGACAAGTTAGAAATCTTCTTAAAACTTTTTTATTGCAGAAGGCTTCAACAACTCAAGTCCTGCCAGCCGGGCAGTGGAGCCCAGCTGTCAGCTATCGTGTGACTCATGATCAAATTCCTACATCTGGTATCACAAGCAATTACTGTAGCCCCAGTAATTTATAGCAGCAGAAGACATGTTTCTGTTGCCAAAACATAGCCACTTCACTAGAAACCATAGTGTGCGTTTAATGCATACAAGACTAGCTGGAAATCCCTACGGAAACCAATTAAGTAGAGACATACTTGATATGGGAAAGCTGGGTCAGTGTTATCCCTGCTCACCTTCACAAACGACATAGATGTTATAGAAAGATGAAACGGTGGCAGAAATTCCTTTCTTCATACTGTTTTTGTGTGCATTCAAAACAGTATAATCAAACAGGCCATTGAGGGTGGGAGCAGCAAGATTTTACAGCTGAAACTCTTCCTGACCACTGTAGTAGCTTAAATACGTGGCAGATGTGTCAGCTGGTGTAACTCAGCCTGGCTCCAGAGGCTTTGATGAAGACCTTGGTGTGGCCACTAGCTGAGCATCTGTCCCCTCATGGGTACAGCAACAAAATCTAATCAGATACCAGTCTTCTAGGTTACAAGATCAGCCTGCAACTCTGACAAATGGCAAGCTCCCATCATTGTAATGTAAGTAAATACTATTTCAGATGCTTGCAGGGTTGCTTTAGAGAATCCTATTTCCTGTAGGTCTCTTGCTAAGAGGCAACAAATTGTGTTTTAGGTTTTAATGTACAGATTCCTGCAGCCAGCTGGGAAGCCTCTACACTATTTAATATTGTGCTATAACACAGTAGTGTCACTGGGTGTTCCCAGTGAATCTGGCACATTTTTTATTTCTCAAAGTTGATTTTAGTCTATGAGTTGCTCAGCCATATACAACTACATTTTTTAAATCAAATTAAATAAGATGTTATATGCCTGGGTGTGTGTATTATGGAGGAACAGCAAATACGTTCACATTTAGGTCTAAGCAATCACTTAACAGTAAATGAAATTATCACCTGAGCAAAGTGCTTCAGTCTCCAGTTTCCCCTATATCTAATTTTGCAGGTTTTCAATTAGATTTTATAATGCAAATAACTGACATCAGTGCAGGAGATGATGAAGAATTTACAGAACAGCCTGATGGAATTTATGCCACTAGTGCACACATCTTCAGCCACAGCTGAAGATGTGGCTGATCAACACAGCTCCCAGCACAGGTCAGGGGCTACAAGGATTTTGATCAACTGGGATTACATTTAGGTGGATACTTGCATAGAGTTTGTGCATTAATATACATACATGTATTGTACATAAGTCCCTGCATGTTTGCACAGAGTTTTGAGCCTGCACAAGACTACAGCTCCCAGCACAGGTCAGGAGCTACAAGGATTTTGATCAACTGGGATTACATTTAGGTGGATACTTGCACAGAGTTTGTGTGTTAATATACATACATGTATTGTACATAAATCCCTGCACGTTTGCACAGAGTTTTGAGCCTGTAGTGCACTTGGTCATGCATTTTTACCAGTAGCTTTCTGGGATAAGGCAAGAAGCTCTTCCTAGTTAATTCCAGACTGAAGGCATTACTTAAAATTAAGCTCAGTTTCAAGCTGTGGCCAAATGAACTATGCCATCACAGCTACCCCTAAATCTTCGCTGCTGTCTATACTGTGTCAACCATCCTTTTGCTTCACTTTGTAGGGAAATAATGTCCTATCCTCCTCCTTCTCAGAAAGGGTTGGCTCCCAGCAATTAATCAGAAGTTGTAACGCTTATTTATTGCCTTGGGAAACATTAAGGGCTTGTCAGCCTAACTGTCAGGCTGCGTGACATCGAAGCCTTTTTTGCAGTCAACAACCCCCTGGGCTTACAACTATGGTAGTCTGCTAGCAAACGAGGAAGCAGCAGCCTTTCAGCCTTGTTAATGGAATGGGCAACGCAGCCTGGTTTTGCACACATGGAATACGCAGGCTGCACCAGTCCTGGGCACAGTCAGACTCCTGAGCACCCTGCATCTCTAGGCAGTGCTGGTCTCTGCCTCCTCTGCTGATCCTACTGCAAAGGACACAAGACTGCAAAACCAACTGCTGCCAAAATTCAGTGCTGAAATGACCGTGTGATTGTTGTGATACTTACAGGCAGCGTACAGAACATACCATGTGCTCCAGAGCTTCAATTATAAGCCATCACAATGAGCTAGAGACCGTGTTTTGGACTGGGGACGGACACTTTTTTCTGCATTGCTGCACAGAGCAGTCCCCCACCATGTGGGACAGCACAAACAAGGTCTGGATTGCAAACTAGTTCTTCATCGTAGGAAGAGGACAAGGACAGAAAAAATTAGCTGCAGGCTCAATAATTTAGCTGGTTCTTTTGGCAGCTGCAAGGGTCTCTCTAATGAACCCTTCAGTAGACATCCAATGGTCTCAGAAAGAAGACATAAATAATTTTTCCTTTGGGAAACAATCAGAGAAAACCAAACCCTCTGTCCCTATCGTTTAACTTGCTTGGATGAATGGGTGATTATCCTTTCAATGCAAACATATTTCTCCACTGTAATAACAGGCCACTTCAGCCAAAGCATTAGCCTCCTCTCTGGTGGGTTTCCCAGCTATACTGACTGCACTGCAAACAGATGTTTGCCCCCTGCTGCTTTCTGACACATAAAAGTAGGCTAGGAACACTTTAAAGAATCTCTACAATAAAAATAAGGGGACAAGGTTCAGTGTGAAGAAACAATTTTGAAATCAAAACTGACCAAGGCAGAGATGCATATTAATGAGCAGGAATTAGCAGTACAAAGCAGTGGACAATAAAGTGAGGAAGAATATTCTTCCACCAGAGAGCCTCTGGTTCAAAATACAAGTTCTGGATGCAACACAGAGGTGAACGGCTGAGGCGTTGTGGCACACACTTTGTAGGTATGCAGGCTGGCTTAGGTCAGGAACCAGGAAGGGCTGGATTCTCAGCTCTAAGGCTATGAGTAAACTATTTACAACCCAGCTCTATACAGAGATTGAACACAGCAAACAAAGTCTCAGTAGGAAATCTGCCATACTAAACCCTACCCAGGAAAGAAGTGAGAGCAGTAACTGAGTCAAAAAGCTTAACACGTAGAGACCTAGCCTGCTGCAGAACCATCTGCTGGCTGCCAGAATCGATAACACGGCTGAGTCCAGACACAGGAGGAGAGCAGAGGTGAAATCCTGGTGTCAGCGAAGCCAAGGCAGAAACCCACAGTCAGCCCAGGGGTTGCTCAAAAATTTACCTGCATGGGTTTTAAATCCAGTACACACTGGGCTATTTTTGTGCCTGCAGATGCTGTCAGCTGTGCTGTCCTTTGCTCATTTCCTTCAACACAGGTTTCAGATGGTGCCCTGCCGCACAACTCTGAAGTCTAAAGTTTTCAGAAGACCTGGTGTTTGTACTGAATTCAAAGCGTCCTAGAAATTACAAGGGAAGGAGGGCATTTTTCTTTGAACTCCATCTAGTAATTTTGTTTTAACTTTCACAAGAGGAGTGAAGCAGGCAGAGGCAGTGAGCTTGCTGAAATACTATAACCTTTTTGATTTTGGTGCCATTTGGGTATGAGGAAAAGATTTGAGTTTTGGCAAAGTAACCCAACTCAGCAACTAGGAAATGTGTTTCCTCAGTTTCTTCAGCCCAAAGTTTCTCGCTAGGTTAGCTAGAGGCACCCCTATGTTGGGGGCAGCTTTGAATTTACTGCAGAAGCGAACTTTCCATTTCCCAGCTCTGCTCCAGTGAAGGTGTGAAAGGTCCTCTCCTATCTCCTACATCCACATGAGAGCACCAGATATGGGGACAGATCCAGCCTTCACTGCAGAAAGGAAATCCAGAGTGCCTTGTAAAGAGTCCTCTGTAGCCATACTGCCTGGGACAAAATTCACATCTAAATCAAAGCACCCGCAATCCTGCCAAGGATGCAAAACAAGAACCTGTGACTAACTCAGACACTGGTCGAAACAGAACAAGGAGCCAGTCACAGGCACATACCAAGGTGTGCAGGGGAGTGAAGTCACTGCAATCTGCTGCTCTAACTAGAGGCAAGGGGAACATTTGTTAGCCTTTGCTCAAGCTAATTCTCTTCCCAGCATCACTGAGCATGCCTGCTGTCCCAGGACTCGCAGTACCTCAGAGTATGACCACATGCTCTACATGGCATCTGAATGACTGTTAAGAGAAGGAGGGAAAGGATTTTTGTAGCAGAGGGAGTAGAGGAAGAAGTGAGAAGAGGACAGGTCATTGACAAACCTCAGAAGAGATTTATTGAAACTGATCTTTTCTTGCAAGTGAGTTCAATACAGGGGCACCTCCCAGCCAAGGAACCCTCTCGGGACTCCTGGCCAGCTCTCGTACTGATGGTGCCAAAACAGCTAGGTATTTTTTTCCAGCAAAGATTTTCTGACTGGAACTGCTTCCATTTCCAGGCAAGAAGAAACTCAGACCTCTACTGACCTTACTTAATTTTCTTCAAAAACTGACTAGCACAGAAGAGATTTTGTTAACACAAAGAAAATTTGTTAGACTTAGATGTAACTGAGTTCTGATGGACCCCACACTGGCTCCATCCACTGAAATCTTACAGCAGGATCCAAGTCACAGCCAGAAGATGCCATTTGAAAAAAACAACTCATCTCAGCATTTTGCTTTCATACCGCAGGAGTCTGTGAGCACGTCTCACCCTGAAGTGCAAGCAGGGAACACCTGGGAGCTGTGAGAATGGCAAGACAAGCACTTGGAGGAAAGGTCAGGCTGTGCTGCAGCAGTGACATTTGGGCAGGATCTCCTGAAGCAGGAGTATTTGTGAGAAACGTCAAAAAACAGCAAAAGGAGATTAAATATGTAAATGCTGCAGAGTGGAATTAGAGAGGTTCCCACGTGATTTATACAGGGAGCAGCAGAACTGTACTCACCCTGATTTTAACAGACTGGCCTTTTCCACATCTGGGAAAGGGGCGTAAGTTTACACCCTCATGGTATGAAATGCAGAGGCAGGACTTGTGCCAGCTGAGCAGTGCCAGGCAATGCGGCCACCACATGTACTGAGACCCACCAGCTCTTTAACCAGCCCCTGGGTTCAGGCCTTTTTAGCATCCATGTGGTCCAGAATGTTAGAGTTCTTCAGTCAGGGTCCTCTTCAGTATGTCACCCTCACTGTTGCACAGGACTGTTTGTTTCGTCCCCAGTCCCAATCTAGGGCCTTGAGTAACAAAACAAGAGGGACTCTTGCTGCTGTGGCTCAGTAATTCCTTGCCACTCAAAAATTGCCACCCTACTCTCCCCCAGCCTGCTTTCCCTTTGCTCTGCAGGTCCTGGTCCTCCACTACTTCACTCTGCAGCTGGCCACAGCCATCTGGATACCAGCAATTTTTCACCTTGCCTCCTTACAGACAACACTAAATATAGGCTTTGCTGTTTCCTTGCTTATATAAGCCTCCTAGATGATGAATCTAGCTATTAATTAGTTCCCTCTAAAGGGCTACTACTAAAAACAACCTGCCATAACAGGGATGCACAGGCTAATGGGTGCTCAGGAGACCCATTAGTGCGGGATACCAGTGTCTCTATTGGGATTTGGTAGGATTGGTCCTTCCCTGAAGCTATTTGGTGTTTGCATCCACAGACTGGAAGTAAATATAAAACCATGATGATGAAATTTGCAGATGACAGCCTGATAAAGAACAACAATACAGACAGTCTCACACTCTGGACAGCTTCATAAGTGAAGTCCATACAGACAGAGTAAGTTGTAAGCACTGCCAGACAAGGTCACAAAACAGAAAAGAATATAAAAGAGAAGGAAAATTAGTAACATCTACAGAGAGCAGGACTGTCTTTTGATGAGCTGGGATTTATAGATGCAGGGGAGAGGAATGAAGTTTCTCTGTGATACTCTGGCAATTCTGGGAAGGGGAGCAAGATGAAGGAAAGTATTTTACATTGCATTGGAGAAACCAATACTAACACAGTTGTGGTACCCACTTTCATAAGAGATGCTGAAAACCCAGACAGGTCGCAGAGAACTGATATAACGTTCAAGTGCTGTGGAAACACTTTATGCAACCAAACTTAATTCTCTGTTTAATTTGGCAAAAGGGAGACCAAATGGTGATTTGTTACTAGGTATAAAGACTTCTGCAAGCAGGAAATTGCAGGTTCTAAAGGACTCTCTAGTCTAGCAGAGGAAAGACATAAAGAACCATTAGCTGCAAATTAAAACTGAACAAACTGAAATTAAAAACAAGGCACAATATTTTATCAGCATGGTTGTTTACCCATGAGAACTATAAAACGGAACTGGTCTGGAACTATAAAAAGGAACTGGACTCCCTCATCTGAAGCCTTTTGAGAAGACAACGAGATATAACTGGAAAATGTGCCTAGCCTAGAGTAAGTGGGTTAAAAGCTGTGCTGTGACTATTTCAGGACATCACACTAGATGATCTGATGCTCTCCCTGAACCTGACCCTAAAGCACACGAAGGACCGTGTTCTTAGTCACATGTGTAAGGCGTGGAAGGCCAGCATTTAGGAATCATGAGTCCAACAAACAGCCTGCCCTCACCATCATAAATAATTCATACCACTGCAAACAGCATCATGAATTTCCATCATCTGCTGTCTGATCCCAAAACATGCAGGAACATACATCATTGCTGGAAACAATGGCTTTGAATTTGCTTTGAATTTTGATTTCAAGCATCAGTCATTGCCCCTTGGTACTTTATCAATAGGCTTCAAGCCTGAAAGTTACCTTGTCTGTAAGTTTTCTGTAAACAGAAACAATTGTTTCAGTTTCTGCTTTAACTGGGGACACCCAATTTACCAGCTAGAAGGCAGATTTTGGGCCTGTATCCCAAATGACATATGCAAATTTGTCAAATAGTCTTGGCCTTGACTTTGAGCAAATTCCTAAATCTGTCAAATCCGTAATCTACTAATGGCTCCAAGGCAAAAAATCTGATTAAATTCAAGGGAGCCCACTCAATGGCTTTCCTGGGTTTAGCATCAACACATGGAATTGCATTTTCTTCTAAATATGACCTGGGTTCATGCGACCTTGGTCCAATAGGAGAAAAATATCCACCAATTACCCAGATGGAGAAAACATCCATGATGTGGCATTTTGCTCAGTGTGTGAAATGTATCAGTGAATTAAAAAGCCACAGAAAGAAAGAGGTGGTTTCAGAGGCATTGCAGGTGGTTGAGTGCATTCAAAGGAAAAAGGGAAGCTTCTAGTGTTCATGTGTTATTAATGCCCTGCATAAGCATTACCTTGACTCAGGTGGGCGACAGACGGGGAATACAGTTGAACTACTGAAACAGGAATGGTGGAGCACTGCGGATCTGCAGCACGCACACAGGAGGTCAGCTGCTATCCTACAGAAATGCAGGGACAGCAAGCGCTCCGCATCTGCTGAGCCACACCTGCCCACGTCTGGCGGAGAAGCTTTGGAGCACTTTCCAGAAGTGACAAACAGGAGAGGAGAGCAGTTAACTGCCTGTTCTCAGCTCATGGGAGTGATGAGGACAGGAGCTATGGGATTCATATGATGGCCTCCAGGGCAGGAGGGTTTAACTGTCTAGACTGGGAGATCCATGCTGCTGGGGAAAGAGATGGTATCCAGTGACCATGGGACTGTGGCATGGGGGTCAGAGCTACAAGTTTACCAGTAGCATGCTGTTACCAGTAAATGACTTCATCTGCTTTGGCTTCCCCTTCTTTAAAATGGCTATGGCAATACTTAAACAATATTAAAAGGGCACTATAAAGGTGATGATACTGCAGACAGCAATGAAATCTGCACCAAGCTGGTCTATGCTGTAGGTTTTTGGGTTTTTTACCCTGTCTCACTTGCCCACTATAGTCTGCCTTCTAATTTCTCAACACTATGGACTGGTGTCTGTCATCTCTTAATACATCTGTCAATTGTATGTCAATTGTATGTCAATCTTAATACATCTGTCAATGCCGAGGTCAATTGTATGAGGTTTAACAAGGCCAAGTGCAAGGTCCTGCACTTGGGCCACAGCAACCCCATGCAACGCTACAGGCTTGGGGAAGAGTGGCTGGAAAGCTGCCTGGCAGAGAAGGACCTGGGGGTGTTTGTTGACAGCCGCCTGAATATGAGCCAGCAGTGTGCCCAGGTGGCCAAGAAGCCAATGGCATCCTGGCTTGTATCAAAAATAGTGTGGCCAGCAGGACTAGGGAAGTGATTGTGCCCCTGTACTTGGCACTGGTGAGGCCGCACCTCGAATACTGTGTTCAGTTTTGGGCCCCCCACTACAAGAAGGATATTGAGGTACTGGAGCGTGTGCAGAGAAGGGCAATGAAGCTGGTGAAGGGTCTGGAGCAGAAGTCTTATGAGGAGCGGCTAAGGGAGCTGGGACTGTTTAGCCTGGAGAAAAGGAGGCTGAGGGGAGACCTTATCGCTCTCTTCAACTACCTGAAAGGAGGTTGTAGAGAGGTGGGGGTCGGTCTCTTCTCCCAGGTAACAAGTGATAGGACAAGAGGAAATGGCCTCAAGTTGCGCCAGGGCAGGTTTAGACTGGATATTAGGAAATTTTTCTTCACCGAGAGGGTTATCAAGCATTGGAACAGGCTGCTCAGGGAAGTGGTTGAGTTGCCATCCCTGGAGGTATTTAAAGGACGTTTGGATGAGGTGCTTAGGGACATGGTGTAGTGGTGGTTTTGGCAGTGTTAGGTTTATGGTTGGACTCGATGATCTTAAAGGTCTTTTCCAACCTATGTGATTCTGTGATTCTGTGATCTGCTTAACTGTACACGGAACACCAGACACACTAATGATTTGGCCCGATACAATACATAGGTATTACTAAACTCTACTGTGTTGCAATGAAACTTGCCCCACTGGGCAGACCCTTATCATCATCTTGTTTTCTTATTCGGTCAAATAGCATTTTATTATCTTCTGACAGTAAAGGTTGAGCCATACGGTACTGCACAGACAGAACACATTAGGGATGGATTTGTTTAAAACATTCTAATATGCAAATAAGCTATTAAGAGAACATAATACTCCATGAACCTCGATGAATTTGTGTGTGTAACAGAAATCCAGGGAGTGCCAGGAAAATTGACGCTATGACTTCTGTTCTCTATTGAGAAATCACTTGCAGTCTTTAATACACATGATGACACAAACCTAATCTGGGATAACAACAGATACAATTCTTGCAATATTACATACTCAGATTTTGTAGTTAACATCCTTGCAGTTAGGATTTCCAATCATAGCTGAGACCCAGAAGTTATTACACCTAAGGAATCCCTTCTCTTACACCATAGACCTCACTGGCTAACCTCTCTACTTACAGAACAAAACATTTTATGACCACAGAGAACCACCAATAAACTTTGAAACAGAATGCATGTGAGTAGCTCTGAATCGGACCATGCCCAAGAAAGGATCATTGCCTGGAATCAAGAAATTTTCAGAACTTCCTCAGAGTACGCATCCTAAAGAGACTATTCACAGCTACAGGAAGTACTTTCCCCCATCCTATCTGCAAGCCAGAGACCACCAAAATCCTGGTGAGTTTTTCCTCTGCTATCTACACCTTTGGATGTATCACTTGCTTATACAGACAATACCACTAGAACAGTATTTCTCATTTATGTTGTCCCTCCTAATGTAATGTAGCAGCTGACAATGAGCAAGCACCAGAATCATAAGACCAACATCACTCTACAGACTCCCCCCACCATCCATGATCCCATATGTGAGAACCTCTAATTTAAAGTTACTTAAACAGAGCTGATTTGAACAGGATTCTGTTTCCCTCCTTCCCTCTGATGCTGTGTTGCAAAACAAGACATTTGGCTGGGCCCACCAATCTTACAACAGTCTATGGGGAATCCCACACAGTCTGGAATACCATGGGAACAGAAAGCAAGGATAAAAATACGCCAGAGCCATCTGTTCACTCTATAGTGATTTTTTTGTGTTGCTCTGGAAACAAAGGGTTAACATGTTGAACTGTTTTCCTAAAACCACTGATTCACTTGCTAAAATAAGCAAGGCTGCATTAACACCTTCTCCTCCACTTCTACCAGAACTGAAACCAAGGCTTCCTGGAAAACAAGGCTGTTAGCAAAAGCTGTGACAAGCTGAAATGAAGCACAGCCCATTATCGTCTCGTTCATTAGCATAAGTCAAATATAGCATAAAATAGTCAGATCTCAGGAGATGCAGTAGGGAATTGGTCATGTGGGTGCAGCATGCTTTGCCTTTAAACAACGGACGAGGAAAATGTTTGGGTAACATCAGGCTTATCTACAAGTGATAGAGCATGGATTCATTTTCAGAGAAAATATTCTTCCTCTCTGCAGCTTGCGGTGTGAGTGATCGCTCTTGTCAATACATAAAGGGAACTTACATAGAATAATGGTTTTCATGGCTTCCAGTTGTGAGACATCAGCCAAATGGGATCTACTCCAGGAATAATTATCATTTTTGGAAGTAAAACTGGGGAGAGAGGTAGGGCACACAGTGCCAGCTCATTAGCCAACACTTTCTCAGCCCCTTCCTTGCTGACACATCTGCAGTCACATTTTAATTGAGGTGTTATCATATGCAAAGAACACACAAAATACCAAAGACCAGCAGGAAGAGGCTGGAGAAGGTGCAGAGAACAGAGTAAGTCTGAACCATGACTGGTAGGTAGGTCACAGCATGCAGCTTAGACATCCCCTATACCAGTGAAAACACAGTGCGCAAAGCCAAACAGAAGCTGCAGAAAATTCACCAAACTAGAGCCTAAAGCTAGTGCCACTGCTACGAGTGTGCTCCAGGCTTGTGCTGAAATCCAGGCAGTGACTCCAGACTGCACAGCTTATGCAAAATCAGAACAAGACACTTTTCTGCCAGCCATATGATGGCACTTCATTTGTTCATCTCTGATTCACAGGTCAGAAACACAGCTAAGTGCAATGGCAGACTCCTGAGATACGGTATCACCCAGTTTTGTCAGCAACATCCTTACAGGTTGGATTTCTAGCCTCAAAGATACAAAGCAAGTATTACACTTAGGCAGTCACTTATCTTGACTGTGTGCTTCCATTGTTACTTTCTCTCCTTAATGCATAAAACTAACCAAACAATATGCAACCAGAACACAGCACTGTGTTTCACGCACAACATCTACTTTCAAAAACAATTCAGACTGTGGTCTGAGAGCCAGCCAGAGACCTGCCCAGGGCAGCACAATTTGGGCATCCTCAGCCCTCTCAGCCTGGTCTCCTGAAATCAGTTTTGAACCCAGCTGTTAAAAGGGAACATGCTAGGCTTTTGGCATGCTCACAGATACAGAGGATGAAATGTAGGTCTTGAGATCTGATCTCAAACGTAAACGCCTGAGCAGCAGTCCTTAAATTAAATTGAATGAAAGAAATTTCATGGCAAATTAATGCTTTGACACAAATCCAGGGAGGAATGAGTATTGGATGAATCCAGCACAGGGAGATGCACATTAGTTAAGATGACAAACATCATGCAGAAAGGTATGATTAAAGGAACAATCTTCCACTTAGTTGAAGAGAAAGCTGCTTAACCTTTCAGAAAAGTGTGGCTGGGAGATAACGTCCTTCCCCAAAGAAACAGAGGAGGAAATGTGCAGTAAGTACCACTCGCTATGGTGGGATAATTACCAAGTCTGAAATGAGGTTGACAGGTTTGAACAGCAGCTGACTCCTCTGACGTCAAGACAAAGGAAGCACAGATAAGCAGGCTGTGACAGCAGTGGCAGAGCATGAGTCAGGACTGCTAATGTTGAGAGAGGATAGCAATGAACCCTACCAAGAGCGAAGCTACCAGGGGCTGAGGGAAGGAGGGAGTCCTTGCTGCATCAGCTCACACAAGCAGATTCCTGACCATAGCACTTACACAGCCAGCAGTGTTACTCTTTTCTAATTCCCCTGTGCCTTGTTGCAACTGCCAGCTCCAGGCAATGTAATAGCCCAGAAGCCCCCTCATACCTCCCATTCCCATGTCATGGACAATTCCCCCATGCAGAAAGGCATCATTCAAACTGCAAAGGAGGAAATTTTCACTGTATAAAATCACACATAGGAATCCACATTGCTTTTTGATCTACACTGGGAAAGACATTAGAAGGAATGATAATTAGCCAACATTTTTGTGTAGAAAGGGATAGATGAAATACAAAGCCTGTGCGCATAGAAAATGCATGCTCTTTCCAGCCTTAGAAGCTGTACAAGGGTGCTTCATGTTACAGTACTTCCTATACTCTGCATCCTTATTAGCCGTTAAGAGTCTGGTTGATATTAGTATTTGTTAATGGTTAGACGGCTGAATGGAAGCAATATCCAAAGCCTAATACAAAGAGAAAGGAAATAAAGGTGCACAGCTACGATGGAATTGTACTTTTGTGTTTTAGAAATGTGTCCAATTCAACTGTTATCAATTAGTATTGGTATTGTAAGAAGCTCAGTGAGGGACTGGACTCAGTATTCTCAGCTCTCTGTACACACTATTGAAAAGATAATATCTGACACAAAGGTAATTTTCTCTGCTGGCATGTGATTTTACCTTCTTTTCTTACCCAGAAACAGATGGACTGTAAGGAGTGCTAGGTCCAGGGACTACGCAGGAACGGCAGATTTTGAAACAGAGATTTGGCTAATGGAAAAATCCTGCTCTCCTGAGCTGGACTGTGGCATCACTGCATATGGAATCAGGGTATTTGTGTGCATGTGTGCCCCTGTCTATGTGCTGTGCACCTCTCTCAGTGTGCACTAGGTGTGCTGTCCCTGGGATCACCCCACAGAGGACACCAGCTCGCTACAGCACCTCACTTTTTAGCTGAACAGACACACCACCCCATCTAACTTTCGTCTTGTACACAAGAGACCAAGCCCCACAACAGAACAAACAGTAACAATACAGCACTTCACGAGCCAGAGATTCAGCTGGTGCTCACTGGCCCTGTGCTCGCACTACTCTTTGGTCTACACCAGGAAAGGTAAGAGTAGTTCTGTGATGACTTCCATCAGCTGAAAAATTGCATCTCACAGGCTCAGGTAAGCAGGTCACTGTTCCCAGTCCAGCTGTCAATCAAGATAATAGTCATTAGAGAGGCATTTCTGTCCACCTGTATATGGGACTGTGACCATTCATGCCTGTACGTGCAGCAGAGAAGTCCACAGGGCTGTTCCTGTTGTGTGAAATTGTTTCCTCCTAAAGCCTTTTAAGAAGTTACTGTTTTGGTCTTGCTCATTTCTACTGCTGCCTTTTTCAACCAGCTTTTAGTAGGGATGTAGCTTGCATATTCTGTCAATGTGTATATATTTATCATCTCTCAGTGGTATATGTTGATTTATTTTTTATATCTGTTGATACTTTGTGTATCAGTATGTGAATTCATTTTTCCTCACATTAAAATCAAACCAAACAGCCTGACCAAAAAAATAGTCATTTTGATTTTTCCAGCTACTATACATTCCCTGTAGGTATTACGACAACACATCACCACAGAGTCCCAGACAGTGAAAATGAATTGCTTGGAAAGTGAAACCAATAACCCTTTCATTGTAAAAACAGAATAGGCACTGTTTACAGTGAATCAGGAGAGCTTCTCCTGAGATGGACCCCCAGAAACAAGGTAAGAATTGGTCACTGGAGCTCAAATTATTATCTCCGGTGTAGAACATCCCCTACCCACTGCCAATCAGACTATGTGCAGTTCTGCTTTGGAGCATCTATACAAGAGGAGAGTGGACCAGTTTATCCTTCTCACCATAGCTCACCCCAATTCCAAGTATAATACATCCAGTAAAACATTATTTCTAAACTAGCTGAGTCCCTTTACAAAACAGAGTAGGCGCTTATACCCCCCTCTTGGCCTTTCAGTTCACAGGCTCTTCTTCGCTTCACAGTTACCAATTTAAACACTCTTGACAATTTATTGATCCCCTGTGAAATCCCTAAGTAGGCAAAAACTGATTACTGTGTATTTACCAGACCTTCCACAGTGCAATTTCTCTCAAATACTCAGAGCTTCTGCTGCTGCCTGCCTTCTCTCAACCTGCCAAAGCTGTGCTTGTATCTATTTTCCTCCAACATAAAGATGTCTTGTAGGAGTTACAATCAAGAGGTGAGAGAATGCAGAAATCACAATAGATTTATACTGCAAGGCCCTCACCCAACTGCATTTCACTGCAGTGTTGGATCTGAGAAGCCAGTCCACCGCTAATAGCTAGACACATACCAGCCACAAGAACACACAGGTTACTCCTCGTGCATTTCCAGGGGCGCAGTTTCTGATGTGCGTTATCTGCAAGTGCTCAGAAGATACTTGTTACAGTAACAAGGATGTAATGTACCCTTCAGTGATCAGGCTCAGCAAAGCCCTGTAGCAAAGGTAGACGTATGAAACAGGAGGTGGGATGCTGAGAGCCTGAAAGAAAAGAAGGAGCCTTCTGAGAACACCTTGTGCTGGACCAGATCAGTAAAGGAATCCTCACTGGGCAGTGTGTAGTTGGTTTCCTCACCATGGAGTAAAGTAGATAGTTTCATGGCTTGTAATGCTCTCGAGTTAAACAGCCAGACATTTTTACATCTGCATAGCAACAGCAGTGTCTATCTGACACTGCTGCTTGTGGCCTGGTGTATGAGGGCTCCCCACAGAGAGGGCTGATGGACTGATTCTGCCTAACGTGTTCAGGGACTGGGTGCCTTTTTGTACATACTTTCTTAAAATCTCTCTATGAAGACTCTGACTCTGGGAGGTGGGGAACCTCAGGGCTACAGCTTAGTCAATATATAAGGTGAAACACCAAAGGAAAAATAAGCTGGTGCCAAAACGCAGTGCTGGTACCTCAGTAACAGCAGGGAGGCACTCCTACCCCCACTGCAGTACCTCACCCTGCAGTCCAACCTGCTGAATAGCCAGCAGTTGCCATATCTCTTAATCATACTGGTTTGGACAGGATCCATGCACTTTTTGTAAGAGTAGGAATAACAGCCTCACAGGCAAGGTGTACAGATATTACAGAGATGGGCATCCTGCCAACGCTGACTCTTGGATGGACCAGAGTCAAACACAATTGCACCATGTTTCCCACCAGCTGGACAGTTCTCTACAGTTCTCTGCGAAACTGTGGTGGGCTGGAGCTGCATGGCCTGCCAAACATTAGAAATGTGGAAGTAGTCCTGGAGATGCTTCGTGGTGTTCTGGGAGCAGTTTGGATGAAAGGTGATCTAGAACAGGGCAATTGCCATTCAAGTACATATATCTAAGCTGAGTCACAATGAAATGTTGCACCTGATGACAGCTCAGCCTTGCTGTTCTTTCTAGGTGTAAATTCACATTTCTCACAAGTCAAGATTATTTTTATTAAATGGCCAAGTTTAAATGGCATTTTTATTAAGTGGCCAAGTGCTGCCCAGGTAGGGAAGCAGCGAGGAGCGTATAGAGGTAGTGAGGCAGCCATAGAGACATCACATCATTAAAAGCTGACATCACACCAGACAGGGTTAATAAGGGGAGGGAAGTAGATAGGAGAGGAAACAGCTCCCTTAGCACCATACTAAACCTGACCTTGAACAAAGCCAGAAGCAATGGACTTGATGCAGGAACCACTTGTACTGTATTATACAATGAAAGTCATGCTAGAAGAACTTAATGGCCATAAAATCTATAAATCACCAAAACCACAGGGAAGTATTTAACTCTGAAAAGTGCTTTTGCAATAAATGCCTAAACCTTGGCAAACAACACTTAGCCCCTTATTTCAGAGATGCTGGAAGGCATCATTATGATGTGGGACTTAAAATCAAACTTGTCTCATACCAGGACTTTAACCTTCTCCAGATGGATATCACTTTCCAGTGGCCACCATCATTCAGATATGGTCCAGCAGTCAGGACTCCCTATACTGCAGGACATACTCCACCTTCATTGGTCCAGAATGAATCTCTTTACAGCCAGGTTTGTCAAAGCCTCATTAGGCAGGACTGGTACAAAAGTGAAGTGCTGAGAATTACAAATAGGCACCTGTTTTGAACCTTCATACTTGCTGGTCTCATCAACTGTGTGTTTTTGCCTAGTGCACTCTTGGTTTTGGACTGTCTATCATCCTAGAGTCCAGAGATACCAGTACAGGATGTTGTTCCAAACCTGCATACAAAGGGTATCTTTCCATACATCTCATGAAACAGGAGTTCATCACCTCCATTGCTTTGCAGACTTGGGTGGGATGATGAGCCACAGAATAGGACACATTACTTTTTGCCCAGAGTTTACAAAATGGCTTTGCTCTTCATTGTAATAGGAATCCCTCTTTAAAGGGACCATCAGGATGCCTTGCAAATGCCTCTCAAAACCCAGAGACCAAACCAGAGCCTGCCCAGTATAACTCTCTGTACAGATATCTTTGGTCCCGTGCTGACCCCTCCCTGCATACAGAGAGGCTCCATGTCTCTTTGGAACAGCATCAGCACAGCTCTTTCATGTAGTTTGCATCCAGCAATGAGATCAAGAGAAGCACCAAGGCTCCACAGAAAGGAATATTTTGTCAATGAAAAAAAGGGCACCATCTATCTGGCCAGCAGTCAGAGAGCCATGAGCTGGCAAAGGAGACAATTCCCCTGCTCCAGGGTGTTTTGTATCTTGATGATGAACTCTTGTGGCTAAATTGCTTCTGGCTCCCATCATGTGTCTCACTGTTCCCTGTTTACACTGCTGCACTGGTGAGAATTATGGAAAGCTGCAATAACTGAATTACTGCCACACTTGCAGATAATGATGGCAAGGCCTTTTAAAGGCTGTTGCCCTAGCACATGCTTTGTCTGGGATAAAAATGAACAAATAACAATAATTAAACAAAAGAAGACTCTTAGAGCATGGTGCACATTAAATGGTGCACCATTGACTGGTAGCATCAGCACCAGCCAGAGGTCAATCTTCATGCCAAAGAAACAGAAGGTAACATTTGTACAAAGGGAAGAAATATTAGAAGGTAATGTTTGTGTCCTTGTTACTATCAATTTTACGGAATGTGGGTGAACAAAGGACTCAGGAAGATGAATGGCATTAGAAGAGGTTCCAACGAACCTCAGCCTAAAGCTGCACAAAACCAAAGGCTCATTGTAAGCCTGCTTGCTGGGGAGGATACCATGGGTTGGGAACTAAGCAAGTGCTGCCTACCTCACCAGTGCCTTCAGTGTCAGCACCAGAGGAAGATGGCCGAACCTCCTATGGGTTAAGCGATCCCCACCAAGCCTTGACTGCCCTGCTGGGGGGCACTATAGCAGACAGGCCGTATTCCAGGGACTATCACGAGTCCTAGGACACAGTGAGAGGCAGACAGCCAGGATGGATGCACAGTGACACAAGTGTAACCCTGTGCAGGCCAGCTGTGGCACGGGGCCAAAGCTCAAAGAAGTGAACAGGAACCTACCCATTGACCTGAATAGCTTCTGGTCAGTGTGCAGGATCAGCAGTGGAGGATAAGCCAATTAATACCAAGCCCTTTTCACCCTTGGTCAAGCTTCTCACAGCAGCACTCAGCAGGAGGAGTAAGACTTACCAAGGGATTTGACAGAGATCAGCAGCTTTATGGAGCTCTGCCAGAAGTTTTGCCGTGTATCAGGAAGAAGCTGCAAACTGCAGACTCACTTTTCCAGTGTCAGACTCCTGAAAAATTGCTCCTTTGTTCATGATTTTCTGTTGTTTCTCTTGGCACTGGAAAAAACTTTTCCTATAACATGGGATACTCCGTTTCTCGGACATTTCCTTCCTGCACTAGCTCTCTAAGTAAATTTTACGTTCTTGTATACTTGACCTTTCAGAGTAAGCTCTAGCCTTTCTCATCTGGGTTTCAAGCATTTTCCTCTGCCTGTATTCCAGGATCAATTACTCAGTTGATTCAAACAGGAAAGCCTACACTTGCTCCAAAAGACACTTGCTATGTGGGCTATTAATATCTTACTGGTCATATAATATAGATATAAATTTAGTGCTAATACAGCATGCTGAATTAAATCCTTGCAGACCAAAGCCTTAAGAGCATCTGTGAATCAGGTGCAGGCAATAGCCTTTCAAGGTTTCTCATCCTGGCCATTCAAACCTAACACGGCACCTCTAAGATGTGGTCTGACAGTTCATTTTATGCTTGGATACACTACATATTGACAGCAAAGGGAATCTGTGGCAACCACAGCTAGATTCGAGTCGCAGGCCAGTGCCTCAGACAGACTAGACAATCTGTCACCCCTTGAATAAATTATCTGCTCAGAGAAGAATATAATATGCTATTCTCAAAAAAATCACCCTCTCTTCCTGTTGTCCTTTCATGGTAGTTTAAGCTGCATACACTGACTGCTCATCTGTGGAAGTTTGCAAACATAGCTGTGGCATTTACTGCCCCAGGGTCTTCCCTCTATCATTCAAAACCACAGCAACACCAACAACTTCTTTCAGAAGAGACAAGAAGCATCACTCAAGTCCATAATGCCAGGAAGCTGCCCCTGGAGGGAAGGTGAGACCCTGAAGCTTTTAAGAGCAAATGGGTGGGAAATAAAAGTGGGAAGGGGAGAGGGATTTCTCTTCCTAAAAGACACAGTAACACAAAGTGCAGTCAGATCTCATCTGCACTTGCACTGCCTCTGCCTGGACCAAGCAAGCATCCATACAGCAGGGTGCTCCAAGCTTCTTGAATCTGTGACACTGGAAAAATATCTCCAGAGAATAAGAGTTTTCTATACAATTCCTGATGTGTTTTTCTCTAGTCCCTGCTGAATTTAACAACAAACCTCTGTCATTTACAGAAACAGACTTTTTTTCCCAGGATGCTGCTGTTGTCCTCACTGAAGCAAAACTCCCAAAGCACATATAAAACATCTAATGGCAAGATAGAAAAAATCTGCTTCCTGTCTAAAAAGCCATGGTTTAGCCTGGGTAGGAGCTGCTGGCCCTGCTCCAGAGTGAGCATAACTGGTATAAAGGGAATTCTGCCTGAATAAAGAGCTGCAGACTGAACTCCTAGGGAAAGCCAACTCAGGCTGTTTGAGTACATTAAAGGAGGTCAAATGTTAAGTAAATACTCAATTAGGGAAGGAGGGCAAGTAATTAGTAAGGCTAATTCTGTGCTGAAATGGTCTGGAAGGTGCACACATACACATTCATCCCAGCACCTCCTTCCATACAAAATAAGTCTCAGTTCTTGAAAGAGTAGCTCAGCTTTCAGCAGACCTGGGTTAAATTACCAACTCTGCCACAGACTCTGTTTTCATCATGGACAGGTCATTAGTTTCATTGCATGTCCACTCCCCAGAGCCCCAGGACAGTGAAAATAAGTACATACTGACTCAGACACTTAGACACTACAGCAATGAATCCAAATATGTGTGCATACGTGGTTTGTATACATTAAAGTAAGTACTTGCAGCAATGACAGCACTCCAAGAACTTCTAAGAGGTCAAGCAAATGCTTCTCTGTCCCTAGACCTATTCTTAAAATAGGCCCTGTGTGAAGGAGTCTCATTACTAAAAAATAAAATGTTATTCCACTTCAGGCACTGGAACAATACTACAGTGGGTAGCTGGCATATATGACGGGCATATGAAAAGAAGCAAATGCCTTATGCAGTGTTACATAAAACCCATTAGAAACACCAAGCCTGGCTGGTTTGAACCTATTTGGCCTGTACTCTCATCTACTGCAACACAGCTCTCACAACCGACATGCAGAGGTGGAGAGATTCTAAAAATAACCAGGGCAGGGAAAGAGAGGGATGAGGAAGAAAATGTTTCTTTGGCCTGGCCGACAAGTTGGGCAGCAGTTCACAATGCCCAAGGAACGCTTGGTTCCAGTCCTGCTCTGTTAGCAACCCTGCACTCCCTAATGTCTCAGTGGCAGACCATTTATGGAACTTAACATGGCCTAAATACATATATAAGACATGCAAGAAGGGATTTTTTCAGTCTGAGGACAGGGCAGAAATTGTCACGAATCAGCCAAAAGAGAGCTCTGACACAAGACAAAATCTAGCTGTCAGTGAACTGATGTAGGACATCACCCTGATGCTAAGTCAAATATATGTAACTGCTAATTCAGTAACAGGAATCTAGTCCCCAGCCTGTTTAGCTAGAGGTCTCTTATATGAGCTGTAAAATTGGATTTAAAAAAAAAAAAAAAAAAAAAAAATCACACTCACATGTTGTCCTCTGCTTCCCCAGAACAAACCACTCTGGGGAAGCCAATGCAAAATCATACTCTTGTGTGCAAGCTTTCCTCCTCTGCTGGACTGTTATCGCAGGGCTCAGATTTGAGTCACAGGGTCCTGTCACAAGTTTATGGCATGCTGAGAGAAATACTGTTCTTCCCCCCTTTCCACTCCTATTCTCAGTTAACTACAGCATATTCTAATTCTTGCACAATTGGTGCTGCATAAGTGAAAAAGGCTTCCCATAAAGTTCTAGGAAAAGTGATGAAAGCAATGTAATTGGTCTATGTAGATTAACGGTCCCAGTGCATACAGTGCATTTTATACTAAGTAACAGAGCTAAGTTTATACAGTACCTGGAAACAATTTGCAAGCAGACGTAACAGCCAGATTTCATCTAACACTTTCAACTACCTTGTATTTTATCACTGACATTGACTTCAGGTTACTGCTGAGAGATGGGCAGATATGGCGAGAGCAGGAGATTAGACACTAGATACCACTAAAGCCGGCACAGAGGTACTGCATCCCAAATCCTGCCCTTGCAAACTGAGTATGTCCTGATGGAGCAAAGAACACAAGAGAGAAGTCTGGCTAGATGTGCAGATCTCCTCCAGCCACACACTACAGTAAGACCTGAAAGACAACAGCAACACTCCCAGCGCTGTGTGCAATTATATCAGATGCAAGGTTTAACAGTTGGCTAGTTAGAATAAGAGCAAGCAACAACAACAAATTTTATTTCCTTCCCTATAATCAAAGGTTTTCTCGGACTCCTTGTGTTATTTTTCCCCTAGTGAAAGCATTCAGAGCTACGCTGGAGTAATAGAGGACAGACAGCCTGTAGCTCTCATATAATTATCAGTTGTCATCTCACCTGAAAGACAACCCAGAAAGGTTCCTGCTGAATCAGATGTACAATTACCTTGTTCTTCTCTAGCAAGGGCACTGCAAGAGTGAAATGGTTGGGAGGCTCTTCTTTCTCCCAACAAACACATGACAAAGCTGTGCTCTCAGTTCAAACCTGGGAACAGCTCTGTTTTTACCTTTGTCTCAGTCCTTCAGTATTACTGTCACTGATTTGTACAGAAAATCATTTGTTATCCTATAGCCTTAGACTACAGTTAGTGCTGCAGCTCTAAGTGTCCTGCTCTGTGGATGGCATTTACACATACTTCAACCCAGGACACAGGTAGACTGTGCAGGGTAAACTGCACTGTGCTTCTCCTGATATACAGATGGTCCACTCAGATTCACAGGTCTCTGCAGTACTCCATTCACAAGAAAATATGTTCAAACATACACAGAAGCTTCAAATCATGCAGTCAGAAATGCCGGCATTACACAATTTGGTTTAATTTAATCTCACCATGGCATACACTAAACTCTTATATGGTATAGCAAACGCTATCTCTGCTCTTGCAGCTGATCAGATCTGTGCTGTCATTTCACAGGCTCCTGAAAAGTCTGTGTGAGCTTTGATCTCACTGGGGGCTCAACAGTGGCTCTCCAGGGTATCACACTGCATGGCAGATTAATGCCCCATACTTATCCAAAACATTAGACCAACATCCACAGGCAGTGTCTGGACTGTCCAGTGCAAGCTATGTGCCCAGTATATGGGCTCAGCACTGATACGGATTTTGCCCTTTACAGCTTTTGGAAATGAGACAGGGAAGCAGAGGCACAGGATATTGCAAACTCCTGGCCTGTTCAGAGGAAATAATGACGGGTGAAGTGTAAGAACACAAGGAGAATGGAATATTCAGAGGGTCAGGTGGCAGCAATAAAACATCACACTTCACATTAACTATTGACCAGAACAACTTATCAGATACTGTCAGTAAATTATAATACTGGTTCCACTTCCCCACCCCAGAAATAAATTTGTGTTATACACCAATTGCTGAGCAGATAGGTATCTACAGCCAGTGCAGGCCAGTAACAAAGCTACCATACATCAACTACTCCTGGTCTTCAAAAGGACAAAGATTACACACTAGACAATGTCAGGATAAAGCACTGATTAAATAAAAGAGAAAGTCACTGCAAATTCTGCTTAGCATTTTTCATTTCACTTCATAAAGAGAATGGAACAAACTCAGGACCTGCCAAAAGAAGAAAGGAAATATGCCAAAGCAATCACCCCCTAGCACATAGCATACAGCCAGCAAGTTCAAATTCTGACAGCAGAAAAAAGGCAGCAGCAAATCCTGTGCAAATAACTCACCAGTAAAGATTTGCAATGAGGGAAAAGACTTTGAGCATTGGCCACTGAAGTTGGGCACAAAGAGGGATCAGGGACACTAAAATAATGGAACTAACATAAAATATTTACTCTCAGAAGCGGAAAAAAATGACACCGCTTTAAAAGTGCTGTATGTTTCTAAAGCACTGGACTGCTGATGCAGTCTGAATACTGGGAGAGCAAGGGCAGACCACACCTGTCTGTCACTGTCCCTTAAGCAGATGTTACTGCTCCCACTCATCCCTCAGAAGAGCTGATCACACCAGTGCTCCCACTCTCCATTGCAGCCCAGAGAAGCATATTCTCATTTTTAAGTCTAGAAGTCTGTGGACAGCCAGTGAGCTGCAACGTGCACAGAAAAGCTCTTCCAGAAGTAATGTTAGTACGGCAGTTCATCAGCCTTCCACCCCTGGCACTGGAGTCCAAACTCCATGTTTAGTAGGGTGGGTCTGGAGTTCACAAAGGATGGGAGAAAGCACTCTGAGCATACCTGGAAAGATGTTCCCTGGAGCTACTTTCATGCAGCCAGAAAAGCAAGAGTATGAATGAAGTAAAGCTCTGGACCCACAGTTTGGGAGGAGGTAGACCAGGATGTGACCAAAACAATACTGATTACTAAAGGTTTCCAAAGGATGGCTGACACACACTGCTTTTTGTTGCTCAGGGCTGTGAGGCTGGAGCCAGCTGCTTAAGGACTTCTGCACAGCACAGCCGCTCTCAGCTGGTCTGGCATCCACCCCTTTGATTGTCTCCTGTGCACAAAAAGGGGGAAATTCCTGGTCAGGCAGAGAGCTTGGGCAGTTTTTCCACAACAGCTGTTTATACCTGCATCTCTAAGAAGCAAGATAAAGAGACCTGCAAATATTTAAAACAACATTTATTAATCACCTCCTTGTTTCTTCTGTATAATTGTTACATAACTGCTTTGGGAATAGGGCTCCTGAGTTTTAAGCATAAACTGGTACAGCTCCTTTTGCTCTAACAGAACCATTACGGGCCCTTTTCCAATCTCAGAGTGGCATCAATCAGAATTTCATTAAAGCTCAGACAGTTACACCAATGCTAGAGTAATGGAGAACAGAGTTAGACCCTTGAAGTGTTCTTCAATCTAAGGGAATAAAAATCTTAAACGGAATTTGCTCATCTAATAACATACATTTTCCAGGTGGTTTTCCATGAGGTCACTAAAACCTCTGTTTTCTTTTATCCGTGTTCCCAGTGTTCTCAAGAGTGTCAGAGGACAGACAGGTTCTCCCTGTTGTCATCTCTTTTATGCCAATAAAAAATAGAGTATGAAGCTTCTGGGATTTTCAGCAGTGAAGACCAAAGACAGTCGGTCTAAGATGAAATATCTTTGCTTTTGTTTGAAACTATCAGTGAAATCTTACCACAAGGACAAAGACACTGAAAAGATTTAAACAAGTGCTCGGTTTGCATTTAAAAGTTTTAATTCAGAGCTCACAGGCATTTTGGTCCAGGTTTAGCTGAGCCCAGTTCAGACAAAATTATGAATCTTGCATACAATCAGAATTGTATCTTCCCTTGCTGCCGCAGACACCCCTACTCTTTCTGTAAAGATCTGTCTACTCTTTCTGTACATGTGAGCTAGGAGTAAGTTTTTGTTCTTCCTGAGCAAGAAATTAAAGCAGGAACAAGAAGATCTGGGTTTAAGCAGTCGGTAGAGGTTACAAATCACAATTTTCATTGGTAAGAAAAAGTGAACACTGCAGAAGGACATCTACAATAAATGCAGTGGTCGCATGTGTGTTCAGCCACTGCTCATTAGTCCTTTGCATTTAGTACTGCAGAGAAATCTACTGACACCCTTTGAGACAATATTTCCATCCTTCTCCCTTCTGCGTTCACTAAAACTCACCCACTAGCATTTCTGCTGAGTGCCCTTTAGCTGATTTGAAAGTGTCAGGATTGATTGTTTGCTGAGTCTGTCCCATAATTTTAAATCCAAGTCAATTTTAAACATACTGAACAGACACCAAGAAAGGTATCTCATTCTCTTTCACTCTATCTCAATGATCCTGAGGTTTATCAATTTTCTTTGCACCAATTTTTAGCTCTGTTCTAACCACCATGGCCCTTGATAAAGGATGCTTTTCTAAACATATGGCTGATCCTCTTCCCCTCCTCTTCAAGGTACTTGTAGCAAATAAGTTA
This sequence comes from Mycteria americana, assembly GCF_035582795.1. Lineage (NCBI taxonomy): Eukaryota > Metazoa > Chordata > Aves > Ciconiiformes > Ciconiidae > Mycteria > Mycteria americana. The sequence continues at coordinate 9,516,899 of NC_134380.1, read as the reverse complement.
GGCTCTGATCTGGCCATCCTCTGTGGACATAGGGAGCTCTGCAAGGTGCAAAGTGATGCAAGGTTTTGCAATTTCATTGTTATTTCCATTTGTTTGAGGAAATTTCCTACTGGCCACTTCAATAGACTAGTAGACTTCAAGCATTTAGAGTGGAGCCCATGCAGAACAAGCCAACACTCAGGTACATCTAAACTTCACCACCTGATTTACTAGACTGTGGACTAGACTGTGTCATACTCAGCCACATTAATACACACTCAATCTTTCCATGGAAAGCAAACACAAACTTAACCCTGAACTGCAGTGTAGGATATGGTCTGACTCCACATAATGGTTGGGTTTGCTCTCTTTGTCACGAGCAACATCCTCATAAAGAGCAATAGGGAAGACTGTGGCAGATGACCACACCATTACAGGCTGGTTTCCAAGCAATTGGTCAAGCTCTGTTCACGAACACTCAGACCAGACAGTGAAATGGAAAAGCAACTTTATGTCCACTTCAGCAATGTACATTCAGTCTTCTTATAACAGGAGAAAATGAGATGCCACGTCTCAGGCTCTAGCTTCTGGCAACACCCCATCTTTGATTTAGGAAGAAGATGGGATGGGGAAGATGCATATACGAAAAAGCTATTTGAAGACAGCAAGAGTCATGAGAGTTACAGGTGATTTGGCCAATTTCCTGCCAGATACAGATATGACACTTTCACATAACATGCTGTTGTGCTGACTAATGCATCACGGCAACAAACTGTCAAAATATGTTGACAGACCTTCATGTAGTGAATAGGAACCTGTTTATTTTATTGTTAATCCTCCTACTATAATTCAGCTTGATGGAATTACGTATGTCCTTTTGTTGCCAAAGCACAGATTATCCAACATGCAGATAAGGCCCCAATTTGAGGATGCTGCCTAGATGGTGGAGGTGTTTTTTCAGGTCTGGATAAACAAAGCTGTTCACACTTTTGAACTTCAGGGACTGAAATCCCACAGAAGACAGGAATTTCACTAAGAGTTCCGAACCTACACTAGCTAGGAAAGACTTACGGGCAGAAAAGTTTAGGACAACAGTCACTGGAAAGACCGCTGTCCCTGCAAGAAAGACAGAACGTAAATCCAGGCCTCAAAGTAGGGCTATAGGTAGCAAAAGAAAAAGAAGACACTGACACAGGAATAGAAAACAGGCAGGAGAGGAAACAAAACATGAAGGAAAAGATCAGCAACATGTTTATCATGTGCTTTTAACTCAGTGTGTGCACAGTTGCAGAGATACCAGTAAGATTGCTCAGTGTCTTAGCTCTCTGCCCTTAAAGTCTGCAAGACTTTACTGTGAAAGTAGTGCATGCAATCTGTATACTTGGGTGAGCCAGCAGAGAATTTCCTGCATATATTTTCCTTTTTCTCAGTTATTTTGATTAATTTGATTGCTCTTTACTGCAAAGAGGAGAGCTCTCGGAAAACCGGGAAGTATCTATAAAGCACATCTTAGGTGTGATGTATTCAAGCACCTCTTCTTCACCTGCGTTATTTTAAAAGGTCAGATATAATTGCAAACTGTAGATGGAGGGTACCCGTATCAAAAATCTTCTCTTACATATTTTATTTTGTGGCATGTGTATGTGAGCTTCCTCATTGCTGTCTGTGATTAAGGTGGATCTCAGAGATCCTTAATAAAGCTATAAAGCAGTTTATTTTTCCAAATGAAAGGTGATTCCTATCTTTCACTTGAATTTATTTAATTTATATATTTGAATGTTTTATGCCAAACAAGAGGAGTCAACAGCTTGAGTCACAGTGGCTAGCATTAGGCTGTTGGCAACTAGAGCCCCCAGTTTAATCAGAAATCACTGCCAAGGAACAGAAAGTGTTTGTTTCCAGACCAAGTAGGTTGTCAGAATATTTTGTGTTATCATTTAGTCTGACAGCATTATCTCAAAGTGTTGACTCACACCTGCCTTGAAGATATACTTTGGAACATCTTGATCAGCAAGCTTATTTCCTTCCCGGCCCTGCACTGCTATTCAGAATCTCACCTTGCAGGAATGCTGAGCAGTCTAACCCCAATTCAGCACAACCGCAGACCATGTGCTTCAAAGGAAGAAGCATGATCTCAGGGTGTTCCTACCTATTCCCAACTGTCCAACAGGACAGTTTTCTGAAACAAGCCACAAATACTCCTGTTGAATTCAGGGCTACTCATGCACACAGCCAAGCATGCGCTTAAGTGCCAGTTCAAAATTTTGCAGGTTCAAATCCTCTGTCTGTCAAGACAAGTTTCTGGTTCTCCATTTTCTGTTTCCTAGCCTTATTCCCTTAGAGTTTTCTCTTGAAGAGGTAGCCCTTGGCTCATCAGGACTATTATGCTATAGCTTGGGAAGACTGATTTCATAATATCTCAGCATTCCTGACAGGTGTCTAGCCTAGCCCTAAATATCTTAAAAATTTTACAACTACTCTCAGCAGCTTCTTGCACTGCTTAGCTCTCGTTACAGATCATAAAACAGAATTAAACAATAAATTAACCTCCTTCTGGAAAAACGGTGTGGCATTGAATGGAAATGATAGATTTCTGCTCTGCTTGTAGAATTTAATAATGAAATGTACTTTTGCTGGGGAATTCTATGGCACAGTTAAAACCCTGGAAAGCTGTCAGTTTTTACATCCCTTGTGTTTTCAGTTTAATTTCTAGAGAATCCTGTTAAAATGGATGCCCTAATCAGATGGGACCTCTTGAGGGGAAAAAATAAGGCTTAAGTTCAACAAAGCACTGCTGTATGCCTTCAACTTGAACCTTTTATTCCTGTTCAACAGAAACCATCAATGCTTTTATCTTCATACACCTAGACCCTACTAACATCACTCAGATCTGAGCACAGACCTAAATGCTTGGTACAACTGAAGCCTGTGTTTTTGCCTCTCATTCATTGCCTTTATCAATTGTATAAATTCTGCCACAGGTATCAGGCTATCCATCAGTGTCTGACTGCATTTATGCAGAGGAGGAGCAGTTATGCAGGCTGCACCTGACTTCCTTGTAACAAAGCTGCTGTTAAAGAGATCTTCCCCTGCCTTTTAGAAACCCAACACCTTTTTTTTTTTGCTTTTCTTTGTACGGACAGATTTTCAGCACAAGTAATGGATCTTATCAAGATTGTCAGCATCAAGAACTCTGGAACTGCAGCACTGTCATATCAGTGACACATCAGAAGCTCCTGGTTGCACATGGATCATCAGCTCAGCTTTGATAACAAATGTGTTTCTCATTTTTCCCTGATCTAGGAAGTGTTGGCCATCAGCAGCATTCCTGGGGCTGGCCATACACTAAGTTGCAGTGGCAGGCTAATGCATTTTACACCTAAACGAGACACATTCCAGATCAGCCCTGTCACCTGTTTGACTTCATTATCAGCTACAATTCAGTCTTGGCACATGCAAGGCAGTGAAAGGCTGTACCAAGGAGAACTCTGCTGAGGTGCTGTATAGACTCCTTTTGATTAAAGATTTTCACAGTGCTGCCAAATCCTTTTCTCTTATGCAGCTACCTTGAACGCAGATTTTCAAAGTAATTCTACAGAGGGGTTTGGCAAGAAATCTCTATTGCAAGCAAAAATAAACTATCAAACCTCAAACACTTCACAGCCATGTTGTAGGCGATTCCTAACGTGGGTAACTTTGCACCAGCATCTTTATTTCCCTTCCCCTTTACTCTTGTGAAAAGTATTTCAAAAAGTAACAAATTAGGAATTAATACAGGATGCTGAGTCACTCAACAGAGCCCAGGAATGTCTGATGCGTTACTTAACTGCTTCCTGCATGAGCATGGGCTCTACCATGCAAATCGATGTCATGACTCTCACTGGTACAGGTTTTTACCACCTCAAAGCATGTATCCATTCATAAGAACCCAGAGGAGCTGTCGTCTTTGGCATGAGCTTAGTTGATAAGTGTTCCACTAAATATTCTTGTTACTGCACAGATTTCAGGATTGGGGAACCACCTTGCAATTGATCAGAATCCAAGATCATCTCTTTTGCAAGAAAGCAAAATAATGTCTGCAGGAGACAGCTTCCCTGGAAACAATGTGGGCTTATCATTTATTATTTGCCCTGTGTTTGTGCCAAGAGGTTCTAGAGTACAGTCCACCCCAGGCTGTGCAAAAGCAGAACAAAGTTCCTATCACCTTGAAGAACCCATAACCCAACTCATATACAGGAAGACTATACTCAAGTGGAGACAAAATCCTGAGTTTACTGAGTTTCTCAGGAGTCATTTGCAATTTTGGGTATGCTGAACAAGACATTTAAGAGAACTGAGTTTCAGGATTGCTGAGCATTTTACCCTAAAGGAAAAAAGGAGTCTGGTGCTGCCTCTCTGCCTACAGGGCTGGGGTAATTGCTCCCAGATTCTTCTGCAAACCAATGAGAGATTTCAAATCCCCTTCTCTGACACCTGTGCAACTCCATTTGATGTCTACAAATAGTACTAAGAGGACAACACGCTCTGAGCATTAATACAGCTCAATAAAACCTGTCTTCTAGAGCCACCAGTTAGCATATCGCACTGTTGCATTCCTGCTGGCAACAGCAAAGAGCAAAAAAACGAGGGATCAGAGCAGCACTGCTATCTACCACTCCAAGACACTTTTTTGTAACAACACTTGCTAAGTGAGAGCCAAGGCTGTAGGAATCTAAGCCTTCATTTTAGATCTCCTACCATGTGGCAGACCCTGAATATTCATTACCTATTAAAAGCTTTGAAAGTGTAAATTCATCCCACAATCAAGTGAACTGATTTATTCACACAGCTGAGTCACACTCATTTACAGCCTGTGACCTAAATCTATTAATCCGGGAGGGGGAAAAAAAAGGTCTTTTTTATTTTGGTAATATTAATTGAACAAAGGTGAATATTTTAAAATTGTGTGTGGCATTTCTTTCAAGCAGTGGCTGACACACAGCTCAGCACGGTACTAAGCCTGCCTTCCTTGCTGGTCCCAAGAAGTGGTGCAGATATTGCTTATGTTATCTGGCATGTAGTGAACCATTTAATGAAGACTTCATAAAATCTTCATGGAAATCACATCAGCTCTTTAATAAGAGTCTCTGAAGTGCCAAGCAGCAAATATCATGGAAACCTCACCTAAAGGGAACAATAAGTCCCTCATTAATAACAGAAAGCACAATAGCCACTTCCGACAGTGGGGAAAATTGCTCTGTTGAGAACAATGTGTTATTGGGTCTAGCACCTCCTGAGTCTTTTCCTAGGGCCAAAGTAAAATTTTGATAAGCCTCTGCTGTACTTGGGAAATAAAATAACTTTTTCAAAAATGACTGGAGCTTTTTGGAATCACTGACTTTCAGCAGAATTAGAGAACCATCAAATACAGTTTGGGGGTTTACATTTAAAATGCCATCAAAATTTAATCTTTTGATAGCTTCTCCTTTCCTCCCCATCTGATAGCCTATGACATTCCCTGAGTTCATCGCTGATATCATAAATAGCCCCATGAGCTCCTGAAGGAAGAATGAGTTTTTGAAAGGTTAGTTAATGTTCAGTCTTGTGCTGAAATTGCCATCGCAATCTAATTACAGTGTGCACTGAGCACACACTTTGGGTCTTAAAATCAATTTCCATTCCAGGCTGGCATTTTACTCCTAGAAATCAGTTCTTGCATGTGGGTATTAAGATATATACACACATACATATTCAAACAGTGTAAACACTGATATCCTGTTTCACAACCTCGTGCATTTCACCTGTATTTCCTTTGTATTCATTCACTGCTGTCCATCTGTTTGCAATCTATCTGTTTGAAGAGAACACCCTTCTTCCCCCTTCCCATTGGGATCCTTCTGCCCAATTCATTTAGAGAAACCACAGACTGGTGTTGATGATGGCACACGATCAGCATTATTGACAAAAGGTACACCAAAATTAAGCAGGCATAATGACTAACAGACTGATTGTAAAATGGGTAAGTTTCTATCAGTAGCAAGAGTGGGAGAGAAAATAAAGGAAAAAAGAGAAATTAAAGTTGAAATGGTATTTGGTTAATTAGAGAAATACCTTCTGTGACTGGCACACCTGCTATTCAGTGAACGACACAAGCTCCTAAAACACTGTGAACTTTGTGCGAACAGGGAAAGAAAGTGAAATGCGAACAAGGAAAGAAAGGTACCAGTGTACCAGCTTGATGAGGTCAGATCACACAGGCACCTTCAAAGGCCTCTGAGAACACCTTCTGGAGTCTCACTTCTTCATACAAAAACCACAAAATAAAAGGCCAGTTCTGCATCTTTGCCTCTGCAGAAGGTGCTCCAGAGGGTGCTCTGCTTGGTGGCCTTGTGGGCTCAGGAACCATCTCTGGTGAAGCCAACAACAGTGAATATAAGTGTCCCTTCAGCCATCCTGTGCCATGCAGAAGTCTGGAAGATGAACCTGATTCTTGTGTCTCATCACAGAACAAAGTAAAAGAGAGAGGGGGAAAAAATCAGACCCAATGTTTCAGCTATTATCCATGGCAACCCTTCCTCCTGTAAAAAAGGTATTTGAAATGTGTCTCTTCACACTTCTTTCCCCAAAATAGAGACACCAGCAATTTCTTGCTATGAGCGGGGAGTCTATACTCCTACTCTCTTCACCCTGTACTGTAAATCCAGGAAATCAGTGCTACAGAACAGCGCAACATCTACCAAATGCAAGCAATGGCAAGCACTGAACTAGAAGCGCCATTGAACAAAACGTATTGGTAAAAAGCCATTGCAGCAGCCAACTGCAATAAACCCAAAGGTAACTTATAGCCACATTATTCCACCAATTCAATCAAGCAAGCTTTTCACCTGCAATGTTGTGTAAATAATTCGTGTTTAAAACCACTTAGGCCAACTCCTCCAAAGCTCCATTCCCTTCCAAACAGGTGCTAATTTGCTGTAACATAGCTAGAGCTAACTGACCACCATCATTTAAACAGGAGCCACCCACCAAAAAGCACAAGCAATGATGAACCCAAAACTGAAGCTGTCCCTGAAGAAGGAAGGAATAAACTGGGAGAGTAACATAGTGAGGCCAGAACATCATGCATTACTTCAAATAGTCTCTAGCAAAAAACGGCACCCAGACAGAACTGTGATGCTGTGGAATGACAGTGGTGATTACAGTCCGTTCATGATGTGTCCCTTGAGGCATCATTGATTCTCATGCATTAACTATCCCTGCTGCACGGCACCCTTCTCCTCCTCATAACATTCTGTGGCCCCAGGCAGCAGACTGAGAGCAGCAATTTGGCACAGCATGTGCCAATGCACAGAATATTCAGTGCCCACCCCAAAGGAACAGCTGATACAGAAGATCATCAACCTCTACCAGCTGCTCCACCTGCTCAGGGAGCAGCATGGTTCATTCATGCAGAGCACAAGCCAGAAGTACCAAGAGGATGCTTCCATACACGAGGATTGTCAAGTTTTGGAAAATGTATTTAGAATGCCATGGGGGAAAGAAAACTATTGCTGGGAAAAGAAATGTAGTTCACAATAGTCTTACCAGGTTTACAAGAAAAATACAGTAAGAGAAATCACATGGGCCTACGTACAAAGAAAAAGCAATCTGTGCCTTGTACTTTTGGCAAAATGAAAGTAGTTTGTGAATAGTTTACCTTTACCTGGGTCACTACCTAAATCAAGAAATAAATGATCTGCATCTGCCAGCATTCACACCAGCACAGTAACTTGACCTATGCCAAAATCACTGTACATAGCAAACTATCTTTTTGTCCGTTGGAAAGACATCATGAGCTTGGTTAGACCAAAAGCTTCCAATGCTTCCAATCTGGTTGACAGATACCCAAAAATCCTCTAGATTACCACTAGAGTCATCTGGCAAGGTGACTACTAGGACAGTTGTGAGGTGGTAGATTATTGATAAAGACAGTAGTAATCTGTCACCCCCAAAGTAGCACTGGCAGTTATAGATTTATTCACCTCCAAATTTAGACTTTCCCAAATGATAGCTGTCAACAGCAGACTGCTCAAACCAATTTCATTCTCTAAACAAGACACATTGGACTGTCTGATTGGGAGCAAATATCACAGCACTTTCCAGTAAATGCATCCAACTGTGCAGAAGAGCTTGCATTTGGCAAAGGGCACGCAATTCCCAGGTGAGAAGGCAAGATGCAGTTTTCCTCAGTGGAAACTTCCATGCCTTGTAATTGCTCAGTAAGAAGAGCAAATCTGACATTATCAAAGCTCCTTTGGAGATGTGTCCCAAAATACTCCTCAATTCTTTATTTTCAAACAATCCCAAAGAGAACTGAGGAATCGAACATACAATTCACTCTTCACACTGGAGGCTAAAACTCACAAGTTTCACCAACGTCTGGCTGCAGTAAATGAAGTCAGACTTCATTTGCTCAAAACCAGGGAATGATCAGGCAACTGTGATCACAAGCTGTGAAAACCAATAGCCAAAGAAACAAATACTCATGAGCCAAAATCCTATGTTCTCTTGTACTACCCTTTGAAGCTGTTCCTGCTCCCTGCACAAACTCACTGATTCTTTTCCTAAAGATTACATTCTTCTTGTCTCTTACACAGCTTGGCATTACCCATGCTTTTTCTTTACCTATTGCTTTATTTTCCCCACAGCTCTGGATAACTGCAAGCTGAACATAACTCCAATTAGGCAGAGGAGAGATGTACTGAATAGCATATTTTCTCTTCCTCCTACATCGACAAAGTCTCTGCACTTGCTTCATACATAACTTGCTAAATAATTGATTTTTCAGCTTTCTCACCAAGTAAAGGAAATCAAAACCATTTTTTTCTTTTTCATGTTTCTCAGAAGAAAACAGAAAAAAATGCTTTGTGTTGAGCAAACTCGTATGTTTTGGAGCATTTTCACTTCTTGTTTGCCAAATATTTCAATTTAAATTTTGTCAATAAAAAGCTAGCTTCAAATGGAAACAATCAAGATATCATACTTTAAAAAAAAAAAAAAGGTGAAGTCAATTACATTCCTACTTTTTTAAGGCAAAAATAATTTGCCAAACTCATCTGAAATTTTAGGAATTTTTTTTTCACGCTTCACACACAAACCAGACTTGGGGTCTGTATGTTACTTGCCAAAAGAAGAGAGTAAGAAAACATCAGCTTTAGCTGAGACACTGTTACAATGTTCTGTATTGCTGAGATGCTGACACACTCCAAACGAGCCAACACTTCGAGTTTCTCAGCACTGAATAAACACATAATTAATTGTCCACATCCTACCATAGCAATTTTATGTTGTCAACAGTTATGTCTGTTGTCAGAGATGTCTGACAATAGGAGGGAACACACAGGTTTGAAGTGAGTTGCCAACCTCTATCGAGTATGCCTGTGGCAGAGTTCGGATACCCTGATTTGGAACAGCTTAGTCTACGATGTTTTTTCATTATGAAAATGGATTACCTGATGGAAAAGATCCTGAAGATACCCACTCAGAAAAGGAGAAACACTATTCAACATTGTAGTTCTTTTTAGACCAAGACAAGCATGCTGCTTCAGAGCACTCTCATCATTTAGCCTTCCCAGCAGCACTAGGTTCCTCCAATAAAATCAGTAGGCCAGTATAGTAGTTCTTTGGCACTGTTTTTCCCTGAGATTCCCCTCTAAAAACAAATGCAAAACACTTTTCCTTCTGTTCTACAAAGCTAACCAAGCTGCTGACTCTGTTAACAAACATTAATTTACTGCATCGTGAGAACATGTGTATTTACTTAAAGTTGCTGTGCACACACCTGAAGAACAGTTAAGTTCAGGATCCAATTGTTATTACACACATGCCTCAGACTGAATCCCCAAATCAATGCCCTCGCTGTGTACAGTGCTTCAATCAGCCTCTGAAGTTGAGAGTCCTATCTCAAAGTTGCTGCTCAGGGCTGTCCCTCCACTCACTGAGCACAGCTCCCCTGCGGACAGAATCAGTCGATCAAATCAGCACTCTTTGCCCAGGCACAACTGGACCCGGTGATACATGCATTCAGAAGAAAGCACAAGGTTATACAGCAATTGTTATGCAGGATGCATAAAGCCTGAAATAGTACTGTATAAAAATTACACTCCCATTAAATACATTTTTGTGTGATACAAGATGGCTTTGCTCCCATGCCAACACATCTGCTTTCATGACCTTACAGTTCAAATAGGCTGGCCCAGCAGCGAACACGAGGCCGTCCCAGCTTGACAAGGCTGTCAGCTAGCTCATGGCCACATTACATGCCCAGATGCGTCACTAAACACAACAGCTGCCATGTTGGCCAACCAACCCAGCAAGTGAACCAGGGCCCTCAAGAGCAAAATGTTCTTAAAAATTGACTGAAAGCAGCCGCAACACCTAGACAGGGTGACTGAGGCTCCCATCTTCTCCAAGCTGGATGCAAAGGGGGTCTGTTCCATACCACTGTCCACAAGCTAGTTGTTGGTCCATTGCATGATAAACATCACAACCAAATAAAGAACCAGCAACAGAGCTAGTCTTTACTACAAGGCTGCAAATCCTATGGTCAATCCTTATTCCCTGACAGCATACAATGGTCACACTGCTGAATGCAATGGGACCAGGATTCCTTGGGTCAAAATGCCAGACCTCCTCTCACTGATGCTGCCTGTAGTCCCAGTGAGTAAGGACAGCAAAATCTCTTACTACATCATTTTGCCTTTCATTAGCACCCCTCATCCCTAGCACCCCCTTCCACGGTTGCCTTTAACCCTCTTCCGAGCAGACTCTATCATATTTTGACACAATACCCCACCAATCCAGCACAGAAAAGACTCCTGCAACAAAATTCTTCTAATGAGAGTCCTACAGCTTTCTACTGTTCCCAATAGCTAACAACACTGAGAAAGGTGGCCTTAGCACCATTACTGGAGGATTCTGTACTACTTTATGGTGTATTGCACAGGGACAAAAGGATAAGTACCAACAATTACAAATGGTCTCTGTGTTGACATCTCTGTGGCGTTTCACTTTCTGAATTGCTATTAGCTACTGTATCTTAACATATACATAATAATTGTATCTTAACAATTACATCATAATGCTCAACTGATCGTGTAGTCACTTGCTACAAAAACAGTGAAATCACCAATATTTTAGGACAGTTTCTCAAATCTATTAATACCATACAAGTGTATGGACAAAGCTGTTTGTATCTGCAGATTTGTTTGGGCTTTTTATCGTAACAGCAGAAGTGTCATTGGAAAAGAATATCATCCCATGTTCCAAAAGCCATCTGGATCCCACTGGGGAGGGTCAGTTCATCAGGAGATGATGGACACCAGAACAACACCAGAATGTCTTCACTGGCCCAGTGCAAATCTTCACAATAAACCAGGCACTGAGAATGCCCAGAATGACCATAGGGAAAAATGTGAAGCATGCTTATTCAGCAAATTTGCAGCTGGCGTACCAGAAACGTGCCCCAGTTTGGAACATCACAAAACACTGCCACAGGCTGAAGATCCCCAATAGAAAAGGGCTCCTTGCAAGCTTCCCATCCAAGGACTACTTGCTGGAGTGCTGTACCATGACCCTGCTTCCCTGTCGGAGGCCAATGTGACAGAGCCTGCTGTAGAGCAGCCGGGAATGTCTCTGTTCCCCAAAGAGCAGCCCTGAACCGAGAGGGAAAAGAACTTTGACAATACAGGTGTATGTGTGATGTTATGGAACACTTGAGAAGACACGTATTTGAGCATCGAAATGTAGGTGATTTTAAAACTGACACGACTCTAGAGGAAGAAATTGGTTTGGTTGACACCCCTCATTCCACCACGCTAACAGCCTCTCCATTCCAGAACAGACAATTCCAGTACCTTTCCTTCTAATTTCAGGAAACCTAACACAGAAAGTCTCTACAATTTCTAAGCTTTCTACTTGACCCCCTAAAACTGTAACACTGTACCCAAACTAAATTGTCAAAGCAGCTTTAAAATCTGAAGAGTACATTGTAATTTTTACAGGTCTGTGCCCGGTGCATTGATCCTGTCTCCCTTGCAGTATTTTGACCTCCCAGTTCACTCCTGTCACTCACTCTGGGGTCAAACATACTGCAGAACTGAATTGAACACAAGGCTTAGGAAGGAGCCCTACTATTTTTGGTTTTAACTGCACACAAAATGTAAAAACAGCATTCCTAGTTATACAGAAACACTTGCATTCTCTGCAAGTGAGGCTCTTCAATTATATCTTGAATAAAAAGGAACTGAGATGCATTATACAGTGCTTTGTTTACACTCACCCTGCTGTTGTAAAACCATATGTTATAGTACTAGTGATCGTGTCTGACGCTCTCTTTTATCATTCGTGTACTTAATCACACCCTGCACTGAGTTAACTACGTTCAGCGCATGGATGGGTATTTGTTCAGCAGGCTATGCAAGTATCTAGGTCTGAGATCACGTGTGTCTCCCAAAATACTGCATATTTTAAGAACTGTTAGAACTTCATCTCTAGCTCTTGAGCAGACAGTCTGATTCAAAAATCAAATCAGGGATTTTAAAATGTTTTTGAATATTAGCATTAAAATCAGATAAAATTAATAGGAAACAATATTGTCAGCTACACAGAGAATAAACACAATGACATTCACTTACCTAAACATTATAAGGCAATTGATTTTTTTCCACTTTGTTGCTATAAAAGCACTGCTGCTGAGCATGAGTCCATTGTGACAAATTGTAGGTAACAATGCAATTTAGAAACCAAGAAAATTTCTGTATTGGGGATCACCCCCACAAATACTATATGGCACTGGCTTGTTTCCCCTCCAAGACTTACCCACCCTTGCAGCAATTTTGTATAAGTCACTTTTCAAAGCTTAACCATATTAGAGGAATAAAATCAGTACGTGCTAGAAATCTGAAATCCTCCCTAAGATTTGCAAGAGCAAATTTCTAGAGACCATGCAGACATGTCACAGACAAAGAATACCAATTTTATGACTTAACAGTATGGATTGAATCAGGCATGGAGAGGGGTGAAGAGCAAGAAAAATTTACATAGAAAATATCTGGTCTTGCTAGGCAGCTGAATGTTTTCACTTCACCAGTTACATATGCTACCTTCCATACTGCACACAAAAGATGCAGTACTGTCTTCTGTGCTTGATCCGTATGCTAACTTTTTTCTTTACTTTTGCATTTAATGATAAGACAACACAATATCACTGTACCTGTACTAAATGCAAACGCTGAGGTAGTTATAAAACAGTCATTTAAATATAAAGAATTGCTATCAAAATTGTTTTGCCTTTCCTTTAGGCATAAAGAATTTACTATTTCAGATCACTGACTTGTATTTCAAAACACAGCAAAAACCAATTCTTAACTATACATATAACCCCCTCAGAGCTCTTACCTTTGAAATGCAAACATATTACATAATGAATTAAACTCATGAATGCACAGCAAACCTACAGCTTCTCTCTTCATAACAGTGCTTCAGAAAATGTTTGATTAACAGTGAGTACTAAGCTTGCTTTATGTCAGCTGGTTAGAAACACATGCTTAGTTTCAGGATATGCCAAAAGGCTATTTTAAACATACTCACTGCTAGTTTGTATTGAATTAGGAAGGCTACAGTGACTGTACCTTGACTAATCCATAAACTAAGTACCCCACTGGGCCATTTCAGAACTGCATTTTTTCCAAGTCACTGTAAATGATACGAAATATCTGGGTCATTAGCAAATATAGTTTTAAGGAGCCTAAATGTGTGCTAGCCTTGCTGTTACCTAGAGAACACTATCACATAGGAGTGCTCTTTGCATCCTCGTTACATCTAGTTAAATATTTTATTTTTTCTTTCAGTAATTATTTCCAGGAAAAGCAGAGAAGAAAGAAGTCATAATTCTTTTCTGCCTCCATTATGAGAATGGCAGTATCGCTTGGTAACACCCTAATACTTTTCTTTCAATGTCTCAGTGCCAAAGTCTCTTTTTATCATGGCTGCAGGTAAGTCCAGAGCAGGCTGCACGTTATCAGGAAGGTATGAACTAGTCTCTGTCATCATGCACATTGATGTCAATTTGCAGTGATTCCATTAATTTCTGTGTGCAACTCTGAACTGCAACACTATGGCTAGGAGCCTGAAATTCACCCAGACCATCCAGAAAGACTCCATATTGTCATGCAGTCAAATTACACTCCTGTTCTTTACAGGACAAGCTAGTTATGGAGTGGTTACAATAGAAGGGCTGCGTTTAGAGCATGACTCCATCAGGTGTCCCTGGGAGACATCTGAGAGCAAGTCAAAATGGAGCATCAGGACGGTCATTAAACTCAGCCAGCAGCCACAATCTACTACCTGGGCAGCACTTGAGGTTGATGCCTTTAATTTCAGCCCAGAATGGGTACATTCATCAAATGAAAGCGACTAAAATTAGCAACAAACTTCTCCCTATTTCACTAGTTTCTTTTGGCCAGAAAGTTTAATTTGTTCACGTGAAATACATGAAGTTGTTTTCAGCTACTTCTGTTCTACACCTCTAGTAAACCACTGACTTCAAGTGAATTACTGTCCACTCACAAGAATAATTGATATTGGCCCATAGATTTTATTAGCTGCTCAAGTTCCCTCTCACGTGTGACACTGCTTCAAGTTGATGAGCCTCTGGTTCATCTTACCATGACAAAGATTACTGTCTAAGTACCTATATGGTTTGCACGCCTACAGAAGGTGATTACATATCTCAAAAAGAAGTTGTCAACATGTTCAGCATGTTTCACTTGTTGCTGAAAACTGAATGTAGAGTTTAAATAGAATCTGGCATAATGAAACATCAACTGGCACTATCCTGAAATACACATTCACACTGCCAGAACTGGGGCTTGCTGAACATGTCACTCACAATACTCCTAGACACTCGGTTGCTAGTGCAACTATCTTCCCAGTGAAAGGGAACCAGATGGTGAGCAACTCTTGGCATTTTTCAATGTTATGTGAAGTGTTTCTTCAGCTAGTGAGTACATGCCATCCAGTCAAGTTACTTTAGAAACAGCCCTTCAGGTCTTTCTTCAGATTTCTCCACAAACAGCAAACAGACCATTCAATAGGAAAGCAAGGCCCAAACCTGCTATTTTTAAGCACTGAACCAAAAGTCTCAGCAAGGAGTTTCTGTTGTCAGTGGAGATAAAGAAGCACCTCTGAAGGATTTATTTCATCCTTGGGTCCTGTTACACCCTCTGAGTGTTCAATTGCTCATCAATGACCATGGAGGAAGATTAATTTAGACAACTCAGTTAAACGCCTACAGTCAGATGGGACAAACTGCTTAAAAGCCTAAGTTCCACAACTATTTGCATGGGCAAGCAGTGCTCAACAGCTAGCCTGGTCTGCTGTTAATTCAGGCACCATAGCAGGAATTTAGAGACAGGATTCTGCTCCTAGCTCTGCCAAATTAACACGGCCAAGTCATTTCTTCCTCTAGTGCCTTGTAGGGCAAAGCAAAAGTTTGCAAGCAAACTTGCAAGAAGTGCTTCCACAACCAAAACATCTTACCTAAACAGCTGCTCTGAGGCAATCGCTATTCTGCTGCAGTGGATTCTCAATGACTGCGTGGCAAGAAGAGGATGTCAGTGTGTGTGCTGCTTTTAGCTGGGATAGAGTTAATTTTCTTTATGGCAGCTAGTATAGGGCTATGTTTTGGATTTGTGCTGAAAACAGTGTTGGTAACACAGGGATGTTCTAGTTGTTTAGTTGTGAGCAAGTGGCCATGTGGGGCTTAGTTGCTGGCTAGGGTTAAACCACAACAGTCCTTTTTGGTGCCCAACGTGGGGCTCGAAGGCTTTGAGATAACAACAGGTTTGACTGGAATGTGCTAGATCAAATTTATAGCTGTTAATGCTGTTTAGCTATTAATCAGCAGGCTCCTGTGCTTGCCCTGGGGCTTGCTTGCTTTACTGTCTATTAGAGTCTAGTGCTCGTTAGGGGCTGCTTTTTGCTTTCACTGCCTGCTGTACTGCTGATCATCTTACTCTGCTGTGCCTGGGAACATTTTGGTAACAGCAATGGCGATGCACCTGGGCTGGCAGATGGCCAGGGCATCACTGCTGTTTCTGTGCTGCTGTACTGGACAGGATGGAACTCCAGCATGAACTGAAGGGACTGCGACCTGTGGATGAGTCCATATGGGAGCGGGACACCCCGAAGTGCCTGTGGCCGTAGATAAGTCCACACCAAAGCAGGTACATCTCAAAGCGTCTGTGGCCGTGGTTATGTCTGTGCCGCAGCAGGTATATCTCTGAAGGGATTGTGGCCCAAGGATAAGTCCATGCTGCAGCAGAAACACCTTGAAGCATCAGTGGCTGTGCATGAGGTCATGCTTAAGCACCTCAAAGCGTGCGGCCATGGATAAACCCACGACAGAGCAGGTACATCCCTGGAGGGACTGCAGCCATGGGTAAGGCCATGTTGGAGCAGGTTTACTTCTGAAGGGACTGTGGCTGTGGGTAAGGCCATGCTGGAGAAGGTATATCTCTGAAGGCATTGTGGCCCATGGAGAAGGCCACGCTGGAACACGTGCACCTCAAAGCGACTGTGCCTGTGGATAAGTCCATGCCGCAGCAGGTATACCCCTGGAGAGACTGTGGCTCATAGATAAGGCTCCACTTGGAGCAGGTACGCCCCTAAGGGACTGCAGTCTGTGGATAAGTCCAAGCCAGAGCAGGGGCAAGGGCAGGAGTTCATTGCAATGTTAAACCCAATGGCCTGGTCCAAAGGGACCAGGGGTGGAGATTGTAATGGAAATACCTTCAAATTGTTGTAACCTGGGATTTCAGTTGCATGTTATAGGAATTACTATAGCAGGAACCACCTGAACCAAGGGAGGACAAGCATTACAAGAAGCAGTGCAAGTGCAGCAGTGACCCGACCTGAGCTGGCTTTGGTGCCCAATAACTCCACACAACACACCACCTCTTCCATCCTGAGTGACCACTACAACAGACGGAGCCCAAAGTTATGGACTAAATGAGCTCAGTGGACACTTGTGGACATTTTACAGACATTTCACAGGGGTGGTCCATCGACTAAAGGAATGACATCTGTGTATTATATCAAAGGATGGGGAGGGGGGTTGTGGGTAATGAGAATGTACTGGATAGTGTGAGACCTGAGCATGACGTAAATGGTATGGAATAAGGAGTGGTGAATGTGCTGGTTTTGGCTGGCATAGAGTTAATTTTCTTCACAGTAGCTAGTATGCTTTGGATTTGTGCTGAAAACAGTGTTAATAATGCAAGGATGTTGTAGTTACTGCTGAGCAGTGCTCACACTAAATCAAGGACTTTTCAGCTTCCCATGCTCTGCCAGATGCACAAGAAGCTGGGAGGGGACACAGCCAGGACAGCTGACCCCAACTGACCAAAGGGCTATTCCACACCATATGACATCATGCTCAGCATATAAAGCTGGGGGAAGAAGGAAGGGGGGAACATTTGGAGTGATAGTGTTTTGTCTCCCCAAGTAACTGTTAGGCATGATAGAGCCCTGCTTTCCTGGAGATGAATGAACACCTGCCTGCCAATGGGAAGCAGTGAATGGACTCCTTGTTTTGCTTTGCTTGCATGTGCAGCTTTTGCTTTACCTATTAAACTGTCTTTATCTCAGCCCACGAGTTTTCTCACCTTTACCCTTCGATTCTCTTCCCATCCCACCGCGGGGGGGAAAGAGTGAGCGGCTGTGTGGGGCTTAGTTGCCAGCTGGGGTTAAACCACGACAGTGTGCATGGGAAAGGCAGAAGGCAATGAGGTACAGTAGTGATGGTGTGGTCTTAAAAAAGAAAAGCAAAGCATCAAGCTATTAGAAGCAGAGACCTCAAAAGCCCACTAAAAGTAAAACAGTAAAAAAGTTAATAAAAAAGTTAAAGTTTATTATTTTGACTGTGCAGGTAAGGACTGCTTTGCTTGAACAGAAAGCTGCTGCCTTGCTGCAATATTTTGCCTTGGGGCAGTTTTCAGAGAGTTGGTATCTTTCAGGAATGCTAAATTTCAGCATGTTGACTACACACATACACAAAGAAGAAAGAAAAATGAAGTGGAAAGAAAAATAAAAACCAGAAAAGGCTAAATGCCCTACACAGTCCAAGCCACAAGCCCTACTGAAGTTGGTATTAAGAATTTATAGACTCCAGACTCTGGATGGCAGTGGCTCCAAGGAGAGGTGGAAAGCTGTGTGTATCAGGTTGGCACAACTGAAAGGACAGATACACTCTCATTTCATAAACATGACCCAGGGCTACTGTTGGTAAAAGAATTATTCAGGCCACAATGCTATAAAACAGGATCCTTCCTGTGGCCAGATGAATTATGTAAACAGAAAGAGCAAATAACTTACACATGAGGGCAAATCAATCTTTCACTGATGGCAATGGGAAGATTTCTTTTGAATGTAAAGGGAGCTGAGGTGGATCAGGCCCAAGAAGTGTAGCATGTTCAAATGTGTAATTAATTTTCAATGACAGTAAACATGTTCTAAATGTGTTAAAGGGAACTGCTCTCTAGCAATGTCTCCTCAGTTTAATTTCATGAGATGCATTCCCGCACAGAGCTTACTAGGTTCCTGCAGATGCAAGGTTGAAAGCACTGTGCTATATGGGAGAACAGATTCTCACTGTCTCCAAACATCAACTGTGATTCATCACACATAAAGTTCATTTTTAACAAGACTAAAACCAGACTAGCTCACCTACAGTTGTTGTTCTACAGTAAATCTGCACTTGGAACATTGATTCTGTATTTCCCTAGCAAGCCTCTTTTGGTGATTTAAAAATCCCATTTACTCAGCTGACACATGCTCCTTTGAAGTCAAGGGACTGCTAGCCAATGACTACAATAGACACAGGGAAGCAAACCGGAACAAGTTATATTCTAACCCTGATAGATATATAGATAAGACTTCTCTGTCCCAGTTTTGCAAATATCTTATTCGAACGCTGCCAGTTACAACTGAACAAAACACAAAGGATGCATTTCTCATCACTGGCAATCTCTCCTGTGCCTGCCCAGTAAGCCAGCCCATCCTGAAACCTAGATACTACCGCTGACAACTGGTACTTTTCTACTGCCATCATTGTTGAGATTTCCAGTCCTCTTCCTGTCCACTCCATTTAAATAGTTTCCAACTAGTATACTCCAATTCACTCTAAGCTTATGAGATCACCACCTGAACCCTCCTTTGCATCTTACAGAACCTGCTCCCCTTTCACAACCTTAGAGCCAAGAAGACCAAAAAGGATTGTTATGATCATAAATGCCATCCTGCTGCAAAACAGCTGCAAAACAGGTGGAATTTGACCAGTCTTCCTCAGTGCTGCAAGAGAAAGCCACTGATCTGCCTCCAAATAAATGCAGTGGTGCAAAAACCAATTCTGATGCAGTGTATCTGGCAGTAAGGATTTAAAACCACTTCTATTAGTTTACATAAAATTATACAACTTACCAAGAGACAAATAAAACCAGAAATCAATAAAGCTCTCCACTATCGCTCATTTCTCCTCCTTATTTTGCCGGTTAAAACAAGAAACTCCAGCTTCTCATTAAGAAAATGTTTAACAGACCTGTGACTATCTGCAAGCAATAAGCCTTCTGTCTCCTGCTCTTCTGATTTCATTCACAAGCTGTGTTTCATTACCAGCGGTAAGCCAAAAATAAGTAATTTGCTCCAACAATTACTGTGAATTCACTCTGGTTTTGCTGCCTCTTTGGCATCCCTTTACACACTACCGTTTTATTGGCACCTCATGTTAATTTGTTTTCTTGTACTTTAAAAGGTTAGCTGATACTGGTTTTCTGACTCTATCCTAGTCCCAACTCCACTCCCCCTCCCTGGCACCCAAAACTGCTGGGGCATATTGTGAAGCATTGAACAGTTAAGTGCAATACCCTGAGAGTTCTCCTAGGAAAAGCAAGTGTTTCTTGCTGGTTAATTTCGTTGGAGCTGCAGCCCCTGATTGAATCTCTTAAGGGAACTGTTTCAAACCAAACACGTCATTACCCTCATAGACACTGGCCTGAATCCCACTCTCATTTACACTGATGTCACGGATTTACAGTGGTCCCACTGACGCAACGGCTCCACTGAGACCAGTGGCGCGACTCCAGATTTAACGCTGTGTCACTGAAGGGCTGGATAGGGTCCTCGCTTCCAACCGATCACTTGCAGGTTTTAGGGTGCACCTGGGCTGGTGCTTCCCTGACTGTTCAGACTGCTGCACTTCATCTGCCTGCGGACAGGCCGGGCAGCGCCGGCACCGCACTGATGGCAGCCTCGGCCGGCGCCCGGCTGCGGCTCCCTCAGCCCGGGGCTTTGCTCCCAATACCCCACGGAGCCTGGTATGCCGGTGAGGACGCAGCTCAGCCAGGACAGAGAAAACCCGTGTTGTCACCAGAATAAATACACCGCCCCGAAAGGCACAGCGAGCCCCGAGCACTCCCGGCACTGGGACGGCCCCGGGGAGGGGACCGGAGAGGGACCAGTCCCTCCACCCCAGGGGACCAGGAGCCAGGTCAGCGCAGGGGCTCTGGGCCGCCCTGAGGGAAGGAGGGATCTGGGCTGTCTTTGGGGAGGACTCTGCGGGAAAGGGGGAGGGCGACTGGGTGCCCCTGAGGGAAGGGGGCTCCAGGCCGCCATGGGGAGGACTCTGGAATCCCCTGAGGGACGGGGGGGGAGCCCGAGCCGCCCTGAGGGGTGGGGGTCTGGGCCTCCCTGAGGGACGGGGGGAACCCGGGCCGCGATAAGGGAAGGTGGGTGATGGGGGGGGTCCGGGTGGTCCTGGCGAGGTCTAGCCAGGCAGACCCCTAGCCCGCTCCCCACATAGCGGGAGCAGCAGGTGAAAGTTGCGCGGCTGCCGGGGGCCGGGGCAGCGAGCCGGGCCGGGCGTGGAGGCCGGGCGGGACCGGGGGTCGCCCCACTCACCTCATCCCCTTGGCCGAACTGTAGCCCCAGGGCGACGAAGTGCTCCACCCGGATGAAGCCGTCCGCATCCTCGTCGCACACGTCGAAAACCTCCTTGAGCTTCCGCAGGAACCGCAGCAGGCTTGCCGGCTCCATCGCGGGCATTAGCTGGAGGCCGGCGGCACAGCCGCGGCCGCAGCAGCCATGATCGCCCGCGCCTTCAGCGGGTGCGTGACATCAGCTCCGGGGAGCGAGGCGGGAGGAACAGCGAGAAGGAGGAGGGAGGGATGGAGGAGAGCGGAGAGAGGACGCGAGCCCCGGGCGGAGGGAGGGAGCGAGGGACGGGAGAACAATAGGGCAGAGCTGAAGGATGGGGAGGGAGAGGGAGGGGGCGGTGGGAATCCGCGCTCGGCAGGGGCGGGGCCGCCGCCAGGGGGCGCCGCGGTGAGGGGAGAGGCGCCGCTGGGCAGGGCGGGAAGCGGGGCGTGCGGGCAGTGTGGCGGCCGGGGAGCGAGGGCGGGTGCGAGGGATGGCGGCCGGGGAGCGAGGGCGGGTGCGAGGGGCGGCAGCCGGGCGGGGAGAGGTGTGAGAGCTAATATAAACGCGACAGGGGACAGGGACAGTAGTGATGGGTAGTTTCCCTGGGAAGGAAAATCGCCACAAGGGGGAGGGAATGGGGCAGGCGGGGCGAGGGAGGCAGGATGGAGAGGAGGAGGGCACACTCCCCTCCAGCAGCTGGGGGCCAGCAGGCCTGGCATCCCCTGGGTTCCTTTTCTGGCTGTTACAGACCCATTGGCAGTCCCTTCAGTGTTCCACACCCCAGTCCTCCTCCCCATCACCCCAAAGAAAACACCAGTCACACTACAATTTCTCCTGAGAAAAAGCCATTGATCCTGGTCAGAAGAGGTCCAGGCTAGGGGGAGAAAAGCAGAGTGTAAAGAGTTAAGGAGCAACTAAGGAAAAGGAGGACAAGCAGAGCTTCCCGTACTCCATTGCACTCAAGTGACCAGGCAGAGCCATGCACAGGCACTCCTCATGGCTGCGTTTGGTTTAGGAGAGACACTGTTCACCCACACTTTAATGAGATATAGCGGGTAATGAAGGGATGTCCCTGCCTTTGCAGGATTCCTCATTGAAGCATTCTGCAACTGCTGTGCTCCATGGCTGGGTTTTAATTTGATCTCTCTGCTCTGTCCCTTTTCTTTCTCAGAGTTTTTTTGACTGCTTTTTAAGCCCACAGCTGTGAGCTGCCAGAGGGAAGACCAGGAACGGTTCTGGTTCCTGCATTGTGCCTCAGACCAGGAATGATGGGGAAACATCTTGGGGAGGAAGGGGCACTGGCTCAGTCAGGCTCAGGTACTTGCTGCCTCTGCCAGCACTTCTTTCCCACTGTGGTTGCTGAGCACAGGTGACCATCCATCACTGAGTGATGTTCTGTAGGTGATTGATAAAGCTGCCCCTCTAAAATGACCATGAAAGTGCAACAGGTTTTGAATTGAGACAGCATCCATTCATTTGCTTCTTGCAGTAAGAGAGGTCTATATGGCCCTTAGCAACCCTGATAATCCCATGATTAGAGCAAGCTAGTCAAATTCCTCTCTTTTCTAGGAACCAACAGGAGTGTTCTCCTCAGGAAGTTTTGTTTCTTTGAGCACAAGTCTCTCATCCCTTGTACGTGTAAATTCAGGGTTTGGGAAGAGGCTGACTTGACAGGCCTGTAGGCTGTCAATCAACAACACAGTGACAGCGCACACCGCACTAGCAATACAGCTCCCCACATATCCACCCTCTGACACAGACAAGGAGCTGGTTCCAGAGCCCCTGCCACCTTGACCTTCCTTTAGTTTTACAATAAACACAGAAGAGTTCTCCGGTTCAAAATGTACAAAAGGGTCTTTCCAGACTGTTAAAAAAAAAAAAAAACCACCACAGTGCAGAGATCAGATACAACCCTTGGGAAGCAAAGAAGTTATGAAGAGTTGTGAGGAGATCTGAAAGAGAAAACGGAAGCAAAATATTTGATCAGCAAACTTCTCTGAAGTTATCTAGTTAGAGCAGGATTCTTAAGATGTAGGGACGTTTAGCTTTTATCTCAGGACCCTTGAACTCATCTTCAGGATACATGGGGATTGATCTTAGCACACCCCTCAGGGGCACCTATTCAAAGTATTAAAAAAATCTGTGAGCTGGTACCCTTCAGAATTGTGGAAAGCACACCTATGTGGAATCAGCTACTGTTAGTCTAACTGCTCTGAAGTGGAGTTCAACCTCTTCAAAGCTTCAGAGCACATCTGTGTCATTGTCCCACCTTGTTTGGTAAGATTGCCTTAGAGTGCATCCTTGCACCATCTGACTCACCTGTGGGCAGGTGGGCAGCTGTACCATCCCAGACAGGGAAGTGGAGACACACTTAGTATTGTGGGGGAGGAAAAAAAAAAAAGGAATACACTTATCCCTGTTTGCCATGACCAGAGGAGGAATTTCCATACCTCAGAGGGGTCATGCTCTGTCTCATGGAATCCAGTTAATTTCCACTGGCTCTCCTTTATCTTCTGCTGGAGGAAGAAGGAACTTCTCCAGATATGCAAGTAAGTGGCAACATAGATTTAGACCAAATCTGTCAGCATTACAATCTGTGTCATTCTTGCATTAATTTGTAGGGGGTGGGGGGGAAGCTCCAGGTATAGATACTACAGTTTGGGGAGTTAGTACTGAAGTCTGAGAACTGCCACAGACAGCTTGACTGCCAGAGAGCACTGGAATCAAGCCGATAGGAGAGCTGAAGAGGCTGTAGAAACTGTCATTGTAGACAGCTGAATATTTTGAGCAAAGATCTGACAGCTAGGAGATGATTTGACAGCACTGAACACAGGAGAATTGGGATGTGAGATGCTGTCAGTAAACGTCCAGAATCTGAAAGCTGGGCATGCCCCAAGTGTGCTAAAGTCAGGACACTGAGCTGAACATGTGCACACACTTGCTGGGCAACTGCACTGGCAAGGTACAGTTCGTAAGGCTGGATCAAGGAGGAGGTCAATTTTTATTGCCTGTGGATGTAGCTGGCATTACTCCTTGCTGATCTCTGCTTCTCCAGTTCTAGGTAGAATTATGTCTGCTAGTACCAGTGGGCTATTTTTCCTTACTGGTATATCAAAATACTTGTTTAAGCAGAGATGCTTGGCAACTTCTTCATTTGACTTGTGGGCTATGTGGAATAAATATTTTACATGCTGCAAATCTAGTTTCCTGAACTTGAAATATGACTAGTGGTGGTGCTACCATATTTGCCTGTTAAGAATAAATAGTTCAAGAGGAAACATTTCATTGAATACCACAGGCCATGGCTGTCATTTGCAGGATTTCTTTACAATCAGCTGCTTTTCCATCAATGTCACTTCCACTTACATAGCAAATTGTAATCTGGTGTCAGAAACAGCATCTAAGGACTGCATTCCCCAAGGCTGATGACCTTATCTACAATTCTGGTTGTGTTCCAGCATATAGTAGCAACATCTTGAGACCCAGCCTCTCAGAACAGGTTCATAGCACAATTTCTCTTTATAATATACACAATGTAACCCTCATTGAATATTTGGCTTCTAATAGTCTTACTGTATTTTGAATCAAATCCTGTTTCCCAGTGACTACTGTAGCTCTGATTAGCAACATATGTGCGTTACCAGTTGGATATTCTCTTTGATTTTAAGTGTCATAAATAACAAGTAACAGGCAGCAAGAACTAGCTTATTAATACTCTTGCCCTGCCTGAAAACTTAAAAATATTACTTAAGAGGTAATGGAGTTTTCTCAGGCTAGCTTAATTAAGTATGGCACAGAAGCAAGATACTTGATTTTCTACTGCCATTTTCTCTAATCTTTTTTTCTATTATAAAAAGTTAAACAACAACAACAAAACTTACAGATTTGGGGGAAATGTTTCAACAAGCAAGGATCTTCCTTTGAAATTTTCTAGTTGCTAGAAGACCTCACCTTGTAAAAGTTTTAGTGGTTTAATTTTACATAGTATGAATGCTCTTGCTTGATTTCAACAGCACTCTTGCCAGATTATGAATTAGGTATGTGCATAACTGCTAGATGAGCCTAGCTAGACAGCTAATTGCAGTGACCTCAGCAAACACACCAATGCCTTATTTGTTTCTTCTTACAACACATGTACTACCCTGAGAGACATCGATCAAAAAGTTTTAAGGATAGGCAGGAAATACACCATTTGAAAAAGAGCGTGCCCAAGTACAAATCACAATATCGAATGGTATGTTCTGGTTAAAGCAGGCTAATTTATCTGTTATTTGCAACTATAACACCTTGTTGTAACTGGGGTTGTGCTCACAAAGACCAAAATATCAGTTCTCATTAAGTTATTGCTAAAATTAAATAATCCTCCGTACCGGTTCACCTAACACCATTTCCACCGTGAATTCATAGGATCAAACTCATGTTTCCAAGTGCTGACCAGGTATTTCCAGGGACGGCACCAGAGGCGTAGCTGCTAACGCCAGCGTGTTCCCAGGGTATTGGAAGGTCTCCTTCCTCCACCAAGTGGCCAGCCATTTCACTGCACTTTTGTCAACAACCAAGAGAATCCATCGCTGGCCACCTTGCGTAGGGCAGCAAGGTGAGGCTCCTGTGCTTGGTAAGAAAAATAGTATGTAAACCAGAAATGGATGAATAGGATGGGATAAGGCAAGCTTTCTTCCTGTTCCAAGAAGTCCCACAGTCCTCCAAGTGCCCTGGGACCAAACCTCTCTTCTTGGTACATTCCAGAAGCCTCCCTGCTGCCTTCTCTTAGAGAAAGGACAGCACCTGTCAGCTTTTCTCTGACGAGCTCTAAGCAGTTGGGTAGACATACATTTGCCTCAGATTATAACGTGCAATGGCATCTGGCAACCTCCTGAAAGCATTAATGGTGCTAGAAAGCATCTGACAGCTGCCAGGCCACTAGGTCATTTTTGTCCCTCAGTGCTTCAGGAAGAGATCTTCACTCCTTCATGGGAGATTCTGGCTACAATGAAATGTTTAAGACTCCAAGACAACCATGTAAAAAGGAGGCCTACTGTAGTAGCTACAGTCAAGCTATTTTCAACTTCTACCCCCAAAAGAGCTGTCAAGAGACACGCAAACATTCCCTTCTGGCTCTAACAAGCAAACAACTTTAACAGACCTAAGCCCCAGACACTTGAAGGGAATGATTTTTTTTTTTTCCATTCCCTCCCTCAATTTATTAAAAAAAAACAAAACAAAACAAAAAAATCATCTAGCAGCTGTTAGACTGAGAATGCGCCAGCCAGTGTATTTAGTTCAAGCTAACTCACCCATAACACAGTACATGAACTGTTCAGTAAGTTATCCCTTACTGCTTCAAATAAAGTTTCTAAAATTTTGCTTATTTTGTCCTATCCAAGATGGACTACACAACACCTGAATAAATATGTTCCATCTGCAGTTTTATCACAGCTCACTACAGGAATGTAATTCCCAGATATTGCTGTATTTAGCAACGAGATCTGGGACAGAATAATAAAATTAGAACATGATATACCATACTGATGCTAAAGCCAAACAGTGATTACTTGTTGTGTGTCAAAACAGATTGTGTAAGATGAGTCCAAGTTGGCTGACTAATGGGAGATAAAGGACAGAACAAAAATATTTATGCAAGAGAATGTAGGTGTGGCATCATTACTGCTGTGACCATCAATGGACCAAATTGGCTGTGGGGCTAATGATAATGAGCACAGTCTGACTGTTTCATAGAATCATTTAGGTTGGAAATGACCTTTAAGATCATCAAGTCCAACGGTTAACCTAGCACTGCCAAGTCCACCACTAAACCATGTCCCTCAGCACCACATCTGCACGTCTTTTAAATACCTCCAGGGATGGTGACTCAACAACTTCCCTGGGCAGCCTGTTCCAATGTCTGACAACCCTTTTGGTGAAGAATTTTTTCCTAATATCCAATCTAAACCTCCCCCAGCGCAACTGGAGGCCATTTCCTCTTGTCCTATCTATCACTTGTTACTTGGGAGAAGAGACTGACCCCCACCTCACTACAACCTCCTTTCAGGTAGTTGTAGAGAGCGATGAGGTCTCCCCTCAGCCTCCTTTTTTCCAGGCTAAACCACCCCAGTTCCCTCAGCCACTCCTCATCAGACTTCTGCTCTAGACCCTTCACCAGCTTCGTTGCTCTTCTTTGGACACACTCCAGCACCTCAATGTCTTTCTTGTAGTGAGGGGCCCAAAACTGAACACAGTATTCAAGGTACAGCCTCATCAGTGCTGAGTTCAAACACACACTGCAACCAGCTTGCTTGCAGAGAAACAGTCCTGAAAAGGACATTTTAGGAACAGAGAAGCAATTAGAAAAGCAGCTTAACCAGGCTGGTTCTAGCAGCCTTTATAATTGCCTTCAAAAATGATTGTGGTAGGCATTATCAAATCTACTGACTACAGCTTGCAGATGGAATTATTCCAGCTGTCTCTTATGCTCAGGTGATTCACAGCATTTTAGAAATTATACAGCCCTATTCATCACAGTATCTACCTATAAATTTTCGTATTGAGACTGAGGATAAAAATTAGGGGAGAACAGAAATGAGCTCCTGGATTTGAATCAGCTTCAGCAAAAGTATGATTTTTGCCTCCCTGCCATACAGTCACTCTGGCCTCATTTGTTCAAGTCCCCTGTGAATCTGTAGTTGCTTTTGCCTACTTGACATCCAAGTGAATGTTTTGGATGAGTGAGTTCTACATCCTAAAACCCTACCTTACCACGAGTACTTTGGATTCAGATTTGTGCAATACATTAGATGGAAATACTGAACAGCAGAGCCACAGTGAGACATTTGCTGGAACTGGGTATTATCTGGACATTTTTGGTCTTCTGAGACACTCCAACCTCCTCCCTGCAGTATTGTAGCCACAGAATAAACAGAAAACCAAAGCTCTGGACCACAAAAGTACTTAATAAGTGGAAAGCCTCCTTTCTGAGCTGAGGCCTGATATGCTAATCTCAAGGTAGATTGTTTGCAGTGCTTGCCCAGTCCCTGGAACAGCGGCCAAGGAGTGGTTGTTGTCTGGCTCGCTGTTCCAGAGGTCCCTGTAATAGGAGAAATCTTTCATAGTCCACCTCTCACTTTCCAGTTTGTGGGAGCACCCAACACTGACAGCTGCCTATGATAAATTAGCACAATGCCATGCCCTTTTAGTGCTTTGTTTTTCAATCTCTAGTAGTTTGGGGGGGGGGGGGGGGGGGGAAGGCATCAAAGCATGCTTTAGAGTATGTCCTGAAGACTAACCATTTAGGACTATTTCAGACCAAGGCTGGAAATTCTGAAGTCCCCTAGGGGACATGGCCTGCCAATATTCCCATCTGTTTTAGACCATTGGTATAGTTAGTGCATCAATTCTGCAAATACTCTGCTAATGCTAGCCACTGAATTATATTACTTATCAGATACAAGTGAAGAGTAATGGTCAATATATGAAATTTGTAAGGGTGCTTTGCTTTCCTTGGAAATATTTTAGGTGAGGGGTTTGTAAACTGAGATAGGTTGAAAACCACTGCATTAGGCCATTCATACTAACACACCTCTACTGCAGATACCTCGAACATAGTTCCCTACTACCTCAATCACCAGCCACAGTTAGAAGAAAGAAAAAAAAAATCCCCCCAAACAGTGACCAGAACGGTATATTTGTTCCTCCACAAGAGCTAAAGCTACTCCTTGACTACCAAATCTGTTATATAGCAAATGCCAAAACCAGTTTTCAGAGAAACCTTGTGAAGGTGAACTGTGCTCTACTCAAATTCTTACTATTCCTTCATCACTATCTGTGGGTCAGATAAATTACTACTCCTTTCCTGAATCCCTTCTGGAAAAACATGAACATACCCCAGAGTTCAGAAGTGACACACACAAATTGTGCTGCCATGCAGCAGAATGCTTACAGGATAATAGACATAACATGACAGTGAAGAAGTGCTCCAAGATTTCCATCGTGCCTCAGCACACAGATGTTCTTCTTTTGTTGCGGCTTTGAATCCCAAGATAAGCAGATATTGCAACATTTCAAAATGTACATCTTCTGAAAAAAAGATAACACACAGCTACACGCCCACCATTAAGCCTCAAACTTTAAAGACATAAAATCGATGAGCATTATGTGCCAAATTCCCTTTAGAAATAGCTTATGTGATTCACTCTTCCTACAGCAAAAATATTCCATACCACGTTAGTTACATCAGACACAAATATTGTGCCTGCACAGATAGTCCTATGCTGGCAAATGGGGCCGATCTCTTGCCTCCTGTGTTCATCTGTCCACAACAGTCTCAACCTCTACTGCATAGGAACAGCTGTAAAAGCCAGACCAAAGGTCCATCTGTTCCATATCCTCTGTGTACCAGTGACCATGAGGCACTGGTACACACTGGTTTGAAGCACAGTAGATGCATCAAGTGACCCTTCCCCATTATATTCTCCCAGCCCCAGCAAAATACAAAGGAAAAAGACAGAAAAATACCACCTGTTTATCACATAGTAGATAACTTTTAGGTTTCTTTCTCTGGCTTAGAAAAGGTAAAGTTATAGAAGCCAAAATTGTTCATGCTGAAGAGGCAGGGCTGAATTACTTATTTTTAACACAACTGGATTTGTTTCTATGAACATTATCCTCAACTGATGGTGAGCAAAATAAGTCAGTGGCTGTCAGGCTACCTATGCAATCAAAGCCTGCAGCTGCAGAAGATGAAATACAAACCTTGGACTGTTTTCTTTTGACTGGTCCAGCATCTGTAAAAAATCTTATTAATATTTAGAATAATTCATTCTAATGGATTTGCCAAGCGACAGCCCTTATCTGGAAATACCATACTGCACAAAATCAAAATGGACAAAGTATGTCACTGCTAATCAGATACACAGCAGGACTTGAACTCCTTTCAAAGCAACTGATTTCTTATAGCATCTGCTGGACAGGTGACCTACCTTTGTGATGATCTAGAGCTGTGATGCACCAGTTACAAAGCCTTTGGTGAAATAAAAGGAAGGAATCTTCCTTGATATTAAAGGATGGCTGCTTTTTTGTTGTTTGCATTTAAATGGACACTATTTAAGAGCCTGTCTCCATGGGCAAGTATTTTTATTCTAACATGTTTAGATTTGGCATAGCCCCTAAAACCAACAAATCATTACCACCAGCCTTCTTGAAACCATCTTTTTTTGTTGTAAGCCATCTCTTTGCCAACAGAAAAACCTGCAGAAGCTAAAACAAAGCAGGACAAGAAACAGATGTCTCGGGCCTATCACTGAGCACAAGCTCTAGGCAATGTGAATGAATGTCCCATTTGATAAAGAAGCACAAGAACAGCAGTAAATGCTGCTTTCTGGAGATACCATCTTCTCAATTCTCTCTGTCTATCAAGCCCTATAGTATTAGTTGTTTAGGCATAATACAAAGTATTGTATAGAACAGGATACAGGACTACAAGCCAACTCAAACTGCCCAGGCTCAGAAATACTTATTTGCTTGGTGAGTTATTTTAAATTATTCCAAGAATGCAGATATGCGGATCTACACACCTCTAGGACTGTTCCTGTTCATCTAATGTTCAACCAGAAAGAGAACAGAAACAATTGCTGGTTTGATCCTGCCTAGCCATTCTGGGTTGCCCTTCATGCTCTGAAGGAGTGCATTTTGTGGAAAGGATGGGAGGGGCTGCGGTCCCCAGTGCATGTGTTCCTCATCATGCGATGCACCCATGGGGGAGAGCACAGTTCTGTACCCTTCCCTCTCAAGTGCAACTGCATCTGCTCCCACTGGCAGGGGCTTTACACTGAAAAGCCAAAACAGAAAAGATACGATTTTCAAGCAGTGAAATCAATGTGATGCCCAGGAGAGAGGAATTAGATTAAACCTATTGCATTTATTGAATAATGTGTTTAAAAAAAAATAATCTGGATTTGCATTGCTGAAGTTCTCAAGAACACAGTTCAAGCAGAGAACACGAAGGAGGAAAGCCAATTAGGTGCCAATACTCCAGCTGCTGGGTGATTGCACATGTGTTTACATAGCATTATGCCTCAGTCCTTGCTAAGCCAAGACTATCAGACATTTCATGATAGTTTCAGTTGCTGGAGTAATTGATGGGTTGCTATTTATTTAGGACTCTGTCAGCTGGAACAAGCTGTTGTGCCTCCTATGAGACACGAATAAACAACGGTCACTTTATGCTCCATAGCAGAAGTCAGATGATGTCTGACCGAGTCTCCTCTTAACGGTACTATATAAAAAAAAATGTTGTTTCAAAATAATAGGTCTCTGCAAGACTTAAAAAAAGCTCTAGAAAAACATGGATGAAGATATCGGTTCTAGCTTGTATATCCTTCTTTTAAACACTGCTATTATCTTTCAGAATTATGCTATTATTGCTCAAATAATGCTCTCCTTTCCACTCTCCAGGCTAAGCTCAGAAGGTTGTTAAGAGGCTTCTGTGCATTAGGACTCTCTTCTGTACAAGAAGAGGGTATTAACAGGGCTCTTGCTTCAGCATACAGGAAAGCAGGAATTCCTGCTGGATGTGCTTTAGGTGTTAAGGCTAAAGGCAAAGTTTGGGTAACGGTCATTAAAAAGAATGGAAACAAGAAATAAATGCCAGATGAAAAAGGTGAAATCCTCCTCTGGGGGTGGTTTCTCTCCCCATAGCACAGGAAGCTTGAAGAATCTTGGATCCTAACTGAGGCACCTCAGCAAGGTGAGATGGACTGTAATTCCTGTAGGGCAGGTCTTCTATCCTGGTATCTCCATGTCTTCAGTTTGTAATCCAGCCAGGTGACTCAAGCAGAGGCCTGAGGACAAAGGAAGGAACATTCCATGGCCTCATGAAACACGTTAGCTCTCTGAGAGGAACAAGCAGCAAATCTATCAGGACTCAAATCAGTTTTAGTCTTGGTGTGTGAACAGACAAGAGAGCATTCAGAGAAGGGCAGCTTTTTACAGAAGCACAAAATCCTTCCAAGTCAAAGGCAAAGGCTCAGAGCTAGTTGTTTATGGCAGTGGACTTCCCTCTGGAAGAGTCATTATGAACAGTGTTAAGGCAGCAAATCAATGCTTACAAATTCAAAAGCAGTAACTCATTCAAGGAAAAAAAATTCCTTTCTATAAGTGCTTGCGCACATTATCAGCAAGATCAGAGAGGCTATGTGTCCAAATAGCCATTGTTCCTCCTGTGGCTTATTATTCTGGACTCACATTCCGCAAGGGCACTAACATTTGGCAGGGAGCCACACAAGCTGGCCTCCCCTTCCCTAGTGCTGCTGTTGGGTCACCATCCTGACCATTTTCAGTGCCATCTCTCCTTGATCAGACGGTACCTAGCACAGAGATGAGAGCACACGATAAGCAGCTGCTATAAGGAAGCAGACAGCAAGCATATATGCACCTTCAGTTTTCTTGCTGATAATGGTGCATCCCACCCCAAGAAGTATATTATTTACCATGTGCCCAGCCTTAAGAATCCAAAAGAAAGCGAAGTTCTCATAGGCCTTGTGGAAAGCAGCTGTCTCAGTGGATTCTGGAGACACATAGAGTGCCTTCCACCTTTGCTGGCTGAACTGGTCCAAATTAGGCCACTTCAGTTTCCGGATCCATGCCTCCTGGCCTGTTAGAGATAAGAGATATGCTTGATTACCAATACTGACATAGCAACTTGGGAGTCCCAGTTCAGCTGGATACCCACTGTACTAGATACCAATACAGCAGAGTTAGTGGAAAGTCTCTGTGTGCTCAGATTCTAAAAACAATTTTGCTATGGCTAGGAAAATGACCAAGGCTGTGTTTCAGGACAAGCTGAAACAAACCAATGGAGGGAGAAGGGAAAAAGCAAACAGTGAAGATGTATGTGAAATGGACTTATGATTGCACAAGTTGAACATGTGCCTTAGAGGCTCTAGCCCTAGCAATTCTGACATATTTTGCTTTACTCCTCAAACACCTTGAATGTCCTGCCATGGAGAAGGATCAGCCACACCAAGTCCTCCTCTTGGAAATCAGAAGAGACACTGCTTCTCTGTTTGTTACAGTCACTGATCAAGAAGAGCCTGGAAAGGTTTTCTGTTTTCAGGTGCCTGCTAGAGAAGCTGGAGGTCAAGACAGCAAAAAGACCAATTCCAGGACACCAATTTTACATGTTAATTGCAGCTCAATTTGAGCTCAAAATGTGATAAACTGGAGCACCACTAACTGCTAATCTGTTTTGACAGCCTAAATACTCTGTTTCCTGATTTGTTGATTGCTATGTTGTTCATGAAGGGCATCTGAATATCTAAGTGGGCAGAGACAGACAAAGGATAAAGCCTTTCACAACACAGAAAGACGTTTGCGCAGTCTGTGACTGCAGATTATTTAAATCAGTAAGAAAAGGTGAATGGAAGAGAGCACGGCAGTCTTGCAGCATGAGGCATTTCAGCAACACTTGGCCTGGCCCCAAAGCTGCCGCTTGATCAAGCCTGCATCTTGCAAGCAGCAAGGGACAAACAAAGCCCTTGAGTGGACAAGATCTGCAGGTGCCTACACATGTTACTGAGCAGCAGGTGTGATCACTCTTCAACTGCACCCTCCCTGATTAATTACCAACACCATGCTCTCTGCTGCAGGCCACTCAGTGAAGGCTGACCTGTGTTGTGCACAAATCTGTAGCCAGATATGACCTTTTCCCCAGAGAACAGGACCTTCAAGGCACAGCAGGAGAAGAGAGGATAATCTCCATATATTTATTCATCTGTCCTCATTCTTAATTTATGAATGAGCGTACATACATACATATATGTGTGTCTCTCCAGAAGAATTAAGTGAATTATTAGCTACCTACTTACTTATCGGCTTCACTGATATGAGCAATTATTGATGTTGCAGATCCATTTCCCAACAGTATAATGGAGGTAAAGCAATTGCCTCTCTCAGAGGAATGTAAATAAAACATACTAAGAGCTGCTCATTTATGACTGTAGTATTTAAGTGTTGCCAGTTACATAGGAGATTTGCACAGAAGACTGGAGAGACCCAGGTACCAATATCACTGGCAACTTCATGTTCTACTTGTCACGTGTTCTGTTCCCAACCCCAGTCAAGAAGTCCCTTACCCATGGTGTCAACAATAAGATCCAGCTGCCCGTTATAGACTGTAACATTGACGTTGGCTGCCAAAAGCTGATCAACAATATAAATGACAGGTTTCATGAAGTCCTCAGCCATGTTCTCAAAGACATCTCTGGACTGACCTGGTTGGAACCAGAAAGCAGGCAAATTTTAACTGAAGAATGTCATCCCCAAGCTGGGACAGAAGCAGCTGGCTAAGGATCCTAAAATGTAGTTCATGGCTGCATAAAAAATAGTCCTATCCCAAAGCAGCAGCCAGTGATTTATCAGTCTGAGGAACTAAAGAGAACCAGAAAGCAGCCATGCTCCCACTGGAGCTCACACACAGCATTGTAGCTTCTGGCTCCAATTATACACATACAGGGTGCTGGCATCAGTCCTTTCTGTTTTACGCCCTCCCCCGTCCCTCCCCCTCCACACCATGCAGTATTACATGATACCAGATTTCTGGCAGAGAAAAACTGACAAGAATTTCAGCAAGATTGCATGAAAAACAGAAACCAGCTGCTGAGACATGGAGGATCTTCTTCCTCCCCCTGTATTTTTAGCTGCTTGACTAAAGATAGATACAAGCAGCAGAATCAGAACCAGAACCACATCTGCTCCCACAGGCCTGCCCCATTACATGTTAATTTCTGAGAGTAAGTCCTCTTCTTAGGCCCAAGGATAATGACAATTTAATGTGACTGCTTACTACAGTAAACTATCTTCCTACAGACTGCAATACTGTAAAAGGCAATAATGCACTCATTAGATCCACACTAGCAGACAGGAAAGTACCTCCCCATTTCACACAGTCAGGAATAATTTTTAGCTTCTTTCTGATGGGTCCATTCATCAATTCATTTAGGCTGTCCTTATGCATATTTTTGACATGGCGCTGGTAAAGTCCTACTGAAAAAGACACACTTTGATTAGTGGCACATTTAAGACAGTCATCCTGCATAGAAAACAATTTTCAGTGTTACAGTCATGGCTAACAAACTCTTTTCTAATGAAAATGCAACACCACAGAGAGAGATTTGCTTACTTTTACTATAAACCACTGAAGTCAACCCTTATTTAGGTCAGGGGATGATATGGGAAGAACCCAACCATCCATTTCTACTTTTGGCTAACACAGCATTTTTTCAGGGGACCAGGTTCTGCTTTAGCCACTTGGTACAGACATGATTTCTTCTCCTCAACAGACCAGTTATTTCTGAACTGCAACACTTCACTTTTGGGAGTTAACTGTGCCGTCCACCTTCCCTGCTGAAGCCCATAGAAAGAGATAGAGCTTGAAAGAAACTCTATACATGTGTTTTTCACATTGATGCATAAACATCATGGAGCAAGAATCTAATCAGACTATTTATATTGATGAGACATTTTTGTGTCCTAGCTTGAAGACAGAAATGAAAGACATTAAGAGGAAGTAACTTAAAGGTCATAAAACTATGTTGCAATTATACTGACTACTTCCCCAGAATAATTTGTGCAGGATGGATAGGTGGAGGTGTTATCTATAGAAGGGTTGTTCCACATTCCTATTTATCCCTATTTATGCAAGAGCAAACAAGTTCTGCTCAGGAGAATATCAATATCCTTTGGCTCTGAAGGCCCCATTTTAAGGATGTGCTAAATCGAGGCTGTTCCCACTACCAGAGTTGAAGGTACGTGAATGCAAGCATAGGGCCTGAGAAGCTCAAATACTTAAATACAACTTACTGAGATGGAGATTTTCTTGTTCATTTGATTTCATCTCTGGAACCTCCTTAGTCATGATGTTATAAAAGTTCACATTGTCTGTGTTCTGAAAACACAAGATAATAATTTCAGTAACACTGCAACAAAAACATTTCTCAGGTACGAGGAATAGACTCTCATCTGAAACAAGAGATAAGTTATTCCTAAAGAAAGCACCCTGTGACCTGCCACTTTACTTACACGTCAGGAAGATACTTATGGAAAAACTTTGGTTCTACATTTGCTTTGAGAAGCGGGGAAGAGTTTTCTCAAGTCTGTATTGTTCACACATGGGTTGTGCCAGAGATGCTATTTACTTCTCTGAAACGGATGTGAAGCTTCCTGTAGGGAGCCTTACACCCTGCAAATGACTGCAGATTCGCATTACTCATTATAGAGAGTTGCAGCACCAGATGATGCTTTCAGAGGGTCTCTTCTGGTAGATCTAGTCTAGCCTGATGCTGCCTCTTGCTCAACGTACTCCCAACCTACAACTCTTCAAAATCTCAAATGCTTCCTCAAGAACATGGTGACAGGTATCAGCCACTCCTCTTTTGGAACTGCTAACATCTGGATGAGTCCAAGAATTGTAGAACAGCAGCTCTGATGCAGACAGCAGACTGTCTGCAGCCAAAGGACAAGTGTGATCAGTGTTGCCATTAGAGAAGTTACTCGAGATTCTTGAAGCCCTGCTTTATTCAGTTTTTGAATCTTTAAGGTTCTGATGCACAGGTCGGAAATCAGCTCACAACAGCAACCCTAGAAGAACTGAAGTGCCTGCACCCTGACAGCGATATCACAACTGGGAGAAGAAGACAAGGAGACTTGAAGAGAAACGCAAAATGGGAACCACAAGTTCCTTCCAAACAGTAAGAAGTGAAACCAGCTATGTGCAAGGCACTGTCAGTTACGAAACAAAACAAAACAAAACAAGAGTGAGAAAAGGAAGCAGCTCCAGATTAATCTT
Organism: Mycteria americana; assembly: GCF_035582795.1. Taxonomy (NCBI): domain Eukaryota; kingdom Metazoa; phylum Chordata; class Aves; order Ciconiiformes; family Ciconiidae; genus Mycteria; species Mycteria americana. The sequence goes on along the minus strand of NC_134380.1, from coordinate 9,480,094 downwards.
TCAGTTTGAGAAAGCCAGAGCCTTACTTGTACTAAAACAAAAACACAAGAAGGAGTGAGATTTTGGAGCAACCCTTCAACAGGAAAAACAAGAGCAAAACTTTACCTATCTTTTAAGCTGGAACTTGCTAAGTAACAAGATGCAGTAACCCACAGTAACAGGACGTTAACTTGAGGTTCCTTTCCACCCTGTGCACCTATTGTAGTTCTTTAAATAGAGATCTGTGTTTAACTTGAAATTTGTGTCTTGCTGGATGCAGTTTTCAATATTCAAAACAAAGCTTTCAACGACACATAGCTCATTTAAGTTAAAACTGGGTTCTATAGAAATCAACGGGACTACTTGCATGCTAAAAATTAAGCATATATTTAAGTGATGTGCCAGATTGAAACCTTGATGCAATACTACAAGCCCATGTGGGTCGCCCTACCCACTGCCTCTTACAATCACACAGTGGTGCACAGCAAACAAACAGCTCTTTTACATCAGCACTGGGATAAAACATATACTGGCAAAATGACTGGGCAGGGGGTTGGATGGCGGATTCACGCCAACCCAGTGCTCGCAGAAAGGGCAACCTGAAATTGTGCGTCCCCCAAGCACCAGTCAGTTATTTATGCTGGTCAAAGAAGATCTCACCTCTTCAATGACACCTTCAGCCTTGCCCCAGAGCTCAGTGGCCAGCCCATATTGATTTTTATTTATTGCATCCATTATTTCCTTGGCAACAGCAGTCACTTCTGCTAGACCGTTATCATCAAGGAGAGACTGGAAGACAAACACAAAGGAGGACAGCTTTAGTTATAATTTCACATTCATTTCTCGCTAACAGTCTCCATGCATTTGAGGTTTTATTCTGGCTAAGAGCTAACCTTAAAAAACAACATCCATTTATACTGTATGGCAGTACAAGTAATCAGGTGAGGACCAAGAGTTTAAGAAGGTACTTACAGTGCTGTAAAGGTAGGGCCCCCAAGACAGCACAGAGTCTAAAGAAACAGAACAGATTTCAAACATCTAAGGTTTTGACATACGGTTTCCTTTACTTTTCCTTTATTGTAGCAAGAATGATTGTGACAAAAATACATGGAGACGAATCAATCACTAAAAAGGTACTGTCAGGTCAGTTTAGCCCAAAGGTTATGGACCACAGAGCAGGTTCTTTACAAATCCTGAGAACCAAGAAAAGCACTGCAACATCATTAACGCCCTAAACATTAATCAGTGAAATTTATTTAAAGCAACAGACATGTTCTTACCAAAATGTTCTCACCCCAACACTGCAGCACATTGCTAGAACATGGGGGGAGATCTGACAAGTGAATGGGTATTGTCTAAACTGATCTGTTTGCAAAAGTTACAGGGGGAAAAAAAATCTAGTTATAAAACAAGTCTGTTTTATAACAAGTTTGTTTATAAGGTCTCAAGGATCAGCTGATCCTAAGACAGATAGGAGTTTGCTTGATATTGTCCCATGCTGCAGAGAATCTGTGGAGCCTGCCCTTGCAAATCTCACTGAAGGACCAAGAGTCCTTTAAGTTGTTTTTTGTCCTCCACCAGACACACACCCTATCTCTTCCAGGTCTGTCAGCACATCAGTTCCTCAGCACAAGGTCTTCTTGTGAAAAGAAAGATAAAACCTCAGTTGCAACCTTGTGAATCATTTGGTGGCCACATTGTAAGTGCAGTAGTCTTACCAAAACACCTCAGAGGCCTTAGAGGTGTGTAGGGACATTGCACCACCACCCCACTTCAAATGCAAGTATGCTCCTCACTGACTTTGCTCTCTGACTTTTCATAATCTAGATATGTTCTAAAGGTAGATACTTCAACCACAGCTTGCAATGTTGAAGTATTTCTTTTTGATTTACCAGACTCACTAGAGATTTAATTCACTTAAGGCAGGGCTGGCATTTTTGACTCTAGCTATCCATGGAATGGTAAAAAAACCAACAAACAAAACAACAACAACAAACCACCCACAGTCTGAGGATTTTAAACATACCCAAAGGAGAAATCCATGAGTCTCCAAGAGCAGTCCCCATAAAATTGCACTTTATGGTCCCTTTTTGAACAGCCTTGGTGAATAAGAGGAAAACAAAAAACAAACAAACCACACACACACACAAAAAATCAACTTTTAGTTAGATATTCATGACTCTAGAACCAGTTTTCTTTAAGTGAAAAAAATAAGTAGCAGTCTGAATTAGGCAACAGGGACAGCGTATTCCAGGAAATATAAGTACTTGTAGAACACCACGTTTTAAAATGAAAAGTGAACTACATCCTCCAACTACTTACCTCATGCAGCTCTAAAGCAATGCCAGCAGCCATTTTACCTCCGTAAGATTCAGAAAATATGTAGAATGGGACGGTCTGGAGAGAGAGAGAGAAGCCACACAATGAACCCATTGGACAGAGGGCAGAAGATACCTCCAACCGTCTCCCGCATCCCACAGAACCCAGGCACTGGCTGTTCACCTCTCACTATCAAACACTGGATATGTTTCTGATTCTAAGCTGCAGATAAGATTTCTGTAATATCCTGGTGTAATTACTGGGGTCAGTTTTGAAGCAGGCATTTCAGTATTTTGGAACTAGAAACAGCCGTGATCCTAATGCTTCTCAGATCGCACAATAGACAATAATCCACCCCACTGCTTATCTAACTAGCACCAAATTCAAGATACCACTTCTAAATTGTGGGAAACAAAAGGCAGTGGTTATACATGCACTGACTCCCAGCAAATGCACGCTACTTAGTAGCAAACACTGCCCACCTGGAAGACTGTTCACTAATTCCTTTTGAGTTCTGTTTAAAAGCAAACTAAAATATGATTCTAATCAAGAATTCAAATCACTTACCTGGAATTCTGTTCTACATCTGAAGAATTCTCCAAGAAAAACCATCATATCAGAAACTACTGTGGTAAGGTTTTTGGCAAACAAGCTACAATCATCCACATAACTGAATCCAGTGCCCACAGGATTATCCACAAACAAGATACTGGCTGCCTGCAACTGTACAAGCAGAAAGAGGGTTTGCATGAAACCTCAGTTCAGCACCAGCGCAAACCTTAGTTTTGAGGGCACAAATGTTTAACTGAGCCACCGAATCTCTGGCCCTGAAAGAATTTGCAGAAAAATTAGGTGCAAGTCCAAAAGAGAGAATGGTACAGGTGAGACTTGTCTGTCAGAATGTAAAAGAAGACGTTTTTTCTTTTGGGTTGCTGGGCTTTTGTGAAATTGCTATAGCAAATGCTATAGTTGTATAGTTACAAGAGTATAAATAAAATCAATAGATCAGCACACAGATAGCTAGCATGGCTCAAAGCAGTAAGGCTCACAAATAAAGAGGTACTACATAAGGTCTTTCAATTTGCCCAATCTCCAACAAGAAAAGCACCCAAAAAATCCCAGTGATCCAAGAGCAGATCATCCATACAATCTAGGGAACTCCAGAGTAGTTAAGACTATTGGTAGCTTAGAGCACAAATACATTTCATTGAATAAACCTCCACCTTCATAGGCAGCTGTAATTTGTTTTCCCTTGAAGGCCACACTGGACTTGTAATTATGAGCCATTGGTTATACATTGCCAGCCATCCAGAAAAACCTCTATGACTGTACGCAATGAAGCCATGATTTGAAATAACATCTTTCTACAATTTCCCTGCTTTCAGTCTCCCAGACATCTGCAATTCACAAGTTCATGGAAACTCAGACATATTCCATCAAATCAAATTAATAGGTCTATTCTTCAGTTCTTAACAAGGATATTCATATAAGCCATTTAATTAACCACGCTATTTTGACAAAATATCATAGTTCTATTGAACTTTAAATGCAAACTGTTCTGTGATGATAGCAATCATCTGCTCACACAAGCAACAAACATTTTGCAATCAATAATTAGAAGCTGAACTCTCTACTATACCCAGGTTGTATTTCTTGGTTTCATTTCTTTGTCTAATGGGCCAATCTCTTCAAAGTTCCCAAATCCACAGCCTGAAGCTCCTGGACCTCCCTGTGGGGAAATACCAAATGACAAGTAAGTTAAAAGGCAGCATGCTATAGATATGACAGATAGGAGAAAAATAAACACAAGCCAGTAAGTAGAATGACAAATTGTAAATTTTTTAAAAATTGCTTTTGCATTACATGTTCATTTGCAAAGAAGGCTCTCTTCCTCATCGTCTTTCATTATGTGTACAAATGCCATTTCTGAAAGCAAGAATTTAAACAACGAAGCAATTACCCACTTGTGAAAGCATCTAATGAATTGCATGAGTGCAGTTTGAAAACCTTTCCCCTTATTCTCTTAATAACGAATGCAGAAGTTAGCTGTCTACAGAGGTTTGCAAGTCATTAGTTTTATCAGCATGTACAGCATGTGCATTTCACTCCAAAGAAATAATCCAGAAAGAAAAAGACCAAGTCTTCAAGTGATTATATTCAACATTAACTTTTGAAATGTACTGCTGGAAGTGAACGTGGAGCACGCACCACTGCCTTTTATCAAACTGTGATTGAATGGGACCAATCTCTAAACAATCGAAGTCTCTCTTACTTGTTTCCATTTAGAAATCTTTCTGAATCTCTGATCATTTTACCTACTCTCTCTCTCTGAACATTGTTTAGACTGTAGACTCTTCAGGAAAGGAGCTGTGACGCTACAATGTACTTGTAGTGTCTGGCACAAAAAGCACTACTGTTGTATAAAAGATAAGAACAACCTCTATTTCTGCAGTTTAACTCGATGGAAGGTGAGCAGTTGAGGGCACCCCACAACTGCAGAATGATATTTTCATTATTTCTTCCTAACTTGAATACCTCTTTCACAACGTGAATCATTTAGACTCGGACAATTTTGAATCCTATTTCTGTAGAGCTGATCCAGGCACAGATGGAAAGTTATCGTTTAAGTGTCTTTCACCAAACCTTACCTGAAGCCACAAGATGAGAGGTAATTCTGTGAAGTCTTTGGTTGGGTGATTTGCATAGTAGAGCCACCAGAACATGTGGGCCTTACTACGAACTTGCACATATCCCCACACCTCTTTGGGCTCTTGGGATTGCCTCAGAACCACACCTTGGGGAAGAAATAAAAACAAAAATCAGCTAGGTAAAAAGGCTCAGATTTGAGTTTCCACTAGATTTGTTCCAAAACATTACATTTCAATCTTGGGTGTGATAATTAGAAGTGCATCCATTTAAAAAAATTACTGTAAGAAACCTGCCTATACTTACACCCACACACATAGCTGAGTTGTTATCAATGAATTAAGTGTGCAATTAAGTGCTAACTTATCAGGGCCTGACCTTACAGCTGCTGCTGAAATAGCAGCCCAATACCTAGGATAATTTTTTTCTGTCAGGGAAACATTTAAAATCTTTAGAAGGCCTGGCCTGAAAGCACAGCCCCACTAGACACAATGGATAACTCACACCAGCTTCAGGGGCACCAGGGCTCCTTCAGGGATCCAACACTTTGATCTCAGTCTCTGGGAAGATCAAATCATTTTACAGTCCCCAAGGAGAGTAAATGCAGGATAGACAGAGGGGTCACTTCTAAACGAACCCAAGATCTAATCCTAAACTCAATTAAGTCAGTAGAGTCTTGTCAACTTAAGCAGTCATCTATTCTCCATCTAGGACACAGACACTTTTCCAGAAACAGACCTTTGAAACTACATCCCTTAATCTTCTTGATCATGACAGAAGGCAGCAGTCCACTGCAGAAGGAGCAATAAGGCTTTTTCAAGCCATAGTGCCCAGTCTTTGCTGATCCACAGGACACGGCACTGAGCAGGTTATATCACAGCAGACAACATCACACTTTCACCGCAAGAGCAGTGACACCTCAATTCGGCTGTTTTGCCCCTGAAGGGTCTCGCAGGTAAAGCACTGTGGCCAGGGACCTGTGCTCCTGTCACCCACTGTCAGCCAGCGCGGCAATAATCTCATGCTTACAGGCACGCTTGCGTACGTGGCTTCTTCATCGTCCCTCACAGCTGCCAAGGAACAGAGGAGGGTCTGGGGGTCTTTTTCAGGAAGGACAGATGACAGCTCAGGGTAAAACAGCGAGAAGTGCTGCCCTGGTTTGTGGGGAGCCTCTCCCGCCCAGTTCACCCAGGTGAATCAACTGGGACCTGAATTTCCACGTTCCTGCTCCAAAAGGGTTCCCTGGGGCTGCGGGGAGCACAGACCCCAGTCAGCCCGGGTGGGAGGAGGCGACTCCGACGGTCACCAGAGTCCCCGGCAGAGACACGGCGACAGCCCTGGCCGGGGCCGCGTGCGACCGCGCACGGGCCCGCCCCGAGCGCGACCCCCTCCCGCCGGGGCTCCCGCAGCGCCGGCGCTTTTGCCAACCCCTTCGCCGCGTCCCGCCCGGCTGCCACCCCCGGCGCGGCGGAGACGGCCGCGGCGAGGCTCGGAAACTTCCCGCGGCCCAGCCCGGCCCCTTCCCGGTAGTGGCCGCGGGACATGCCGTGCCCGGAGGCCGTCACTCCGAGACTGCCCGGGGCATGGCCGCAGGGCAGGCACAGCCTCCCCTCCCCTCCCCTCCCGTCCCGTCCCTCAGCCCCATACCTGCCGCCAGCAGTAGCAGCGACAGCCCCGTCACGGCGCGCAGCGGCCCCATCCCACCAACAGCTCCCGGCGCGCGCGGCCGCGCTGTCACGTGCGCGGGGACCAGCCCCGCCCCGCCCGCAGGGGGCGCGGCCGAGGCTCGCGCGCGCCGCCCGCCCTTTTTGTCCCACGCGCGGCACCATCGCCCTCTCTCACCGCCCCCCTCCGCGCACCCGCCTCTTTCTCCTCCAAGATGGCGGCGGCCGGTGGCGGCCCGGTGCGGCTGCGGCTGCTCTTCGACTACCCGCCGCCGGGCAGCCCGGGCTGCGCGCTGTGCTGGCTGCTGCTGGAGCCCAGCCACGTGCGCCTCGTCACCGACCTCGCCAGCCTCATCCGCCACAGGTTCGGCTTCAGCCGGCGGGCCCGCCTCAGCCTCTTCCTGGAGGGGGCGCTGCTGCCCCCCACCGAGAGCGCCCGCCTCGTGCGGGACAACGACTCGCTCCGGTACGGCGGGGGCTGCGGGGGCGGGGCGGGGCTGGGCCCGGCCGCCGGCAGGAGCGGGGCTCCTCGGGGCCCTCGGACTGCGCGGCACCGGGGGAGGGGGGTGTCCCCTAGCAGGCTTGAAACGCGGCTCGCCGCCGCGGGACACGGACGGGGCCTGTCGGTGCCCTCCCTGGGGGCGGGCAGGCGAGGCGCCCTCGGGCCCTTCCCGCGGCTCCCTGGGGGGGGTGGAGCGGGAGCCGGGTGCTCGCGGGCACTGTTCCCCAAAGCCCGCGGTGCCTGAGAGGCCCCAGGATGTCTGAAAGGGGCTGGAGAGAGCCAGGGGCTTGGCGATCTCATGGATGGAAGGAGAGCGCTGCCTCCGTCCCCCGGTGCTCCCGCCACCTGCCCTGAGCACCTGCGCCGCCGTGAGCGGGTCTGTTTAAAGAGACCTTGCAGCACCCGTGCCCTCAGGTGAGGGCTCAGGCCGTGAGCCTTGGTTTAGGAGAGCGACCCGTGCTCTGGAGACGGGTTTCTGAACTGTCCTGAAGTTCCGAACTGAACTTTCTGAACAGGTGGAGCATCCCCACTCCCAAAAGACAACCTTACCTGAGCTGCTAACATGTAGGAAAAAGGTGTTAGTTATGCTGAATGGTGGCTTTTGTTTGTTTGTTTTTTTCACAGAGTAAAATTGGAAGAGATAGTCGCAGATGATTATGAAGAGGTAGATGATGGCTTCTCTTATATACCAAAAGAAGATAAAAAAAGGCGTAGACAAAAGCAGGAAGAGGAAGAATTCTCTAGAAATGAAGAAGACAGGCATAAAAGGGAAAAGAAAAAGAATAAACATAATCCTGAGTATTCCTCTTGTAGGGAGGAGACCTCTGTAGATGTTTGTGACTCTCAGAAAAGGTACAAGAAAAGAAAAAGAAAGGAAGAAGTTAGTGGAAGAAATAGACTCATAGAAGGTAAGGAAGAGAGCTCTACTGACCAATCTAAAAAGCTTAAAAAAATGGAGAGGGAGAAACAGTTGGCAACAAAAAAGAAGGATGAAAAGCAGACAAAGGCTGCTGCAGCAAAGATGGCTTTAGAACAGGCAAATGAGAGCTTTTCTCTAAATTCTGGTAAAAATAACACCAAAAAGATCACAACACAGTCCAGAAAAGAGAGGGTGGGAGCTTCAGATTCCTCCAGCACGTCGTCTGACAGTGACAGCAGTGAATTAAGCATAAAGCAAAATAAATCTTCCCATAAACCTGTAGTGGCAACACTTCCCAAAAACAAATCCCAAGCTGCTGCAAATTCTGATGTGAAAACTGTTGTTTCTAATAAAGTGACTGTAAAGTCTAATGCTGAAAATTCCACTAAGACTGCAATTAGTAAAAATGCTAAAAAATCCCAGTCCTCTAGTTCAGATTCTGACTCAAGTACAGAGGATGAGAAAGTGGCAACAGCACAAGTCAGTACCGCAAAGGAAAAGTCACTGCCTAGCAATGTGGCAGCTGTAAAAACCAGTACCACCAAGGCTCCCAAAGCAAAGACCTCCTCTTCAGAGTCTGAGAGTTCAGATTCAGAAACACTTGTTATTAAAAAACCTGCAGCAAATGCTGGACTGAGTAATTCCATAGTAAGAAACTGTACTAAACAGTTGCCAGCCAGTATTCAAGGACCACTTGCCAGCCCAGGTCGTGGAAGGGGGCGTGGAACAGGAGAGGATAACTTCTGGAGAGGACCTAGGGGCCGTGGGTTTCGTGGGATGATGAGGGGCCAAGGCCGTGGGAGAGGAGCAAACCCTGGCTTCTTCTATAACTACAGCAGTGAAGGCCAGAAACAGAGGCAGTTAAATGAAGCTGCGACAAACACTTCTGTTCTTGTCCAGGTGAGTGACTTACGCAGTCATAGGTCACCTTTCTCTTGCAGCTTTAACTATACAAAAAGTGTATAGGATGAGAATAATTTGTAAAAGCAGGAATAGATTAGTAGGATAAAGGTTGATCTTAACTTAGTAAATCTGGTATTTACTGTATTTCCATTTAGCAGCCTGAGGAAGTGTTTATGAAACAATACTTGAGTGATTGTATTATAGATCTCAAAACAGAGCACTTGGATATGTACCTTACTCTTCTCAGAATGTCTTACAATCCATACAGCATAAACATTGTCTTCTGTTTTTATTAATGCAGTAATTAAATCAATGGGTTTACTGTTTGTTTCACAGAATCCCGTGGAAGTCCCCAAGAGAGACTATAGTGTGTTACCTCTTCTAGCTGCCCCACCACAAGTGGGAGAAAGAATTGCCTTTAAGGTAAAGAACTGGGGAAATACTGAATGTTAGCGGGCTAAAATTGTTTCATTTGGGCCACTGTAGGTTTTGCAGGACACGCTACAGATAGCGTAGTCCTGACAACCAAAAGCTTACACTGAAGAACTTAATCTTACATTGTTCTGGGACCGTTATCCTAGAAGTGTAAGAGTTAGGAAGTAGTCTTCATCCTATTATTTGGGGTTTTTTTTAATTTTGTTTTAAACTTAAGCAGATAGTTCAGCACCTAAAACGTCTTGTGTCTCATGTTTGTAGGCATCTCTGAAAGCGTTCGCTCCTCTCTTGCTGTCTTTCTAACCTAATAGTTTCCCATACAACAGAAACTGTTACAGTTTCTGTTGCTGGCTCTAAAAAATTCTTTTATAAAGTCTGACTGATTTTTACAAACGTTTGGAGCATATGCATAAGTTAAATGCATTTGTTTAGACTTCCTATATTTGTATAACACCAAGAAATGTCTCTGCTGTCATTTCAGTGTGAATTTCCATGTACGTTTGTACAATGACTCTTAGCTAGCACACAAGTCAGTTCACAAATAATAGAATTTTCTGGTTGCGCCTTCACAAAGTCTCTCTACCATGGGCATATTTTCAAGGTTTATATTTAAATAAGAATGCTGGAAAGAAGCATGTTACCCCTCTCTTCCCAACACGCAAGGAAAGTCAGCATTAAAATTAGATGCTATAAAAAGAAAAAAAAAAATTCTCTATGTTGTTGTTTCTCTCTATAGCTTTTCTATGGTATTACTGCAAATCTTACCATACAAATAATTTCACTTCACTGCACAATAAAAAAGTAAATGAAAATGAAATCACTGCAGTTGAGGAGACTGGGATCCATCTCCCTGATCTCCTCTCACAGCCTGAACTGAACATAAATCCTTTGGAGCAGTGAGTCCTGGAAGAGTACCTGGGACTGTGGTAGGCATCAGGATCCAGGAGTGGAAGACTTGGTTCTTGCACTTTCCTCTTGCTGAAGAAACCATGTCTGGGTATAGGTGTCATCATCAAGGACCAGGAAAAGTCATTTATTTGTATTTCTTTCAACAGCGCTTGGAACTAACTGAAAATTACAGTCCTGAAGTTTCAGACTATAAGGTACTGTTTTTCTTTCCTCCCTTAATTCACTCACAAAACTATTATAGGTGAGGTAAGGCTTAAATATTTTGAGGTTGTGCAATATTTTTCTTCTCATCCACTTGACTCCGCAGGCTATTCCTGGTGCAGCAGTAAAAATGAAAACTCTAGAACCCAAAGCTAATTGAAAATTTGAAAGGTGTAGCAGTTACCTTAAAAAACCCACAAGCATTATTAATGATCATTAATATTTTAGAGGTGACAAAAAATGCAGACCTTCAAGTAGAAAAATGTAGCTGTATTCAAGTCTACTGCTGTTTGAAGTCAAGGCAAATTCTTGAAACTCACGCAAGTAAAATTTTGTAGCCACTTCAAATAACTTGCTTTCTGGATAAGTACTGATTTAAACTACAAGGATGGTGACAATGAATAACTTTGGTTTATTGATGCCAGTAACTGCAGATTGCTGAGCTTTAATACTTTTCAGATTTTATACATAGAGAAAAAATTGACAGATAGACTTCTTAACTGTGATCAAGTACCACGGTGGTTGTAATATGGAATAGTTATCCAGTGCTGAAGTATATCTTGTCTGGTTCTTTTCTTGTTGCTTTATGAAGGAGGGGAAAATAATCAGTTGGAATGCTGATAAAAAACAGATCGAGCTTGAGATCCTTTCGTCGTCAGCAGGACAGTGTACGTACTGTGGGACACCAAATGCTTGTTGTCATGTGCATTACTTGGAAAACAGCTAGTCTGAGGCACATTTCATGTTTCAGGAGTATTTCCAATTTCCTCGCGTTCCTTCTCAACACACCCCTCCCCTTCTCACTCCCTCCCCAAAAAATCTATTTAAATGGAGAAATTCTAACACTTGCTAGTGGTATTGAAGATGCTCATAGGTATTTACAAAGTAAAATTTGTCCAGTCAGTATGAGGAGTCAGTAACTCATCTCTACTATGGTTTCATTTCCTGAAAAAAATAAAATTATTATATGGAATTACAGAGGAAAATTTTAGATCATAATGCCGTTCTTTTGCAACATCAGTGAAGCCACTGTCTTCAGTGGATGTGGAACTGAGCCCTTGCAATGACAAAGTGCATTTCAGACACCTGAAACTATGAGTGTCTCTGAACTGAATGTAGATACTGCAGTTGCCATTTAAGCCAGAATTAATGAATCACCGTCGTATGAGCATTTTCTGAAATTTAGACAGCTTATTGTTGATTTAACTTTTTCATGCATATAGTTATATTAGATAATTACCTTAATTTTGGTGTGTAGTAGTCAGTTCTACCTCAGATTTTTTTGTTAAAATTATGAACCCAAACACCCACCTCAAAAAAAAAACCCTGGTTTTGACTAGCTTTCTAAATATGGTAAACATTTAAACCTTTTTGCTTATAGTTAATGGACTTGTTTGTTTGTTTTTAAGTTGCTAAAGAGCCAGGGAAATTCGATCTGGTTTACCAGTCTGCAGATGGAGCAGAACTGATAGAGTATGCTGTTCCTCAGGATACCAAGGTATGTGGGTGTCCTCTTTTGAAGCCTGTTACAAGTTTTGCATAGCTGAGACATGCCCTGCTTTATTTATGACACCATTGATCTCAGGGAGATTCCCTTTATAATAATGCATCTGATTAAAATAAATGAAAGCAAAAATAATTGTTCCTTTCTAGCAAGAATGTGCATGATTGCAAGATAAGAATCACTTCTTGCATGTTATTCAATTAACTAGATTCAAAACCAGTCATCAAACTGTGTAACTTTTTGTTTTGGCTAATAAAATAAACAATATCCTGTCTAGGTAGAGGATCAGTTCTTAAAAGGTTGTTCATTCCATGCACTGGTTTTCTTACCTGCGTCTTTCCTTACCCAGGATGTCAGGCAGGTTGAGGGTCATTAAGAAGATTGATGAATCACAGGAAGGATCTGTGATCTTTGTTCGGTAGAGCTGTTTAAGTCTAGACAAAGCATAATGTGGGAGAAATTGCATCTGCCTGTATAGCTTGTACATGCTAAGTATTGTCTTTATTTTGTTTTCAGATAACTGAAAGTTGGGATGCACTGATAGAGCCAAGACTGATTGTTGAGCCTCCAGTTAATGGATCCAACACTGAAAATGGAACAATCTAAGATGTGATAAATGTAAATAATTGTACGGACTTGTTTTGTGAAATGCTGCCTTCTAGTTCTGAGGGCAGCAGATGCACTGGTGGATATTTTTAATAAATGGTTTTAAAAAGAAACTATGCCAAAAGAAAAATAAATGCTTTTTTCTTAGTATATGTTTTTATGTGATACAGGAATACTTTGTTCATTATAGGAAGTCTTTAATATAGATCTGTGTTTTTTTTTTTTAATAGAGGCTTAATAACAATTTTTATATCCTACTGCTGCAAGCTGCAGAACTGGAATGATTTGATAAAAAAAGCTAAAATAGGACCTTGTACTGTCAGTAACTCCATTGAAATGTCTGGGTTTGGCTAGAGCTTTATAACTGCTGTAAGGATAATTAAAAACAACATTTAAAAATGAAATATAAATATTGTTGAAGTGCACATCTCTTCCTCTACAGCTGCAGAGCATGATACAAATGCCATGACCTTGGAGTTATTTACAGGGTTCACCTGAACATGTCAAGAAAAGCTTGTGGATTTCAAGCTTCTGTAATTTTGAGAGGCAGATAAATAGTACTGGTAACTGTCAACGTTGCCTAGAACGAGTGGAGTATAACACGAATCCCTGACAAAATTATGTCCCAGTGTGTTAATCTGTCTAGGCTCTGAAAACTGTTTTGTTTGTTTGTTTTAAAGCAACCCCTCTTGCCCTTTAAGTGCTGAAGTTTCTGTGCTTTCTTCTTTCCTTCCTAATAGAATGGGTCACTAGGTGGCGGCAATGCGCTTCGCTGACATCTCTGCTAATTATTAGCATTGAGGTAGCACCTCGTACCCACGTAGTGCTTGCATCTTGGCAAGTCTTACAGTTTGACAGTCAACCCCTGTCCCAGGTAGTTGACTCTTAAACAGAAGACATGGAAAAAAAAAAAAAACCAACACCCTAGATACAAGCAAACACCTGAAAAATTGTACATCACGGTTTAGCTAACATGTACTCTTGACTAGCGTGTGATTACATAAAAATATTGCACACCTCTGCATTATCCCTATTAAAACGCCTTGTTTGTGAAGGAATCATTTTTATATGAGTAAAACTAATTTGTGTCTTGTGGTTCTCTTTAGTTGCCATTATTTTATGTTAAAATTTGTTTTTTAGAAATGGACAGTTGGATTCATGCATGGCTATTCTTGCAAACTGGACAAAAAGAAAATTCCAGACAACTCTAGCACAGTCATGCTGAGACAGCTGGGATTAATGGAAAGATTTTTTTCTAAAGGAAATTGTTAATTTTGAATTCTTATAAAATTGCAAAAGTTAACACAAGTATTTCACAGCATTTTAGAGCAGGATTCACCTCTTGTTCCATTGCCTACAGTGCCTTTTGTCCTCAAATTAAAAGGATACAGAGTCCCTCTGGCTGTGATGAATAGATGATGGTTGAAAACAAATATACCCCAGAGAGAGGATGTTTTGAAGATAAAATCTTGAGTTTTATTTACCCATTGCTATCAAGTTTGGGTGCAACTACTGTTTCAATGCACAATTTAAATCAAACCAAGTAAACGCAGCCTGACAAAGCTGGCTGACTGCCCTTCCTGTCACACCCATACACCTTCTCTTGACAGAGCCACACAGGAGGTTCCTCATACCAGGGGAGCCGGGGCAGGGCTGGGGCACTAAATGGGTAAGAAATGTGGAACAGGACAATGTGCACGTGAATCCCAGAGGGAGCTGGTGACGCTCTGAACAACCCCTTTTTGTTTGCTTTCTGTCCCTAGAGTTTTGAGGGCTCTTGCAAGCCCCTTTGCTGGAACAGCCCCAGCTGCCAGTCAGGGGGGCTCCTTGCTACCCTCCTCTATGCGATTTAGCATTATGGGTTTGTTCAAAAATTCTGTTACAATTTTTTAACAAATTCTAGTCTCATGACTCAAAATGTGAGGGGGTGTTTGAGCTAGCAAGCTACAGTCGCACATGTAGGCCTACAGACATGGTGAGCACCTGCAGCTAGAGGCTGGCAGCCGGAAGCTGCTGAACAGATATTAGAGACCTAAAAGTTTGCTGCTGTGACTACAGACCTTGCAAAAACCACATTGAGTAGGTGTCAGCTCTTTAGGAATTTGGGATTATTTATAATTTTGATGGGAAAATTGCACCTACTTAAACCACTTTGAATATTAAATGCAAAAAAGTCAAAGAGTATCAGAACAGCCATCTCAATGTTTGCTCAGCCACGTGTACATGAGGAACAATTCATTCTGCTGTGCTTCTAACTTCCTGCTCAGACTCTGAGTGCCACTTTGAATCCACAATATCTGGGCAAAGGGTTAGATTTAGTTCAGAACCACATGAAGAAGTTCTCAAGTAATTGCAAGGAAGCAAAGAGAGTAGTAACTTGAGTAGCTATTTAAACGGTAAAATTCTTCAATTTTTTAATGTTAAACATTATTGTTTTTTAGACAACAGGAGTGGCTAGGCTTACTCAAAACAGAATTTCAAGCCCTCTTTGACAATGGAGAACTTAAATTGCTCACCTGAGCTGTAAACATCCCGTGTTCTCCTCCAGAAGCAAAAGCTACAACTGTGAAGGTGTATATTTACCCTTTATATTTGCACACCTTTGTCTGCATCAGCAGACGCCAGATGAGTGCTGCAGAAAATGCAGAGAAGGTGCTGAGTCTTTGAAAGATGACAGTGGCTTAGTCCAGATAAGTCCACGAAGAAGTGTTTTGTTCACCTACAGAAAAATAAGAAATGTAAACATTAATAGCTGCTCTTTGGTCCCACCTCTGGTAACACACACAACGCAGCTCTGTAAGAACGTTCCTTTGCAGTCACTGTCAACCACCACCGCCCAGGTCCCCTCTGACAGCAGTGATGAAGCCCTGATCTGCATAACCTGACGAGGCTGTAAATCAGTGGAGCCATGCCCATCTCCTAGAAACTGCCACCCTCAAGCAGATTACGTACTTGACCCTTAAACTTTTGCTCCCCTGTCAAAGCCATGGCAGCTCTGAACGCCTCCTGTCATCCTTCCTGCACCATTACTAAGCAGTGAATCAGAGCCCCTGACACACGACTCCTCCGTAGTTCATCCTGAAGGAGTATTACGAGACTGGCCCAGATATGGAGGTAGAAGTCAACCTTATCTGTATAATGTAGGTTTACAATGACTGTTGAGATTTAATTTAGTCTTCCAAAATAACTGGGTTTCTTTTCCTTCAAAGCACTAATTATAACAGACAAATCACCACTGCCTCTTTTGAGTGCTTTATACGATTCTTGAACATTTTTTGAAGTCTCTGAGGACTAATGCCAACACAGAAACCTCACAATTGCCTGCTAATACTTTTTTTAACAACATTAAAAGCAACATCAGTTCTCCACACTAGGTGTCCTTTGGCCACTCCAAATGCAGTCGAGAGCAGACGCTTCTTCCGCTGCAGACTACTGGGCTGTTTAAATTCTTGGGAGGGGGTCACAGACTTTGTGCCAGGCTGCTCCATTTCATCCATGCTGCCAGTGTCAGTGGAGAAGTACGGAGGGCACCAAGGAAGTCCCTGGGATGCCAGCAGACAGGGCAGAAGAGGGGACAGGAAGAGGCCACTGGAAGAATTTGCAGTCAAGTTAGTTAAGACAGGAGTGGTTGCAGCATCCAATGTTTCTGTTAGAAACAGTGATTATTCACCAGTTAGACGGAGGGGAAAAAAAGAAAATTTGAGGAAGTATCTTCTTTTGAGATGGTTTCCACATTGACAGTGCAGTCCTGTGTGCTTGAAAAACACTGGATCCACACCAGCTCATTTGATTTTCAACAGCCAGGTTAAGCGTAGCTCCGAGGAAAGCAGCCGGGGCTGGCGGCAGCTCGGCCCTGTGCACGGCGGCAGTCGGGGTTCGCACGTTTGCTTGGCCTCGGGCACACACCTGCGGGCGGCGGTGACCGAGGCAGGCAGCTGCCAGACCGGGCTGGTGTCTGGAGCTCGCTTTCCGCCCAGTTTTGGGACGGGAGCGGGGCAGCCGGGGGGGCCGCGCTCCCCGCCGCGGTGGGGCTGGCAGCGCGGGTGGGCGCTCGCATCCGAAACGATTCGCTTCGGTTTAGAAACCAAACCCGAGACCTCCCGGGCACAGCGGCTGCCATGGGTGAGGCTGCACCGCCCCCCCGCCCCTGGGCTCGGGACCGCCGGCGGGACGGGGGCACCGCGGGGCCGCCCCGCCTCCCCCCGGGTCACGGCAGCCGCCCTCGCGCCGGCACCCACCCACGGCCCCGCGCGCGAACGGCGGCGGAGCTGCTGCCCCGGGGAAGGCGGCTCCGGGGGGAGGGGCGGCCGCCCCCGCAGCCGGGGCTGCCCGGCCCGGCCCGGGCCAGAAGCGCCGCAGCCGCCGCCCCGCACGCGGGCGGGTCCCGGGGCTGCCGCCCCTCCCGCCGGGGCGGGGACGGGACGCGTAGATTCCCGGAAAGCCCCAGTCCGAGTTTCGGTTTTGGAATCTCGGGGCAGCGGCAGCCGGGGCGATGGCGGCGCTGGCCCCGTCGTCGTCGGAGCTAGGCCTGGCGGCGCTGGAGGAGGAACTGACCTGCTCCATCTGCCTCTGCCTCTTCAGCAGCCCCGTGACGGTGCCCTGCGGGCACAACTTCTGCGCCTCCTGCCTGGAGCTCTCCTGGGCCGGGCTCTCGGGGAACTTCAGCTGCCCGCAGTGCCGGGCCACCTTCGCGGGCCGCCCGCAGCTGCAGAAGAACACGGTGCTGTGCCGGGTGGTGGAGCAGCTCCAGGGCTGCGCCGGGGCCGGGGCCGAGGAGGAGGCGGCGGCGGCGGGGGGGGGGTGCGGGGCGGAGGCGGCTCCCGTCTACTGTGACAGCTGCCAGCAGGCGCCCGCCGTGCAGACCTGCCTGACCTGCACCGCCTCCTTCTGCCCCGAGCACCTGCGGCCGCACCAGGACAGCCCTGCCTTCCGCGACCACCAGCTCTGCCCGCCCCTGCGCGACCTGCAGCAGCGCAAGTGCCCGCAGCACAACAAGCTCTTCGAGTTCTTCTGCAGCCAGCACGGGAGCTGCATCTGCTCCCTCTGCCTCCTCGGGCACAAGCTGTGTCCCACCAGCCCCCTGCAGCTGGCCAAAGCCAACGCCGAGGTAAGCGGCCGGAGCAGGCGGAGCGGCCGGCTCTGCCCGGGACTGGGGCACCCCGGAGCTCCCCTCCACTCCCCCGGGGCCTGGTGGGTCCCTGGGTGCTGGGGTCGTGGGCTGTGGAGTGCCGAGGGGAGGCTGGACCGAGACTTGGACCACAGATCTTGTGCCTGGCCGTGGCAAACTCT
Organism: Mycteria americana; assembly: GCF_035582795.1. Taxonomy (NCBI): domain Eukaryota; kingdom Metazoa; phylum Chordata; class Aves; order Ciconiiformes; family Ciconiidae; genus Mycteria; species Mycteria americana. The sequence continues at coordinate 9,462,218 of NC_134380.1, read as the reverse complement.
TATCCACGTGCACTCCAGTGTGCGCTCGAGCACATTTTCAGAGTCGTTCCTTGCATTTTCCTTCTCTCTCCAAGATTGTGCTCCGAGGGTCTGGGAAGGCTCTATCGCGGGCTTGATAGCCAGCTGCTGTCTTGAGCTGGGCTGACCGGCGAGGCCTCCCGCCTCTGTGGGTGTCGCCCCAACTCCGAGCCTCCTCTGCTGCTCACTGCATGGGGTTCGCTGGGTGGCCTCACCGCAGGCTGACCGAGGGACTGTAGACAGACATTGCTCTGTGTATGTTCTTACGACGCAAAGAATTATAAAAGTAGCCTAGGGAGAGCTCTAGCACGTAGATAAAAGCCAGGAGCAGGTTCTCCATGGAGTGGAAGGTAAGGAAACCTGGCCTTCGTATCTTACAGCGCAGCTGAAAATCAGAGGGCAGATGAGTTTAGGTGGCCAAAATCCCATATGTTTGGCGAGCATGTATACTGATTACCCTCAGAAGTCCTCCCCGATTTATCTTAGCAGCATCTTGAACTAAAGGAATAGGTAATTCACATCTGAGCAACAAAATTCTCAATTAAAAATGAGAGGGGTGAACAGTAGAGTTAACCTAGTGCCCAAAGTCCAACCTGAGAGCTAACACAAAGTTTATTCTTAGCACTGGGAACTGCTGTGCTGATGAAAGCACTCAGCCCTTATCAAAAGAGTGAGCAGCATGCATCTTGCTGTTGGGAGAGGTGGAGCTGCTGGGAGGGTGCTGGCTCCACAAGCCACACACGTGCAGGAGAGGATTTTTACATCCTGTAAGGTTTAAGGAGCAGTAGGTTTTAAATCGATAGTACTAAATGCTTACAGAGGTTATTTAAAGCTTTCTGTAAATACAATTCTTACTCCAGTAAGCATGACCCAACTGAGAGCAGACATGGCAACTGCTTTTCTGAAATACTTTCTGATCTCTTCTGTTGCAGTCAGCGCTGAAGAAGAGACTGCTAGAGCTGTGTAATCAGAGTGAGAGAGCTGCTCGAGCGCTGAACACTGTGAAAACAAACCAAAGCCAAGCTGCTGTAAGTGAGTAACTCTTCAAAATGCTGTCGAGTTGCTTGGCATACGCTGGCCACTGCATGTTGTTGATGCTTGTACTATTGTGACAATGGCTGTAGTATTGAGATTGCATTGGCAGGAGAAGACGTTATTGGGAAGGAACAGAAAAGAGATGTTTTGGCAGAGCCAGGCAGCTCCGTAGGAGATGGGAATAACCCAACCACCGTGACACACCCGACTCGTAACAGGGCTTAAACCTGTCCTTTCCTGTTGCACCAGAAAGTGCTTATTTGTGCAGCCCAAGCTAAGGGATTGGTGAGCTGCAATGGCTGCACCAGTGCAGGAAGTTGGGATGGCTCTTCCCCATAAATTACCACAACTAATCCTTGCTCTTAGCTGATGATCGGGGTTGCTGTCTGTGCCGATGGCTGGATTGGGTACATCTCACTTGTACCATCCTTTCTGAACCGACTGGTAGAGACCAAGAAGCTGAAAAGCCACCAGGGTAGCATGTCTGCACTCCTCTGGAACATCTCTTGGAGGATCAGAAATTACTTTGTATTAACCAGAGATGCCACATCTCGGAGGCAGAAACAACTACAGCTGTGCAAGCGGCTGTGCGGTGTCCAAGCTCGCAGTGGCACAGCCCTGTCCCAGTGCTGGTAACCACTAGATGGCACGGCTAGCCTGGCCTCTGCCCGGCAGCCCCCGCAACAGGGATCTGGAGACCGAGAATTGTCCTGATTTCTTGGGAGTAAATGAGTTCTCTTTCCAAACTACACGGAAATACATAGCTTTTCTATTGCCTGTTTCAAGTAATTGAAGGCTTCGTGTTCCTCAAAGGCTTGTAGTAGTAGTAAGCAGTACTTTGTCCACAAACTGTTATTTTGAAACCAGTGTCTGTTCTTGTCTGTTCCAGGAGACAGCTTCCAGAAAGAAAGAATTGATCAGAAGTGAGTTTACAGAAATTAAAGCTTTAGTTGAAGAAAGAGAAAACCAGGCCTTAAAAGTAATTGCAGATGAAGAAAAAAGAGTTTGCAATAAGTTTGATTATGTTTATGGTGTTCTGGGAAGTAAGAAGAATGAAATTCAGTCTCTCAGAGATCAGATTGAGATGGCACTGACTGAAGGTGATGACATTCTGTTTTTGAAGGTAATATGTCCTTTAGATGCAAATCAAATTCTTTGTGTTTCTAAAATGCAGAATCACAAAAACCTGCTGTGGTAGTCCTGCTCTCCAGACACTTTCAGTCAAATGATAATCCACTCATGTGCAAGAACCTGCTACAAAAGGATGTATTGATAAGTACACAAATATCAATGAAAGAGTGCTGAAATGAAGTGGTGTCTGGTAACTCCCCCCAGTTCAGCCTCTGCTGCAAGTGGAGGGGACAGCGAGTGAGAGAATTCATCTCCACGAGGTGTTGCAGCTCCATGCCATGACACTGTCTAGTAGATCTTTCTCACTGCTTCAGATATCAGTTGGGAATTAATGCACATGGGTTACTGCTGAAATTTTGCCATGGGTCGTGTCTGACTGTAGTGTTTGCTCCTTTGAATTTGAGATGAATGCACAAACCCCACCCCATTTAAAGTAACTTGGTTGTATTTTTCTATGTCTGCTACACACGGTCTGCATGAGATCTTCTATTTCTCATTTCAGAGAGCAGCAGCACTGCAACGAATGTCAACAAAAGAGGCTTTTGTCCCTGTAATTGAAATGGACCAAAACTTGATACATTCCACTTATCAGTCTGCCATTAACCTTAAAGACATTGTGAAACTTTCAGTGACTCAATGTAGGGAGAAGAGAGCAGAAGGTACTGTATCACTGGGAGAATTGGCATTTTCTGCTTTGGCTTTGAGCTCAAATGAGGCATCTTCCCCTCCAATCCAAATATCATTTAAAAAAAAATACCATTTTTTGGCATTTTTTTTATACCAAATTTTTTTATACCAAAAATACCAGCAAATACCATTGGTTAATATAAATTGTCTTCCAACTTCTGTGGTCCTCCATTTCCAAAGAAAAATGCTACAGTCTGGGCTAAACTAGGAGAAAATGTGTGCCAGTGTCTCTTTACTTTTATCTATACTTGGATAAGCTGAGTATCGTGATACTATGCCCTTCTGGCACAGCTCAGCCTTTATTCCTTACAGTAATTTATGTTTTTATTATGTAGCAGGGTTGGATGCAGTTGGGATGTGGATTTGAGGGGAAACATAAAATGCTTTTGAGCGATAGGGCTATGGTTACCCAGCTGTAAAGGTACTGATTGTGTATGTGTTGTAGAACAAAGCCCTACTTACCAGGTTAAGCAAAAGTATCTTTTGGACTGGGGCATGGGTATCTTCTATGCAGTTTCCATCTCTGCCAAGTATCACTTAAGTTCTATTCACGTGACTGAAAAATAAGATTGAAAAATGTCCTTGCTCATGCATTACTATTCCTGGTAATACAAACCATAATGTAAAATATTGTCATTGCAGCAAAACCTGGGAAAGCTAAGCCCACTCCAGTGACTCCTGTAAACAAAGCCTTTGTTGTGAAAAAGCCTCCGGGACCACGTAAGTACTAAAGAACGTCATCCTCTCCTAACTATGGTTTTACCATTAAATAAGAATTGAAGCAGTTACCCAAGAGCTGTTTGCTCTGGCGGTGATGCAGTGATTATCTGTAGTGAGCACTTTGGCACGGGAAAGGGAGGGTGTTTTGGGCTATTTAGTGATGGATGCCTTGTGAGCTGTAAAGCCGCAAACTGCCCAGATACGGTGGTGCGTTGGCCTCGGTGTGCGCGTGCACCTGGAGTGGTGTCAGCGCAGGCTGTAAAGCAAAGCAGAGCCTCCCGCCCTCTGGTTGTTGCAGACTTTTTTTTCACTTGTACTAAACATCTGTTGGCTTGTTTGATGGATTTATATATATTGAATCCTGCTTACGAGCTGTCTGTGTTCTGTTTTGCCCTCCCCCTCCCCCCTGCCCCCCCAAGAGCATAGCCACAAAGAGAAAACCCTTCACGAGACTCAAGCCGCTTTGCAGGTGCAGGCAGATACCAGTAAGTGGTGATTAATAGCAGCCTTACTCAAACATTTTGCTGGCCATGTCTTGCTTAGAGTCTAAGGCTGGGGTGATGGAGACAGTCTTTGTCTTTGTCTCTCTACTGAGGCCTTTCAGTGTTGTTTTGTCCAGATACTGGTATTAATGTGGCACTCTAGCCTGTTCGGAAGATCTTCTATATTCTCTTTTTGAAATAAATCCAAATGTTAAGAAACTACTTCTGTTACTTCCACTGAGCTCTTGACACATGGTCCTTTCCATTCACAAGTCCTGGGTGTGGAGCACTCAACGGGGTCTGTTGTGGATTGCTGGAGTTGAATGAACTTGTAGCTCCTGTTGCTGCACTAGAAGATGTGTTGTAAAAAGAAAAGGAATAGCCTACATGCCTCATGGGAACAGGCTTATTACCACTTCCCCTAACACCCTGCATCCTGGAGTAGAGATGAAGCTCCTTCCAGGCTTATGACCCTGTGAAATAGGAAGCAAATAGTACGTTGTGCTTCATGTGTAGCTTTCCAGTATGGATGTATTTGTACATGGCTTCAATGTGCTGGACTGTCAGCATGTTGTCTTCTTCAAAGAGCCATGATGATGGCATTAGAGGTGGCATAGTCTATCAATGACTTTTCAGTCTCCGTAGAACTCACAGTTCACTTTTTTTTTTTCCCTCCCTCCAGAAGAGAAAAAGAAACCTGCTAAAGTTGGTGAGTCCAAACTTTCAGCATACTGATTCTAACTTTCATTGACTGCTCTTAAAAAGATAAGTAGATGGTCACTAGTGTTGGTGTATTAAGCAAAAGTTCAACTCTTGCTCTGAGAAGGCTCTTACCTGTCACTGTGAAAGTGATCAAGCACTGAAAGAGGTTGCCCAGAGACAACAGGGGATTTTCAAAACTTGACAAGACTGTGAGTGACCTGAGCTAATATTGAAGTTAACCCTGTGTGGAGCAGGAGGCTAAACCAGATAACCTCTAGAGGTCCACTCCAACCTGAGGGTGTCTGTGGTTGTGTGTTAAGCATGCGGGGTTTCTTCCTAGCTGACCTAACTCTCTTTTCTTCTGCCGACACAGCACCAACTACGGGAACACTAAATCCTGTAGCTGTCGTTTCAACTAAAGAGCTTATTGACAGCTTTCTGAAGAAATCCAGAGAGGAGCTTTTGCAGTGTAAGACACCTGACGTTACAATACTTAAAGATGAACTTTCTGCACTTACTGCACTGGTGTTATGTGCCCTCTGTAGTTATCTGACAAAAATACTTTTGAGGGGGGTTAGTTAGCTTAGTAGGTTATCAACTAGTTGTTACAAATGAAGGAAATTTTTGGAGGAAAAGGGGGCAGGAGGTTTCTAAGTGGTTCTTTTGCCAGATGAATCAAATTTATCTTCAGTATTCATGTATCTTTACGAAGGTAAATTAAATTTTCTCAGTAATGGCTTTGGTTTCCCCTCAAATGACTGCATTAGGGTAGCCTAGAAATACAATGTAACGCAGTGAATTTTTCTTTGAAATGAAACACAGGCTTTTATGCAAGCCCATGATGGCTTGCTTAAGATGCTATACCAGATTGTATACAATACAGTATACCTTTCACTGCCAGATCAGCAATCCCTTTCTTCTGCCAGCATATATTTGTTGGGTGGTGAAACAATCCCATGGGGATGTAGGAAGGAAAGAAACTTGCCCTCCATTTATCTGCTGCGTAACACAGAGCTGCAGTTGAACCCAGCAGCTATTACTGTGGCCCTAAGAACTGCCTGCCTTGTGGAGGAGAGCAGAGCAGGGAGATAAATACACATAGGAACACGTGCCTAGGCAGAACGGTATAAGTAAAAGTGCTTTGCTCTTCAGTACCTTCAAACGATTCATGTCATTGCAGATGCTGCTAACATCACACTGGATTACAACACAGCTCATAACAAAGTGATTCTGTCTGAGAGGTATACCAGGATGTCTGTCTCAGACACCCCCCTGAATTATAACCACCACCCCCAGCGCTTCACCGATTGTACCCAAGTGCTGGGGTTCCAGTGCTTCAAGAGAGGCATCCACTACTGGGAGGTGGACCTGCAGCAGCACAACTTCTGTGGCATTGGCATCTGCTACGGCAGCATGGACCGGCAGGGGCCAGAGAGCCGCCTGGGGAGGAACAGCAGTTCTTGGTGTATTGAGTGGTTTAATGCCAAAATATCATCCTGGCATAATGATGTTGAAAAGTGCTTACCCAATGTGAAGGCTACCAAGATTGGTGTGCTGCTCCACTGCGAGGGAGGGTTTGTGATTTTCATGGCTGTTGGGGAGAAGCATAACTTGATCTATAAATTTAAAACCCAGTTTACTGAAGCCTTGTACCCTGCCTTCTGGTTATTTTCCAGTGGCACTGTTCTCTCTCTTTGCCAATTGAAATAGTAAGGTCTGGTATCTTAATTTAGTTCGCCTAAGTACTTACATGCAGATAATCAGTCCTGCAGCAACTCTTTGTATGTCTTAGTCTAAGAAGCCTCAAAGATTGTTTGTTTGAAATGAAAATTAGTAGCTCTTTTAAGTGGTTTGGGAAATCTGCTGATTCTTTGGTCTGAATTGCTAAAGCCTTTAGATTGTGATTTAGTAAAACGTTGATGATAGTTAAAACTACGATGAGGTTTTGCAAAGACCTTGATTATCCTTCTAAAAGCAAAGTTATGCTACGAACCATTGTTAAATGTCTTCAGTAGCCACTGTGGCTTCTGTGGTTTGCTGTAAAGGATCCCCAGAATTAATTTTTAGGTCTAAATGTGTTTCACAGGTAGCAATAACCCCTTTGAGAAAGAAACAGGAAGAATTCCTTGACAAATTCAGGTTCCAGGCTTTGAGGTAGGTCTCAGCGTTGCCTTTTTCTCTATACACAGACTGTTGTCCATAGTCAGGACTTGGAATATACGTGTTCTTAGTCTATGACTCCGTGAGATGGCACGGAATGAACTATTAAGATCAGTAAGTTCAGGTCTTATGACAGTAAGTTATAAAAGCCAGTATGACAAATCTCATCAGAATGGAAATGCAGAGACTTTTAGAGTTGATGGATAAGAAATGGTGTTAGAATCACCAGGAAATACATGACATCGACTCAGAGACTGAGAATATGCCAGAGCGTCTTCAGGAAGACATCCTGCAGAGCAGTAGTGTGCGCCCTGTAATAATACAGTTTGTGGGATGAAGCATTCTGTCTCATATTCTGACCCAGAACGTGCTTCACATCTTCACAGTGAATGCTTTTCAGCGGGTTTTTCTTGTGTGCTGAGGAGTTCAGGGAGTGCATTTTTGGCTTGCATAGGGAGCATAAATGTGCTGTTCACTTAAAGCAGGGTCTGCCGTCATAAAGCTTTTCCTCTTTGCGAGGCGGGATGTTCTCTGCTGGTGTATCTTTAGTTGTTCAGGTTGTAGAAACTGGATTTCCTACATCTTATCGGGACTCTGATTTGAGGAGTCTCAAGACAGTGTGCACAGTACATAAAAAATGCTGCTTCCTGTCTGCATGAAGCCTGCAGGCAGGAGGGTGAGCCTTTTGAAACATACAGGGAATTAGCACAAAGGAGAATATACTTGCATTCCGACTGGAATAGATTTTTAATTCTCCTGGTGTTCTTTGCTTTGGGTTGTGGTATGTCTTCAGAAGTCCTTGCCACGTACAGAGGAATCTGTACTACTGCATTTCTTAGTTACAACTTTAAAACAATCAGTAGGCATTCAAGGTATTTGGATCTCATAGTTATTGGGCCTGTATCTTGTTGATGCCTCTGGACTTACCATGCTAGCTCTTATTTCTTGCGGTAGCCCATGAAGAACAGAGAAGCTCACACGAGAGACTTCCTGGACTTGGATTTGTAAAACTCCTCCTTATAGGACCTGGTGAAATAAAACACAAAGCTACTGCTGACAGTTTAGAAACGAATTGTGAGAAGGCTCAAAGGAACCTCTCTGACTACATGTCACATTAGCCAAAGTGCTTTAGAGAGAGACTTGCAGGAATTCAGACTTGGTGTCTCTATTTGTACTTGGTTTGTAAACTCTTAGTACTTTGTCAAGGATAGCATAGGTGTAATAAGACTTTCCCATTTCTTTGGCCAGAATAGGATATGGAATCAATGGTGGACCTAAAAGTGTCACAGCTGTCTTTGGAGTAGTTGTATTATCTCAAGGGTCTCAGCTTTCCAAAGCACAGCCAGCACTAAAACTACCAAAGCAAGCAAAACACTTCAAAAGGTGCGGGAGGAGGATGCGTCCTGCTAGGAGCCAACAATGAAGGCAAAACTCCCCTCCCCCCCGCCACTTCCAGTTTCTCAGCTGTGAGGGACAAGAGCAGTTTCCTCTGAGAAATCCTGTCCATGGAGCTGCAACGCAGGGCTGCAGATCCGTGCCGTAGGGTGCTGAAGGAGTACTCTGTCCCCTTGTTCATGGGGAAAAAAGTGTTCCGGTGGTTTGTGCAGTGGAGAAAGTCCACAGTTTCTATTGCTTGCTTCTTGACTTTAAAGGGGTGTCAATATTAGCCTTTAAGTCTATGGGCTTCTTTAGCCATAGTCTGGCGTGATACTCAAGCAAAGTAAAGAGCAGCTTTTATTCTGCCATGTTGGACAAGGTGGGATTCTTTAAATGTGACATTGGTGTATGACCAACAGTATATAACACTTAAGGTGTTCTGGATTACCACAGGCAGTGAAATAAGCCTGCCACTGGATTCCTGGTTCTCTTTTTTGTTTGTTTTCTTTTGTGAATGACTAGAAATGATAGAATGAGTTTCTGTTAATTTGGAATGAAATGAGAAATGCATAACTGAATTGCTGTACTTCTGAAAACTGTTATTTTTTGTTAGCTTCAGATACCTTGGATATATCAAAACAGTGGGGTGATATAACATTAGAAAAAAACATTAGTTACAGCATGATAAATAATGGTTCAAAACCCTCTTCAACACAACTGAAGTGTTTTTACTTGGCCAGTAACTATCAAAGCTGTACTGGTTTTAAACAAAATGTAGATACAAGCATGTGTTTTAATTATACTTTTCTTTTTAATACTGTAAAGAATCAAACTTACCCAGTCTAGAAAAAGAACTAATTCTGGTGTTAATAAAGCCATGAGGATGTAGAATGATTTGCATATTAATGTACAAGTGAGAGTAAATGGAGAAACACTGACCCACTGAAAATACACTTATCTGTTTAAATTTAATCTTCAATGAAACATCATAAAATACTGCAGCTAGAAAAATAAAGTTATTTAATTATAAACCTGTTGCTTGTACTGATATATCAGCCATGTACTCCAGTATGTATACTATATGTTATTCCATATAGCTGTGTCAGCTAGACATCCTTGTCAGGGCAATAGACATCGATTTTATGCCATCTGTTTTATGACTGTGCCTGTAACTGTTTTAGAAGTTGACTGTTGTTGATCTTTTCAGCTGTAACATGAATGAATTGTGATATTTTGAATTCAATAAATATTCATGGTAAACCCTAACTCTAAATGTTTTGTTCTGTGCTCAAAGTTGAAACAAGCAGTAAGGAAGGCAGAAATAAAGATGCTATAGTGTACAAATAAGAGGCCTTTTACTGAGTTACACAAGAACTGGGGAAGGGAGAAAAGGAGAGCTGCATAGGCTGTGGTATCCTCTGGACTGTCAAATGCCATCCTAAACTATCTCCTTCCCCTGAGCTATGCACCCTTTACCAGTAACGCTGCATCCTAGCTGAGGAGGAGGGGAACATCCCAGCCAGTGAATTAAACTGGAGACCTTTTTGGGTAAGCAAAAACATGGTCATCAGCTGGAGGAAGATGAACGACTAAGGACTCGGTATGTGCAGTGGGATTGCTAAAAAAGCCTTAGGTGATGTCCAGCATCTGCCAGCTTAAGTGACATCTGGAAGCAGCAATGGGTGATGATTCCTAATACTACTCAGTGAAACCAAACTAAAGGGCTTATGGTTTGCAAGCTGCTGCCTCCCCATGTGGACAGTGGAAAGCAGCTCAACAGGGAGCTGCTCTGGTGGCTCAATAGACTTTCAAAAATCAGCCAAAACAAAGACACCCACAAAACAAGTTACAAATTGACTTTTCTACTTAAAGTTCTCCAAGCAAGTTAGGCTGATGAAGGTGTTGGGGAATAAACTCTCTGAAGAGTTCCTAGAGAGTGAGACAATGGTATTGCTTGATCAGCAGTGGCAGGTAGGACAAAAACTAGGGGAAAAAAAGTCCTCATCTTCACTAACTGTTCATCCCATGATGTCCCTGGGACTAAGAGGTCAATTAGGTCTGCCAGAGTTTGGCCTCAGTTTCCAAAGATAGACAAATAGATGTTTTGAGCCTGTGTAAACTTGACTGTGACTACAGTCTGGGTCTTGACCAGGTACTGAAACCCCAGAGAAGTCAGCAGGCTCATTACTCATACAAGGTCTGTTTTCTTACTTGCTAATGTAATTTCCTCTTGATTTAGCTTTGTGATAACTTTTTCACAGCAAAAGGAACAACAGACTTGAACTCTAAATCATATTCTCTGGGAACATATGTGAAAACATTTATCAGGGTGTTTCCTAATATTTGTTCCTCTTCCTAAAATAAAATTGTATTTGGCTAGTGTTTAACAGACTGCGTTTCTATACCCAGTTCTCTGACTCCCTCTCATCTTTTCCCCCCCTTCCTGATTCCCTCCCAGTTGAGCTACTTCTCAAATATGTCAGTTAAAAACACGTCACGGTGTGGTCATTGTATGACTGCTATTCAAAGTTCATGTCATTTAGACTTTCATTGGCAGCTATTTTGTCCCATTAAAAAGTTCAAGACAGCGATTTGTGAATCTTGCTCAGCCAAGTAGAATTGTGAAAAAAAGGGGTAATTTCAAAAGTCAATTAATTGTCATTTGTCAGAGTGCTCCTCATTCAGTTTTTTTCCAGGCCTTGTCATGGGCTCACATCTGTCAGCCCCATGTTTCCCAGGCTGCTATCAGATGCCGTTACATTGAAAATAATGGGTTTATTCACACCATTTATTGGACTTCATGTGGTAGACACGTTTGTATATAATTTTACGGTGTAACAATTCCATTTGCATAAAATATAGGCAATTATGTGAGTCGGGCCAAAGCACTCAGCAAGAGTGGGAGGAACCACCATTAAAATAATAAAAGCTAATTGAGAAGAGGCAGATAATTTAGGTGAAAATACCATCATGAGCAATTCGTGATCCTAAATTAGTTCAACAGAACTTTAAGGAGGCAAGTTAGTTGTATTTTGTCTGTGTTTGTATTAAACTCCTTAATGCTTTTCAATGTAAAAAGAGATTTGTACTTTTTACAGCACCTACATTCCATTTTAAAAATCAAGTAGTTCTTGGTGGAGGAAGAAAGGGGTTTTTTGCTTTAGGGTTAGGTTTTTCCCCCAATTTAGAGAGTATTTGTCTGTAAAGGAATATTGTACCCTAGAAGCCTGATCCTGCAAATCCTACTTTTATTATCCTGACTGTAACAAGGTAATTTGTGTACAGTTCCATTTATACAAAGTTGAAAACAAAACTTTTAGATCAAATTATTGGCAACACTTTTCAATGAAGTGTAACAGTTTCTCTTTTGGAGTCAGGAATATCATTCTTGCAAAAGCAAATCTCCTAGGATTCAAGTCAAGCGTTCATTTTGCATGAAACTGATACTCAAACAGTTTGGCTATCCTTAATCTTGGCACTGTAATAGGTAAGGACATTGCAATTTTGCTGTAACCTCTCAAGTTCACAGTGAAGAGGGCTGTTGCTCTGTGGCAAGCTGTAATGATCGGTCTGACGGCAGACCTGGAGCCCTTATATTCCCTGTTGGCCCCCAATTCATTTTAGGTACTTGCCTATGGGTGACAGTGAGAGTATTCCTTTAACTAGCGAGATATTGTTTCCCTGAAGATAGAGCAATGGCTTTCTCAAACATTACTAGGATTATATCCCGAGACAAAATTATAAATATGCTAACTATGACTGTACTAATTACAGAAGCATGAATTACATCTCTAAATTATCACTGTGGCATACTGAACCCAAAACTCATCACTTTGAAATGAAGAAAAGCATTTAGAAAAACTGTAAAATATTCTTAACTCTGACTCTCCATGACTAATTTGGAAGCCTTGCTAGATTTCAACAGAATGAGCTCAAGACCATTAAAAAGGGAGAAGCAATACTCTTGGTAAAGGACAGAAAAAGAAAAAAACCTATTCCTCTTCCCATGTTGAAGTTCAGCGTACAAATCTCAGTGCAGAATGAGCTCCTGGAGAGGTGTTAAAACATGGGCTCACTCACTGACAGCAGAAGGTACTAGGTACTTGAGTCAGCGGCAAAGCTCAGCATAAACCCCCGATTTCGAGACTTTGGCACGCAGCTCCTATGCCTTCCTGCTAGAACTCTTAAGGTCTCCGAAAGCCACGACTTTGCCATTTCATACTGTGACAGAAGACTTATCATCCTACTTTGTTATACAAACAGGGTTCTTATCCTTTTGTTTGAGCAGAAGTTGAGCTTACATTTCAGCAAAAAATATTGAAACATTTACCTTAAAAATAATAATAGAATTGGAGAAGGGGAGTGAAAGAGTCAAACCTCTAACAAAGGGAATAAGCCTGTATTCATATAATTCATTTCCTACAGAATGGTATGTTGAAAATTCAGTACATCTGAAACTGCACAGAAAAGGCAAGGTAGACATGAGGAAAAGACCAGCTGCATTCAAAAAGGGCCAAATCCACTCTGGTGTAAGCAGGCAAAACCTCATTCAAATCAGTCAAGAAGACTTAGCCCGCTGTGTCTATTCACAAACCTTTACTTCATGGTGTTGGTCCAGTCATTCAAAGACTCATCAGAGATTCTTGCAGCTCTTCTGTCTTTCAATGAACAGAGGAAACATCCTGTCCCTCTTTTGATTCTGTATCTATACATCAGGCACGAGTCCAGCAAAGAACAAAGGATTAAGTGCATAAAGTGCCCTGCTGCTTTATGAAATGTTACAGATCAGAAGGATTATGGAAAAGGCTTCACTTCCTTCCTGGAAGAGGCTGAAAGACTTAAGCTTGCCGTGCCGAAGGGGAAAATGTTCAACATGCTTTCCTCAGTAAAGATGATTCATTGGGTTAAATTCAACCACAGTAAAGAAAGACGACCACTTGTTTGCTTGCAGTTGTTCGCAAATGTGTTTTGACTATAACTTAGGTCCACCCTTCCCCATACTAGGTCTAGCTCAAATCTTAAAGTTGGTACTAATGAGAGACAACACCCAAATTCCACCAAGAACTGTCTCTCATTGCCTCAGCTCTCCATATGTGAAACAGTGATAGTATTTAACCCCTTCTGACCCAATTTTCCTGTATGCAGCATTGGAGAAATTGATCCCCAAAGACTGAAAAAAACATGAAAATGAACATGAAGATGCTTTTGGCATTCTTACTTTTTTTTTTAGGCACCTATTCCCTGAATACATGAATGACTGTGCTTTTGTAAGGCTGCCTGGCCCTATTTATCCAACTTGAAAGGAGGAAAATCCACAGAATTTCTGAGAAACAATGGAATGAAGAGTTTATTTAGTGCCATAAAAGATGTTTTCTCTTCTATATGGTTCTTGAACATAGAATGACAAACTCCCAGGATGTGGAACCTCCTGTAATAGATCTCTGGAACCGTACAGATTATGTCTCCTTTAGAATGTCTAGGACTCTTTTGAAAGGTTTTATCATCTATGGAGAGAACAAGCAACAGAACAGGTCTTACATGGAAGACTGCTGCTTTATGGAAGATGCTGACTCTAACCATTAAGCAAGAATTACGGTCAGCTGTAGCTTAAACTCCTTGTTGCTGTTCTTCACCTCTCTTACTCCCAGTCCACCTTTCTATCTTTATAAATTGGCTTCATTTTTGCTGGTTTGAATGCTTCATGCCCTCAATACAATTGGTCTCTGCCCATTCTTTTGCAAGGCGGGCAAATAAAGAAGTGTGGGTGAACTCAGGATACATTCAATGACATACGTAATGAAGCAGTGGGCATTACAAGCTGCTTGCATAATATGTTTTGTCTCTGTCTGTTCAACCTCTTGTTGTCCAAGAATACTAAAATGAGCACATAAACACAATTGTTGGCTCCTGTTATACATAAACCAACACAGCCAGCGCAAGGAAGATTATTCCCCTTTAGCTTTTACTCTACCATGGCTAAAGAAAGGAGTCTATGGTTCAGTTAGAAACTATGGGAGGTAAGATGCCAGGAGAAGAAACATTGCTTGCTGCCCTCAAAACTAAGTACTTGGAAAACCACAATAGGTTGACAGAGGCTGACAGAGGCTTTCCGAGGCTGACAGAGCTTAAAACATTGGGAGACAAATCAAAATGCCCTGACTTAACCACAGTTCCTTGCTATGATAATGGCTGTCCACCTTGTCACACTAATAAAGTCACTGAAATTAAAGAGTGTATGACCTGATCTTATGTTACTTTTCAACTACTTTACTGCTCTTCCACTGATTCAAATTTTCCATCTTATCCCAACAGAAACACTAGCTGCTTTGCCCCACTTGTTACTCATGTCTGTATCTAAACATCCTCAGTCTTGATGTTGGAAGAAATTTGGACCAAATGTAAACAGCAACAGCACTACTGATTTTAGCACAGCAGAACTTTTTTCGAGTGTGGGCACTCTATACATTACATGTTTTCCCCAGAAAAGTCAGAATATTTGTTTAAAGTCTGAAACAAATGAAAACAAGAAGATTTTCTCCAAAAAAGCTTTTTGTGGCACCACTTGAAAACATTCAGGTACCTCTACTAGTTACAGGTATCATGATAGTTATCTCAACTCTATGCAATATAGGGAGATTACAGTTAAACAGAATTAATATATCCAACATCTATGATCTCTAATAAGCTCTTCATTATTCTCACCAATTGCAAGGATTTCAGGTTGCTCATTGGCTCACAAGTCCACAGAGCTGTGGATTAAATCACCAGATCACATGTGTTTTTAACTATGTTGTTTCACTTCACACTGGGTTATTTTAGTTTTTCAACCACTCATTCACTAAACTACTTATTTGCTTTAAAAAGAACACATTATTTCAAAGGGATGATGGTCTATGAAAGCAAATATTAATTATGACGTTAATACTATAAAAGATGGCTAAGGCCCCTTTAAAAGGCAAAACCCCTCACAAGTTTGACATACACAAGTATACAAAACAAGAAGAAATGCAGTACGTCCTATCTATACTAAAAGAACATATTTTATCTCATATTTGCAGTTGTCGTGGTTTAACCCCAGCCAGCAGCTAAGCACCACGCAGCCACTCACTCACTCTCCCCTGGTGGGATGGGAGAGAGAATTGGAAGAGCAAAAGTAAGAAAACTTGAGGGTTGAGATAAAAACAGTTTAATAGGTAAAGCAAAAGCCACGCACGCAAGTGAAGCAAAGCAAGGAATTCATTTGCTCCTTCCCATGGGCAGGCAGGTGTTCAGCCTTCTCCAGGAAAGCAGGGCTCCATCACGCGTAACGGTTACTTGGGAAGACAAACGCCATCACTCCGAACGTCCGCCCCTTCCTTCCTCTTCCCCAGCTTTATATACCGAGCATGAGGTCATATGGTATGGAATAGCCCTTTGGCCAGTTTGGATCAACTGTCCTGGCTGTGTCCCCTCCCAGCTTCTTCTGCACCTGGCAGAGCACGGGAAGCTGAAAAGTCCTTGACCAGTGCAGCAACAACTAAAACATCTCTGTATTATCAACACTGTTTTCAGCACAAATCCAAAACATAGCCCCACATCAGCCACTATAAAGAAAATTAACTCTACCTCAGCTGAAACCAGGACAACAGCGCAAATACCAACCAAAGAAGAGTACTCCGTTTGAAATGTCAAATGTAGCATTGATCTCCAGCTCTCAAAACCCATGTGCTCGGATATTCCTCTACATCCAATACTTTACAACGGCCAGTTCACTTAGGTCTTTCCTGTTGTGCACTAAACAATAACTAGAGCTAGTTGTGGGCCCAGTACTATGAATACCAAATATTACATTCTCACCCAG
Source organism: Mycteria americana (assembly GCF_035582795.1). Taxonomy (NCBI): domain Eukaryota; kingdom Metazoa; phylum Chordata; class Aves; order Ciconiiformes; family Ciconiidae; genus Mycteria; species Mycteria americana. The sequence goes on along the minus strand of NC_134380.1, from coordinate 9,446,066 downwards.
ACAATGCTACAACCAAAACTTCTGATTATTTCAATGCATTTCCCAAACACCTTTTCTCATCTGGTAGTGATGCAGTGTTAGTGTTCATATTAGCTAAAGCGCAGTGTCCCTCACTGACCTGTTTGCATGGGGAACAAAATCAGATGCTGTCAAATGTGCAGAAACCAACAGAGTGCTGCAGAATTACATCAGCTGTGATTTTGCTCCAGAGGGTTAGTTAATCTCTCTGCTAACATACAGAAGGCAAAAAACCTGGCAAACCTGCTGGTTCCCTGAAGGTTTAGTAACTATGGCTAAGACTATAGTTAGCATTCATTTAAAAAAAAAAAAAAAAAAGGCACCATTTGGAAGGGAAATCAAGTAGAGATGGGGGGAGGAGAGAAAAAAATGTAGAGAAAAAGCTCATAGTACATACACAGAGCAAAAGATGTTAGAGAGGATTTTGTAATACTGAGCACAAGCTGCTTTCTAACCACAAAAAAAAAGAGACACAACTTTTTCAAAATTCAGAGTTATTTTGTAAGGCAAAGAAGATGTGAAGAAGAAGAAACTAATGAAACTAATGCAAATGTGGATTAAAAGTCAGAGTTTACAGGGCTCACAGAGCCATTATCTTCAGGAAATCCTCCAGGCCCCAGTTTTGGTGAAATTGTTAACTTTAGTCCTTGGTTTTAACTCTACTTCAGACTCAGTATCCAAAAACTGGGTTGAAATTTTCAACTCTCAACTCTGGTGTCACTCCTGTCAGTTGAGCTGAAACTCACATGGGTTGGCTCCTCTTTCTCTGGCAGCCTGGTAAATGAACATGAAATCTTTAAACCGAGGAGCACAGCCCAACCAAGCTTCGCCAAAATGTTCATTTCCAGTGAAAAGGAAATCTCCACCTCCCTTCTTCACCTTGCATTGTAGCAGGGTTCGTATAGGGCCTCGCCATTCACCACTTGCTTCATCCTGCTGGAAAATTCTGTTTTTCTGTCTGTAGACTTTCTGGATGCTGACATCAACCTGTGACATGTGGTTCTCTGAATCGTGGGAAACATTTCGGATAGATCCTTTCACCACTAGATGTGAAGAAGACAGGAGTTGGTTATGGAGCAGCAGGTAAGTAGTTCAGGTACTAGGAGCTCACTGAATGAAATAATTGGAGAAACAGATTTGTTGTGCAGTTTGTACTCCTACCACCTACAAGTGGACACATTTCTGAGCTTACACTGCATCCTTTACACAGAGGATCCCTACTCAAACAGTGCCGTGTGCTTGGAAGCATGCTTTATCACTACTCAAATCAGCTACATCTGAGGAAAAAGCATATAAACTTGCTTGATAATGCAGAACAGCAGTAAAGGATAAAAAAGCACATGAAAAGAGCTCAGGTCAGGGATTCAGTTTTTTCAGTCTACGTTCCAAGACAATGACTGTCACAGACCACCTCCTTCCTGTTCTCCAGGGGACTCTGAAGTTTTTCCTTTGACAGCAGAAACAGAGGTTGATCCAAGAAGAACTAGGATATGATTTGATTGGAAAAAATAGGAGCTTGTTAAACGTTTTTCATTTAAAGGTTTGAGATTTTTTTTCCCCTCAAAAGAAAATGGCATTCATCCATCAAAAGACACTTTGGGAGTTGATGAACAACATGCAGAACCCTTAACATGGCTTTATTTGAAGCCTTATTTAAAAAAATCACATAGCATACATGTACCTCCTTCTCCCAAAATGATCCTAGCTGTTTTCTAGGAACAAAAGCGTAATAAGCCACAGTCTTTCTGACTGAAAGCATCCTTTGCATCAACTGTGCAGAGAATGAGACATCCCATCTGACAGGTGTTTGCTGTCCTGAAGCCATCTCTCTCATTCTCACCACCCTCATTTTTCATAACAATCAATTATTCTTCTATCAACTAAATTAATTTCAATCCCATACCCAGAGAAGGCTCAGAAAGAAACATGCCACCATGTGAGCCAAGAGCTCTTGAGCAAATGAGAGGTTACCAATGCAACGGGAACATCACCATGCTTCTGCCACAAAACTCTTTCATTCGGTTACAGAGAACTCAACAACCCAAGAGGCAGAAAAAGCTTATTTCTGAAGTTTCCGAGAACTTCCTTGTCTAATTCAACTTCCAAGGGAATCCAGAATTTTGTGTAACAAATGTCTCTGCTCTCCGTCTCCCTTTTTGTGTGATCATTTTTAGTCAGACGCAGTCAAGTCTATTGACAAGCTATGACGCGCTTGTTCCTGGTGCTCCAAGTTGCTCCTGCGCTGCTCAGGGCCTAGTGACTGAAGACCTCCGTCTTAAGAATAACTATAAAGCCCCTATTCACTCCCAGTGTCATTTACACTTTCATTAGCGCTATTTTCTCTAATTAAAAAAGTTGATGATAGGGATTTGTGAGCTTAGGGCAAGGAAGTCAGGCCATAAATAGAGTCAGTTCAAAGGGCTATTTCTTCTGGTCTGTTGCTGCTGTAAGTCTAAGTGCCCCCCACTGTGTGCCTGGGCCCCCACATCTGTCAGCGTCTGGACTTCCAGGGCGTGCAGAGGGAGAGCGCCTCGCATGGGAACTGATAACTTCATCAAGGAGGAACAATGGGCTGGAATGCATCAATTAAATTAGAAGAAGAAAAATTACCAGCTAAGGAGCACTCTAAGGGAAGCGTGCTCTACACTCTGTTTTTGTGTTAGCACAACGATGTTGGCGTTTGATTTTATCAGTAGCCTTGAAGTATGGCAACCTCTAGTAGGAAAGCAGTAATTTGGTGGGGGTTTTTAAACATTGAATAGGAGTAAATATAGCTCATAGTTTTATTTATTTACATAGGTACATTTACAGCAATATAATTGTGGCCACGTGGAGAGGCAGCTCTACAGCTTTAGCTATTGGACATAATCAGAGAGGTACAAATTTTCATATGCAAAACTATGGGAATAAAATGAACAAATCGTGATCAAGAGAAAAATTTAAAAAATTATATTGCATTATTAAGTAGAGAAAATGGAAAAAGCTTTTAATGTACCATCAACTCAGTATTTCTTATTATTTCTTACCTTATGGAATATTAACTGCTCTGTTTTCTCATAAGGCATGAAACCTAACCAGTATGTCACTGAAGGAAGTTTAAGTCACCTGAAATCCTTAGCTAAGTTACAAACAACTCACTACCTCTGTAGAGAAAGAACTAGGAAGTGTGCAAATTGTGAGGGAAGAGAGAGTGCATATTCATCATTGGGGGTGGGAAAAAAACCGAACCAAAAACGGATGAAGGGAATAAAAAGGAGCATACCAAGCGCGTATAACCTGTGTGTATGTGCGTCTACACGCATGTGACTTTGCTACGCGTGAGAGCCAGCAGCACACTTGTAAGAATTACTTTCAGTTCAGTTTTAGATCGTAACCTTTCTGCCTGCAGGAAACGAGGACCTTGAAAGAAAGCTTCTCCCTTCTAGGTTTCCTTTTTTCCCCCCCATTCAAATTCTTTTCCACACAGCTAGTTTCTTTCGCAGGTCAGAGAGCACGGTCATGCTGTTATTTTAAGAAAAGAAGCAAATAAATCCAAATAATCAATGCATAATTAAAGGCAGAATAACTTCCCTTTAGTCAGCTTACCAAAATCACTGCTGCAAATGGCCATAAGAAGTTCCACGTTGTCACAAGGACGGCACATAGCTAGAAAAAAAGAACAGTTAGTTACTTATAATACTATAGTATGTCTCATTGCTAAAGGACTGGTGAATTAAGAGAGGAAATGGGGCAGTACTAGCTTAAAGAGCATTATAATCAGAAGCAAACCTAAATTCTTGTTATGCAAATACAGCGGAAGCAAAAAAATAAGCACAGAGGATTTGCAAGAGCCCTTGAGCGACAACAGGGCCTGAGAGCATATAATCCCTTTAACAAGTGATGAAGCATGCAAAAAATATAGCAGAAAACGCAGGACCTGGCACATACCTACCCTCCATCATTTTTCAACCTTTTCAAATTTGGTTCTGTTTTGATAGAAAGAGGGAAGATTCTCCTATATTACTTCTGGATCACAAAAGACAACAATAAAGACAAGCATCTATGTGTGTGCTGGGAGCTACGATGATTTCAGACAACGCGCAGCTCTGCAGCCAGGGAACACTCCGGTATGGCCTACTGAAACGTTAGTAATCCAGTGTGGATGTGGTTGCATTTTATTCCAAGAGTGGGGTAGCAGCATAAGTCATTCAATATATTAGTGATAAAAGAAAACACCCCACACTACATCTGAAGCCTTCATAAGTGTAACACCAGGTCATAGAGCTCATTGAATCAATCAGGCTCTGTTCCCCCATAAATGTAATTTGTTATCCACACACTTGGTACATAGCCTGTTATCAAAAGCTCCCGTCTTGAGTACTGGGCCATCAGGCCAGTGATCCTATTAAGCACTTCCTAAAATGAGCATGTTCCCCGAGTTAATGCCATGAAGCTCCAGCAAACAGCAAAGCTATGCAAAGCGGCACTTTGGACAGGTTAACAAAGAGGAGAGGACAACCCAAAAGTACTATAGTTGCTCTTTTTATTTAACCTCTCCATTTTAAGGGCAGCTTCTTGCCATTGCAACATGGCTTGAACACTCCCCTTTTTAACAGGAGGTTTGCCCAGGGTATTCTTTATTGGGGCAGTAGGGATATAACAGCAGCAGTAGGTGGGTCCTGATTTTTCAGAACTGGGATGGAAAAGGGCCTTCTTCAACCTCAGTGCTCCTTGGATACATAAACGTGTGTGTGAGTAAAGTGCAGAATTATGCTGGTGTAAGAATAGGAAAGAAAGGTAAATGAAGTTTCAAGCAATTTAGATGGCTAATCCCATTTTCAAAAGATCAGCCTAATTTCCAGCGACTGCCTTGAGGCCTTGGGTTCCTGATGAATTTAAATCCCTTCTGAACATGGGATTTGGGCTCCTAATACCCACTCAGGTGTTCTCGGTGATGGTACTGCCAGGGGCTGGGGACACCCATGATCACAGTGCATACATCCAGGACCAAGCTAGCTGCTAATGGAGAGACAGAGTTTCTCTTTATGCCGCAGTGTTCCCTCCCGTGCCTACAGGGTGCCCCTCACTGTGGAAATCTGAAAACATACTGCACCCACCGAACAGTCAGTGAGCTGGCAGAAGGACCTCCCTTGCAATGACAAACCCCTCAGCCCAAACAGCTTCTGTCACTAGGGACGCACGGGCAAGGTCAATGGATATTGGACGCCACCTTGGATCTGCCCCAACAGCAGAGCCCCGAGGCTGGCCCTGCTCTTACCTTCGACCAGTGCCATCTTTTTGAAGTCGGGGCCAGCAGCGCTCTGGTTGCTCAGCAGCTCATACTGGAAGCTGGCTGTCCGGCGGCTGATGTCCCTCTGCGGGCTGGCCTGCAGGAAGAGGGCCACTCGTTGCGGTGTGTGGGCACTGAAGCAAGACACGTGGTGGGGTCGAGCCCCTTCTGCCTCGCTTACCACCAGATGCAGCTGCCCAGCATGTTCCATGTAGATGCTGGCACCCTGGAAGTCACTAGCAGGCTTGATGCAGACAGTGGTGTGCCGGGCACTGGAGAGGTTGGGCTCCAGAACGACACGCAGGGCTCGTGCTGGGTACATCCATTCCAGGGAGCCCTCGGTGCAGCGCAGATGGACCTGCTCCACTGCGCGGGAACGGGGCTCCCAGCTCAAGCCGCTGCCAAGACAATACCATCGGTCCATCACTAATGATACCCACAGCACAGGCAGAACAGCCCAGCGGTCACTGCCACGCTGGCTGCCCAAAGATCCAAGTCCTACTCCCAGCTCTGACTTTATCCTAACTACTCTTAAGTTAACTTCCCCCAGCTGGGCTGCCTTCCCTCCCTCCCTCTGACCACAGCCGCAGCACCATGGGGAAGGGAGGGGGATTGCTCACGCCTGGTGCTACACCAAGGTGCACAGAAAGGCGCCTCAGCCGCTTTTGCCGACCTGCAAATCCATGCTTGGATGCCTACAGCATCCAGAGGGCAACTTCTCTCTGCTAAATAGCAACAAAAACTTTCTGTGTGATAGGACTGGCCAATGCTCAGCTCTCCAGAAAATCCCACCTGTAGGCAGGTAGGGAAGAGAGCCACTGACTCGCAGTAGGAGCTGCACAATGAGTACTGATGTTATGTCTGAAAAGTTGGGTTTAAAAGCCCAAATTTCTAAAATTATTTTTAATGCTTCTGGTAAGAGTTCATCAAGAAAACGTTCCTAATCGAAGCAGGCAGCGCTGACCCTGCTTCTGAGCTCTTGCTCAAGCTACTGCAATTTCATTGCGTTCCGAAAAGTTACTTTTGCCTACGTCACTTAGGAAAATCGAATCCGTAGCAGCAGAATTAGTTAAAAAAAAAAAAGGACAACAAAATGCTGAGGAAAAGGGTATGATTTTTGAGAAAGCTTTGTCGCGTTTTTCCCTCTCAAAGTCACAAAAGAAAAACCGCCAGCAAGGCAGAGCTGCCACCCTTCTCACCCGCAACCGCCTGTTCCCCTGCCGCACGCAACGGGTGAGACCCCAAGGAGCCGCCGGCCCCGCAGCGGCCCCGGAGCACCGAGGCGGGGCTGCGGCACCCGGGACCCGGCTGCTAGGACGGGTCCGGCCCGGTGCCCGCCGGCCCCTCGGAGCCCCCGCTTCAGCGGAGCCCGCGGCCGTTACCCGCCTACCTGCCCCTCCAGCTGCAGTAGTCGGCGGCGCCCGGCCGCTGCCCGCCGCCCGCCAGCAGCAGCAGCCGCAGCACGGCCAGGAGGCAGGGCGAGCCCCGCTCCGCGGCCATGCCGGGCCCGGCCGGCAGCCCCGGCGCAGAGACGCGGCGGCCGGGCGCGGGCCGGGCTATAAGCGCCGGCGGGAGGCGGGGGGTGCCGGGGGGTGCCGGGGCCCGGCCGCCGCCCCCCCGCCCCGGTCGCTCCGCGAGCACCAGGGCGGCCGCAGGTCCCCGCCACGGCGCGGGCCTCGGCAGTGCCGCAGCAAGAACAGAGCCCCGACCCCGGCGGGGGGCCCGGCGGCGATGCTCCGCCGCCACGGCCGCTGCCTTTCTGCTTCCGCGGCGCCTTCTGCATCGCACGGGCCAGCGGCCCCCCTTTGTCTTTAAAATATTTAAAAGTGATTAATAACAGTTGCTCACTGCAGTTTAGGAGGACACAAAAATCGTGTCAACATAATCAAAGCAAACATTGAACGGCTGATGGAAATTCAGTAGTTCCAACTTTTGCTTTCGCGAGCACCTTTCAGGGGCCCGTGCACAAGAAAGCACAAGGGCCTGCAATTGTCATGCTAAAAGCCGGGCCATGCCCGCCAGTAATTAGATCTCTATATGCATTGCCCTTTCCGTATTTTCCGTGAACGCCATGGGGAGCTGCTCTTTTGCAGGTCTGAGCGCGAGGCTCTTTCCTGCAGCTCTCAGGCGTGGAATCAGGATTTTGCAGCAGGCCGGGGACAACGGCCCGGGGCGCTGCTGGGTGGCACATGCGAAGAGCTACGCAGCATTGTTCCCCGCTCAGCGTGACAGTGCCCACGGTCACCAGGACTCTCCAGCCATCTGTTACCCTGTGGTTAGCAGCATGTTCTCACATTGCCTACAGCTGCACAAGGAAAGAGAAGCAGAGTTTGTCCCTCGCATTTCTGCAATTAGGGCTTTTCCTCAAGAGGAAAATATATTTGCTAGAGGAGATATCCTGAAATCAGAGTTTTAGCCCTCAAGTTTCTAACACTGGACTCCTTGAATCTTAGTTGGACCCCCACACAACCACATTACTTTTCATTCACCAAATATTTTACATTTTTACTTTTACTATCAAAAGACAGAAACAGAATTTCAGTCGTGACTTGCACCTTTCTAAGATGGCGTGTTCTTCCCCGCACGTACCTGTGGTGTGACTTCTTACACAACTTTAGGCTAAAGTCTGGCTCAAGTTGGTGCTGTGCACGGTTCACTCCAACAGTTCTAAAAACATTTTAAAATGCACTAAACCTAGATCTTGTATTAACATTAGTGCCAGTGATCCTCAAAGCTCTATGAAACTATTGTCTTAGCCATCTAAATAAAACCTGCTGAATACCTATGCTCCGACCCCATCTTGAATGAAAAACAACACAGAAATAGTCTTTAACAGGTTTGATTGTGGCATAACATAGGAGCTAAGAGGCCAGAGCCAGTCCTCTCTTTTGTGCAAATGAGGTCGGGGAACAGAGGAGAGGACATGGGGAGGGAACTGACACCATGATAAAGTGGCCCCACAGGAGGACTTATTCACTTCCAAAACCCCAGACTAACCCATCTGCTGCCATCAGGAGAAAGCATTAAGCCACTTGATCTCTGAACATCTTCCAGCAGCAGCGTTCCCCCTTCCTGCAGAAAGCCCTGTGTGCGTTTTGCTGACGTGCTCAGCAGCCCTCCCGCCTCCAGTTTACATTAACACCACTTAACACCAAAACATCTCCCGTTAAAACTTATTTAGAAATGCTCTTTGCAAATAAGAAATTTGTAGCCCTATTTCCCCCCTTAGACTAAATTAAAGAGGGTGCATCGCAAACTGTTTTAAGATCGCAAATCACTGACAACATTGGTGAGAAGGAACAATCTAGACATTTCATCTTACTATTGAAGCCTGGGGTCTTTAAACCATTTTAAACACATCTATTATAAAGCCATACAAACTCAGCTCTTCCCCGGGGTTGAATACCTCGAGAAGGATGAACCAGAAGCAGGCAAGCAGCTGCCAAGACACCTTCACAGGTTACCAAACTGTTAGTTTTACCTCTGAATGACATTACCATGGTGTCTAGAAATTTTTCCATATATCTGAGGTTTGAAACGCTTGGACTTTGCATCAGGGATCTCAGGCAGAAGCATGGTTGCAGTGTTCAACAAAATACAACTCTGTTCTCAAAATGACCAAGCTTATCATACTGCAGCCCTCAAAGCCAGGCAGTTATTGTCATCACTAGGCTGTTACAGAGTTGAAAACTCACATTTGCTTTTATGCATAGTGAGGAACAGGAAAAACAGTTTAAATACTTTAATCCACTCACTTTAATCTACAGAGAAATACAGTACAAATAACAAGACAACAAAAAGATGCATTAGGAAATTCAGTGACAGAGTCAGTGCTGTGAAAAATCTGTATTTATAAACTTCTATGAAGAATACAGAGCAGATGTTTCTCAAAAGAGTCTTCCGGGAGCTTAAGTCACAAGAGATAGGCCATGATACAATGGACTGAACACAAGTTTTCTTCAGTTTCATTGTGTTAATGTGGAGTACCACCACAGAACGGGGTGGAGTTCTGTGACTTCACTGATGTTGCAGCTTCTTACAGACAGAACCTGGCCCAAGTACTCAAATAATACACATCACCCATATGTAATGATTGAGCAAACGTCACAATTACAGGGGGCAATGGTATTATCATCCGCTTCAGAAACATTGGATTAAGCCAATGAGGGTGCAAACAAAGCAGAGACTTTTATGAGATGTTCCACAATTGCACCTCCTGTGCCTACGCAGCAAATAAAGAACACACTTCCCAGCTTTTATGACTAGGAGTTGTACAGTAATACCTCCTCATCCTCTCATTTCAGCCTGCCTTCTTTTAAAACACAAAGGAAAAACAATTTGGGATCTGAAAGCATCACTTGATGTTGAGAAAAAATTATCAAATTTTGACTTTAAACATTTATATTGGAGGTTCAATATTATGTTGGTTGGTTATTTCTTTGCAAGATCTCATACACTTTCCAGCTGTGAGCATTTGGGTTTGCTCTGAGTTTTTGTTTTCTGAGAAGAGAGGTGGGAATGGTGCAGACGGCTTTTGCTTATGTTTGGGCACTAAATAATACATATCTCAAACTGCACCATAAGGGAACAACTGTTCTGTCAAGAGTACACCAATCAGTCCTTCCTTACCGTTCTGTGGGAAAACAAAAAAAAACCCTGAATCCCAAGTGTCACCTTTCTTGGTTGAAAAAAACTAAGATGTTATAACTTCTACTTTTTGATCTATTACTTGCATTTTAAGCTCATTTTTTATCTATTTAGTGCAACTTCAGAATATATGCATAAACACATTCAATACAAATCCCAAGTCACAGCATCACAGTATTTCCAAGCTAAAGAATAACTTTAAAAAAAAAAAAACAAACCTGTTAACATGCTGGTATTTTCTTGTAAATAGTTATTACTAATTTAAAGTTACATCTCTTAAAAGTAGTATTTTTACAGTATTCTGATCACTAATTACTAAATAGAAACAAATACTGTACATATTGAAGTTACAAGCTACAAAAATAAAAATCCATTCTGTTTAACTATAAAAATCCTAGAAAGAGAAGATGGCTGGAGGTACTCTAAGGATTACAGCAGTTGGTAGCAGACAAAATGGCTTTTGAGGGATGTAAACTTTGAAGATACAGAATGCAATAAACTCACACTGGAAGTTCTCACCTTCTCTTAAAAAGAAAATTATTTTTATGCTGAAATCTACAAACAAGTTGCAAATGAAACAATGTAAATGAAACAAATTAATTACATACAGCAATAAGAGTATATAGCACAGTAAACAGGGCAGTATTAATGAGAAACAAAGTAAAATTTTGAATACATTCATACTTTTGAACAGTTAAGGGCCAGATCCTCAGCTAATGTAAATTGGCATAACATCACTAGGTTTAGTCAAGGCATGTGGCTTTATTCCAGCTAGAAGTCTCTCCCCAAGACGCCCAAAACCTGAACTAGGTACTCAGCACTCTTAGCGAGATAAATAAATCTTGGTCATGCCGTGCTTTTAGAACTGTGGCCTACACGAAGCTGAAATACAGAATATGTAAATTCTCTCAATGTACCCAATTGCTACATGAACAAGTGGTTTCTGTTGTCTCATTCCTGTGTTCAGGAAGCAGCTATCATTTCTCAGAAAAAAAAGTCAGAGCATTTTTAAATAAGTGGTTCACATTCAACAGGATCAGTTATGCTACTAGTATTTTTAAATCTGAAGATAACCTAGCTGACTCCTAACTGAAGGGTCAAATCTTTTTTCTTTTCCAAAAGGAAGAAAACTGCTTGTGGTCAGTATGAAATACAGAACAAAAAAGGATTTTCAGTTAGAACACATGCAAAGATTCCTAAGTGTCCTACTCTTACTCATAGATTAACTAACTAGGAAACAGTGGTGCTCTACCAGAAAGCATTTGTTGCCAAGTAAAAAAGAATAGGTATTATAACATTGATACCGTTATGCTGTTCACAGCTAAGGTACAGTGCTTTAAGTTTTTTTTTAACCAGTGAGATACAACAACATACAGTATAAGAGCTGTGAGCTTCAGTGCAACATAATGCAGAACCAGAAGGAACTGGCCAAACCGAAACCAGAACCTTTTAACTATCAGTTCTCAGAACCTGTGGAGAATGGGGAGGTTCCTCCCCAGCAGCAAAGAGCAAAAATTGTACTTTCAAAATAGGTTAGGGGGACTGGGAACCTTTGGAGTCCTTTCTAATGTTTTCCAGGTGTGGTGATGGTGACTGAAAAAGCCAAACAGGTGGGTTACTGCACTAAGAATAAGCTGTGTGAAGCCATTCCAATTTTCTTTTCTGATAAGCTAGCTGGCTTGAAGGATAAAGTGGATAAAAGAGAAGCTCACTATCCTGATTTCAGCAGAACTTTTGATACTGTCCCAAATGACATTTTTAGCTGAAAGTGAGCCAGCATAAAATGAGTAATTAAGTGACTGAGGGAAAGAAGTACTTACTGAGTAGTTGTAAACACTAGCAAGACAAAGTGTACAGGGGAACAAACTCTCAATCTGAATCAGCTGAAGTTATAAAGTTAAACTTTTAACTTACTTTTGCTATCAGCATTGCCTCAACAAGATGATTTTCTCCAAGTGTGTTCAAACATGGTAGCATTTTCTTTTGCAACCAGGAGAAACTCAAGTCTGTTTCCTGAGAGCAAGTACTTAAAGCTTCTAACTAAAGTAAATGGTGTTTCAAGTTACTTAGTGCCTAAGAAAAGCAAGACCTGGGAAAAAACCCACCCCTATGAAGGGGTAACATCGAAAGTGAACATATAAAAAAAGTGTATCAAATGCATGAATTATGCTATACAGTCTTTACATTATGAACATGAAATGCAATTCATATCAGTGCTAAGAAAAATGTTCAGATTTGAACATAATTCCAAATTAATTTGAAACAGAAATATCACCATTGCAGTAGAAGGAAAACACAAGACTATGTTCTTTAATAACTGCAATAATTCCGAACTGCTGTTAAAAGTATGCTCTAAATACTACCCTAGCCTGCTTTAAACACCAGGAACAGTAGACGTACTTAGAAAAAAATACGTAAGTGAATGCCATTCACCTCAGCTGTTTTTGAAGACAAAGAATGCAAGTTTGGCCTTCAGACACCTTTTTAAAAAGTCCAGACATGGAGAAAGGTCCAAAACGCAGGTGGCATTTGAAACAGTTTAACCCTGCTATGAATTGCTGAAGTAAAAACACAAAGTAAAACAAAGCCTATGACAAGAAGTTCTGTGGACATGAAAATATGCATATACACTCTCTCAACGTGCGTGTAAACAAGTGAGGTTTGAGCAAGGCAGGAAGCTGACTCACAGAAAGGCTCTCCGTACAAGTTTAAGTTTTTTGTATTGTATGTCACAGGACTGAGAACCTACAGTAAAGTAAGTTATCAGAATCTGACCAAACTTCAGTTAAACTAGTGTATGCAGCAATAAAAATTAAACTTTGTGAGTTCACTTTTGAGTGCTTGACAATTGATGTTGTTATTCACCCTGTACATTTTGCACAAAGGTATACTGTATGAAGACTGCCAGAAGAAACTATTCATTATTTGTCTTTTTGAAACATCGCTTTCACTATTTTTCCAATGTTAATCATTAACAGGGTAAGGGAAAATTCTTCCGCACAGGACATGAGCTCCAGCTGCAGAGTACCCTCTTCTGGATAGAGAATGTACTGCAGTATTTTCAGGTTTCCAATCTGTTTTCAGAAGAGCTACAGAGTAGCTATTGGTACTGGTGCTTTATGCGCCTACAACATTAAAACAGCGTGTAACAGTTTTACAGTCACAACACACATGACACCATTAAGCAGCTACAGCTATATTACAAATTAGAAAAGCTCATTTATGTTAACATTAGAATCTGGGAGCCCATTGCTGACACCTACTGTTTGCAGTTGGACTAAAACTTGAAACAGTTCCATAAAAGTAACTCAAAACAGGGTTTAATCCAATTTGCAACATATTGGAAAGGAGGATACATTGAAATCAAAGGACAGCATGCTGGAAACAGCAAGACTTCCCAACAGATTCTAGTGCTAACACTATATGTTTAAAAATAACCTTTTTTTGTCATGCATATGACAGCTACATATAGTTACAACAGAAGGATGACCCTCCTGTCTGATTGGGAACCTGACGCTTCAACCTTACAGAATATTCTCCATACATAAATACAATTTTACAAGACACAGCCCCATGCTTACAATGGCTACGTTTGCTACCTATCATTTGCTGCAATCACTAACAGTCAATTTGGGAAACACAAACTTCTTCACTTCCACATGCAAGGAAGGGGTGATCTGTCCAATACAAACAAGACCATTTACCAGGGGTTGTCCCAAACAAGCACCTAATTAGATGCTACTTTCACTTCTAATTCTCCTTTGTTTCTCCAAAAGGAATGATGAATTGACACTTCCCAAAGAGGATTTCACACATTTAAGACTGGACTCCTAGCAAGCCGCAGTAAGTGAGAGCATCTTGCCTGCACAAACATAGCACAACATCACTGGTACCCACTCGGGCAAAGCACAAGTGGGGAAGCCAGATCACCTACTATAAAAAAGGGAGACTTTCAAAGCCTTGGCATCGATTGTTTTTTTTCTAATGTCAGGAGTTCAAAGAGTGACGTTTTTGAATGGTTAAAGGTTCTTAGGCTGTAAAACAATTTGAATAATCATCTGGTCAACTTCAAGTAACTCTTTAAATTGTATTATGAATAGTTTAGATCAAGTAGCCAGTGGTGTCATTTCTCTTGAGAAAATACTGCCTTTCATAGTACATACACTACCTTTCCAGACTTGTCATTTGTTTGTAAACAATAGTTACGCAAGAACCATAGCATAGAACTTAACTATTTTTAGGATGTTGATGGTTACAAGTTATTAAAAAAAGTAATAACTTAACTAGTAAGATTTTTTTAAGCTAATACAAATTGAACCTCATAACTAAAAAAAGAAAAGGGTAGCGGATTTATCTAACATAGTGTACTTTTGGGTACTTTAAACACTTTTAACATAGATTTAACTATTAATTTGTTCTCTATATTTACATACAATAAAATAATTAAGATGAGGTGTATAAGGCTCATGAATATGGAATTTACAATGGCTTCTGCTTTACAGTTCATTACACTCTAATCACATTTTCAGGCAGCTATAAGTTCACTGATAATCAGTAGTATTTAAGATCTAGTACATACACTTTCTACAACAAATATCATCAAGTTAAAAATGCTCTCCAAAGAGGATTACAATTGAAGGTTTTAAAAATACTGACTTTGCCAAGGTTTCAATAAATTATTTTAAAATACAAATAGTTCATTCACCATTAATGCAAATATCATTTTACAGATTTCTGAAAAACGGTTTCATTTTACAAAACCTAGAAACATAGCCTACTTTACCCAATGATATCACTTTCAGTTAGCATAAAGAAAAAAGGGGAAAAAAAAAGATTAGGGGAGTTCTGACAAAAGCAGCAACATTCAAAGTTCAGACTAAGGCTCTCAACTTCTCTTATGATCTTGGCTTATGGATGATACATTCAGCATAAATGCTCTTCCTAACTGGAAGATCACCTTCAGTAACTCAACTGGACTTAACTGAATTACTTAGTGACAAATTTTAAACCTCAACTCTCACCTGCTGCAGGCTTAGAATACCTACAACAGAAAAGAAAAAAGGAAGCCGATTTTTATTTCTGTTAACCATGAAGATGTTTTCACCTGAGAAGCTTTTAACCCAAGAACCTTCAGATACGCCAAACTGACAATTTCCGTGTACTGTTGTATGTTGTTTTAACCTTTACTATCAGTATAGACCACGAATCTTGTTTCTCGCCCTATATTCATATGGGAAATGAAGTTTCAGGTCCAACAAGGTATCTTTGAACCCCTAAGAGCCAGTCAGAAAACAAATGCTTCCATGCTTTTTTTCACAATCAAATTATACACATGAACACTGGAATTTGCTAACTTCTGCAAACTTAGCTCTCAACCTCCACACTTAAACAGGTCACAGACTGACTTGCTATTGATCATTTTCAGGTGATTATGAAGCAAGATCTTTAACAAGCCTTTAAAAAACCCCACATTTACCATTCATCATTATTTCTTTAAAACCCTCCTGTAAACAGCTAAAAAAGACAGCTCCTTTGTCCAAGTTTTCCTCCAAAAAGCCTCCTCAAGAACTAAGATGTTGCTATTTAGAACAACTAGAGTTAGTCTCTCACTGAACTGAAGCAGAGCCAGTCACAGGATCATTCAGTGCAAGTCATGGTACAACTACTTTGAAGTTGTATCTTGGGTACTCGGGACCTCAGGAGTACTCTATCTATGGCTTACAAAGCCACTGAAAAACGTCACTCGCTAACAGAACATTTCCAGAAACCTTTGGTCCAAAAGCATCTTTCTTGCTAACCACCTTCCCAAGAGCTTCCAGATCCTCTGCTCTCCCAGTCAAGCCTATTGGATATGCACTGCACAAGCAG
Organism: Mycteria americana; assembly: GCF_035582795.1. Lineage (NCBI taxonomy): Eukaryota > Metazoa > Chordata > Aves > Ciconiiformes > Ciconiidae > Mycteria > Mycteria americana. The sequence goes on along the minus strand of NC_134380.1, from coordinate 9,430,264 downwards.
GTGCAACAAAAAGTATTTGTCCTGCTCCCAAGAAGAGATGGCAGCCAGGAGCAGGGTCTGGTCAGAAAATCAGTCCACATCCTACTTGGTCTGGGTTTCTGTTCTGGAACTGTTCTGGGGAAGAGGGCAGGTGGAAGCAGGCCAAACTCCCAGCTGTTCCCCTTTCCAAGGGTATCAAACCTTCTGCGTACTGTATTGTGTATGTGCATAAGATCTGATTCCACAGCAAGGAAGGGCTGCAATATATGTCTATTTCCTGCCGTCAGAGTAACTAACTCTGCCAGCTAAAAAGGCTGGGCATCACCACCAACCTAAAAGGCAAAACAGTTCTGGTAATTCAGCTGTGAAAGTTTTCATGAATGTGAAACCATGGCTTTTTCCTCAGCTCTAGTTCATTCACAAGTATGAACCTTACAGCACAAACTTTAATCTAGATTAGGCATTCTCAGTGTTTTCAATGAGCTGAAGTTCATCACTGTATTACGTGAAATTCCACAAAACCTATACATCTTCATCCGTCTGTTCTCTCGTGTGGTCTTGCTCAGACACGCTGGAAGCTTCGTCATCTGTTTGTTCACCCGAGTGATACAACATCAGTGCATGTGTCTTATGAGTTATGGTAACAGTGCAGGGCCCCTGAGCCCATGGCTCTCCATCCACCTGCATCGGCATCTTTGAACTCTTCAAGATCAGCTAGTATTAAACAGAAGAACACAGAATCATAGCAGTTCAAAGTAGCTCTTAAGATACCTTTTACAACTACAGTATACTGATGCTGCACGTTTTCAGCCTGGCCAGGGAGAAACTTCGTATATAATTAGTTGCATTCAGAGGCCACCAACCACAGCAACAGAGGACTGTGAATTATGACATAATTAATTTTCACTAAGCAAGAGAAACATCGAGCTCAACTGCAAACTGCAACTTCAGATCAGACAGTTGAGTGCTTGAGATTCTATACTGTGTATTTGAAAAAACTTGGGGAAACAGGTTCATGAACCCCACTTACCCTCACTGTATGTGCCTGCCCTAGGCGAACAGGATTTGCTAGTTTCACCTGAATCTGTGCACAGTGGAAAGAACCATGAACACCGACGACTTCCAGAAGTCCATCATCATGTCTACGAATTAAGAAAGGAGACTCTTTTTAGTGATGCTCATGAGCTCTAGAATACGTGTCCAAATATTACACAGTCCTTTTATAGCTACTCCTATAGAGAAGACAAATATTATTCTACAAATATGTATCTGTTTGTGCTGGACAACAAATCACACTGAATGGCAAAGGAAGCCATAGAAAAACACAAGTATGGAGCAATACACCAGCTGATACACCCTAGCTAGCTTCTGGAAATTATGGATATATGACTTGCCAAGACTCATCGTGCATATTTAAGGCCCACAGTGGATTTTTCTTCCATAAATTTGTACAGTTTTCTGTATTTTCACTCAGTTATTAATCTACAGGAAAATCTTTTAATGGCCTAATTTTTTAGATTTTGGTAAAAGATCCCTGCCCAAATATTTTTAGAAATCCAGGATCATAAGCCTTGTAACAAAACCATGAAGTATATTTATATACATGGCTTCTGAAGAAGGAAGTCACAAGAGGGAATAACTAATGTACCCACCTATTCTCCTCTTTAGTATTGCTCCAGCCAACTTACTCAAGCATAGGAGTCAAATTTTTGGCTTGCTTTGTTTTTACTTTATATTTTAACCTCTGTAAGATGTGTTTTTCATATTCTGAAATGGACATATCTTCTACCTTTTGAAGGCTACCTTTGTTTTTAATAGCACCTTCAATGTTATTGCTTAAATATGCCAGACATTTTAAGAAGGTCTTAAAAAAAACTTGATGTGTGGGATGCACTTAGTCCAAGTCTCTAACATGAGGAAAATAAAAAAAATCTGAGATAGCCTACTATCACAAGGAATCCTGACTTTCAGACAAGGCTGGCTATATAAGCACAGCCTACTGGAGGGAATTGCTTACACTACAAGAACTGTTAAAAGGAAAAAAAAAGAAAAAGATGCACTGGGTACCTCGCCAAGGGATAAGGTTCATCACCCATTCCTTCCCAGAGCCTACAGCCACCTCCCCAGTATCCAATATTCAGGACAATGATGCCTTCCAAATTGGGCAACTCGATTCTCTCGCCATCCAACTCTAGCTTTAAAAGACAAACAGAAGTTAATTACTGTGGATCAAATTCAGTACTTCAATATAAGCTAGTTATTCTCTTGATGCATTTAATAGGCTTCCACTTGAAGAAAAACTGGCCCTGTACAAATAGAACATGTTTTCTTTTCATACTTTAAAAAAATTACTTCTGATTTCACTAGATATCCTAAGCTGTAACAAATTTCTGTTAATAGAGAAAAGAAAAAGGAACTCTCACTTATGTAAGTCTCTGGTGCAAAGGCAAATTTTATCTGAATATCAGTACTTGAACTGATAGAACTGAGTCAAGGCCAGAAAAAAATTTTGGAATTTTCAGTAAGCTCAAAGACATGAATTCCATGAAGTAAGCTGCAGATAGCAAAAGAAACATCAAAAATACTCCCAAGTCCTTATACAAATATCATATAGATGTAAACTGCAAAGCTTTTCCCCTTTTCTTTCACAAGGTAAGTTTTTACACTCCACTGACTGTCCAGAGAATAAGCAAGTTAAAAAAAAAAAAAAAAACCATAAACAAAACTTACCTCAACCTTTTTGTTAAGATCTTTACATTCTTGTACTAAGCAGTCTTTGGTTCCATAAAAAAAATAAACAGCCTATTAAAAAAAAAAACCAACAGGGAGAACAGAAGAAAACACTGTTAGAAAAAGACAACACATATGAAGACTATTTGAAATATTCATGTATAGTTATTGTTCTGCAAACCTTATCTAAAATTCCTATGTAACACATGTGCACATCCTTCAACTAAGCTTTTTCATGAAATAAGCTACAACTTGCATAAGAAACTTGCTTTCCCCTTTAAAAGGAAATAGGCAACGTCCTTAACCCATTAAGTTCCAAAGCAAATGAGACACCTAAATAAAAACTGAACAAACAGCATATTCTGTCAGCAAGCAAGCAGAGGCAAGGCAGAACACTTGTGAGTAGGCTGGAAACATGTTTTACCCATGGAATACCTCCCCAAGAAAAATGAGTTCAAACTGTTAAAATGGAATGAAGGAAGTAGAGGAGTAAAGCAATGTAGAACAAAAAATAACCGTAAGACAAGTCAACAACTACAAGAGAAAATGTCACTTTACCAAACACACCTTATTAATAATTCTGCTGGAAAACAGAGAGGGAGTCTTCTCACGATGAGCATGAAAATTTAAAGCCATGAGAGCATCAGGTCCTATAGAAAAGTAGTTGTTCATTGTGAATACCTGCAAGACAGGACTTCTAGTTATGGTCTTATTAAATATCTTTATTAGGATTTAAAAGTCACAGTGTTTAATGCGAAGTAGGTAATCAGAAAAGTAAGTATAAACATACAGGTATTCCATAGAATCCATATTTATACTTGCAAACCATACCTTTGGTTTCCTTAAGTTGTAGTATCCTTTGTTTGTTACTTGTACCTTCCATCTGAAAAACAACAGCCATTACTCAGACTCATGACAGACTGTTCTCAGTGTCAAAGCTGTAGTTAGGAATCTCATATCTATACTGGGATCAAGTCAAAAGATTCAAATTCAGTTAAATTATGAAAGAGTTAAGCCTTGTAGAACAACCAAGTAAAGACTAATTTTGGACCTCAATTATTTCGCAGTTCCCTCCAGCAATACTTGTGTTTCTTTACATATACTGCTGCAACTGGCTGTCAGTAGAGCTATAGTAGTATTTGGTTCTATAGAATTTATCTTTTCACTGTTACTTACCTGTCTAGTTTGATTCCATCTGCTTCCATGACATTTCGTAAGATTTGTTCCACAGGGACTTCTCCAGCATAACCTGCACCCCAGCCCAGTGTATTAGACAGGTCATTACCTGTTCCCAGAGGTAAAATTGCAACTTGTGGAATATAACGTTCTTGCCCCTAGGATACAGAAACACTGCATATTAGCTCCTTCTTTAGCACTCATTTTCTCCCTTTTACCCTCAAATGTTCAGGTTAGATAAATATCATGAATCTTCATAGCAGCTTGTTAGGTAGTGCAGAGCAATAGAGCTGGTAGCGCTAGCATAGCGGGTAGCACATTTAAGTACTTATTGTAGGGATAATGCAAAGGAAGAAAATGTTAAACCATTGTGAGAAGAAAAGAGAATACAAACACAAAATGGAAACAATGCATTATTAATACTGAACAGAGTATTCCTTCAAAAGAATGATACTTTGGATCTAGAAGTGGAAGCCTGAACTTCTCATCTGATTTCCTGATTATATGCTGCTGACTCACTGCAGCCATGGGTAAGTTACTAACACTATTAGTGCACATACCTCTGGGAAGTGATACGAACAGCTAAGAGAGATGTAACACACAAGGCTGTGAATCATAACAAGACACCAAAATGCTCTTGCAAGACTGAAGTGAGGTTAGGTCTAAAACAACAGATGCACATAATACTAGCATATTCAACCACGGACAGAAATTCACATACTCAAAGAAGGAAAGTCAGTATCTAAGTTTCAGGGATGCCTCATACACACAGATTCAACTGTCATCAACAGATGGAGCAGATGATAATCACCTCTGCAAATGACAGAGTAAGTGACAGAAGCAGACATTCAAAATGGCCACCTTAGCAAAGGTCTTCGCTCTCTTTATGACAGAAGGGTGAACAGTTATTTCAGATGTATTATGGCCTTTGAAATCCAGCTGTGAAAAGTACTTGCAATAACTGGCATTATGATTACTATTTTATCAAGAAGAGGTATCAGCCAGGTAATCTGTATTTGAGATTCAAGATAAAGGAAGGGAGCAAATAACCTACTGCTGATAATAAAAAGGTTTTGCTGATAATCTCAACAGTATTTATGTAACCCCAATGACTCAATTTGAATACTTGGAAACAAAGAAGAACTCAGATTTCATCAATTATATTGCCTGTGAGGGACAATATATCAAGTGTCCAAGACCAAGTAACCATATACTCATATTCATTAACTTTTATAGTTACACTTTGTTGTATTTCTACTTTATCAGTATGTAAAAATTCTCAAAGAAGCTCAGTTTGACTATGCATGAAGTTGTAATAATGGCCTTCAACTACAACATTTCAGGTATTAACAAGAAAGCTGCAGGAAAAAAAACAAAAAAAGACATTGATATAAGAAGCATAACTTTCTTCCTTTTATCACAAGAGAAAAAGTTTAATAGGTAAAGCACTAAGTCCTAGTAATTATTCTTAATTCTTAATTTTCTCAGGAGTTCTTAGTAGTACCCTGTAAATTGGAATATCTTCCATCTCAAATCAACAGTAAACACACAGCTTATTTTTACCTTCTCTACTTGCTGTTAATAGGTGAGGCTCCAGACTTATAGATTCTTTAGAGTACATGATAAGGAGCAGAAGCAAATTACTGCACTAATTCATGCACTGGCAATATAACCAGTATAGCCAGAAAAATTATGAGGTTATTATAAAAGATTGAGCGTGCTGGGAGAAATAAGCAGTCAGAGCACATTAGCCATTATTAGTGATGCTGTTTACATCAAAATAAATCTGTTTAGACAAAGAGGAAAGAACAATGCATAAAATATTATACAGTTTGTTCTTTTCTTGTTCTACAGAAAAGAACGACTTTAAATATAATTTAAAATCTAAAGCTTTCACGTTTTTCCTGAACTACAGGGACTCATAAGAGGATGCATTCCCACCCCCCAGCATGAATAAGCAATTCTGCAAATATTTCTCTGCAGGCTTATTCAGGAAGATGAAAACAATAAATGCAGGTAAGAGATTAGGTGTAGCACTTTAGCAGCTCCAAAACTCATTTCACCATAAGACATCTTTTAATTTAAACCACAATACCTTTATCTTCATTTCATCAATTGCATCCAGGACCCAGCCTACTGTGCCATCCCCACCACAGACAAGAACCCTGACAGTGTTGCAAGGCAGCAAGGTACAAAGTTGGAGTGCTTTAGCAGGTGCAATTTTGCTTAGATCAAAAACCTAGAAGAAAAGAAAATAAGCAGTTCTGTAAGTTCACAGAACATGACTCAGGATTTGCCTCACAGATAAAAAACTTCAGGAAGTTCATGCTAATACAAAACAAAGATTCTCCATTTACAATATTACACTAACAAGTGAGCTGTCTTGACTTTTATGAGTAGGATTTGGTTTCCCAAATTCACAATAGAGCTCCAGTTGTTTCACTAGGAATAAATGCCATTGATAAACCAAACTGACAGAGTCCTAAGAAAAGTCTGTATCTAGACGCATTATGATGAATTCTGTAAAGGTGAAAAACTTCCGATAAAAGTTATTTTTAAATACTCAGCATACAAAGAAGTTTATTCTTTAAAGCCTTATTGGGATGCATTTAAAATAAACACATAGTGATTTCTATTAGGCTATATTCTAAGGCTGGGTTTTGAACTTTAAAGGAAGAGTATTAAGGTGCAGCCAGGAAATCCAAGGAACAACTAACGGCCTTACGTCAACATCCTGTGCCATCCCAGTGGATTTTAAAGGGAAAGCAAAATCACAAAGCAGCAACTGTAAACACAGACGTTTTCACAAGTGAAGTGAGGATTTAAACAAATACAGGTTTCAAATTAAGAGATTGAAATATTTCATTTTCTACAATTTGAACACTGTTTCAAGTGCCAGATACTTACCATTACCAGAATTACCACAAGTATTACTATAAAGAGAACACTGGACCAGTGTTAGAACCATAACAAACCTTGGGGTGGGAGGAGCCTCTGCACTTTTGGTGTCTCTATATAAGCTACTCTTTCTAAAAGAACAAACTGCATGAATTTGTTTCCTTTACTGATCTTCCACAAGATCCTACTGCCATTGTGTAAGCAAAGTGATGTTTATTCCAGTTTAAACTTTTATTTTATTATAGTGACTTTTCACTGTAAATACCTGAACGGGGTTCAGCAGAATTTTAAATTCTCCTAGTAAAGTTTCACCCATGTTGTTTCCACTACGAGTATTAGCCAGTATGATTACTGGCATCCAGTGTTTTCTGCAGTAAGGTACTACCTGCAAAAAGGTAACAGTAAATCAGTCACACAAATATTGCACGTTTGAAAATGTTTCAAGCCTTGCTCCAAAACCTGTCCCCTGAAAGTGCTGAAATGAGGAAGTTACCAATTAGGTTGAAGTAGTCAGAATAGCAACAAATACTTCTGACACACCAAGGCTGAAGATTTTTGTTCTACAGTGCCTAGGACAATGAATACTACAATGCTATGAACATAGTAGTAGAAAAACACAAAGCATTCAAGGAAGTAAGGTACCCAAATCTCAGTGTTGTTTTGGAATAACAAAATCCAAATGTCTGTTCATGCTTCAACTACCATGTTAATAAAATGACAAACACCTCCAAATTAACACTGCAAGTACTTCACATACATTGAAACATTTACCTGATAGTTATTAACCTGACAACGTACTGAGTTCAAGTTCTAATGTTTCATGGTTTGTTTGTTTTTTAAAAATATATTATAAAACCAAGAAGCAGTAGACAATCACCTTTTCATAATTGGTTCTTTTGTCTTTACGCATCTGGTTGATTGTAGACAAATAGTATGGTGGAATAATTAAGTCTCTGAATTCTCCAAATGTACACTCCTCAGTCTTTAAACAATCCATAATGCATTCATCATGTACAGTGAACTGACACCATACACATCTGGAAAAAAGACCAAAAAACATGAAAAAAAAATCCTCAAGCAACAGGCACATTGATTTTGCTCATTTATTTTAGATAGACTAACTTTCTGAAAAGTACTTATGTTTACATGCACCATTATTGAGCACTATTTTAAGCATGTTATAGAGAAAACCACGCCTTCCCTGGAAGTTTACATGACTACACATTGATCAGAAAATGACATAACTTGGTCATGTGCTTGCAAGTCTAGAAAAATATTTGAATTCTGTGGAAAAAAACCCCAACAGTTTTAAATTAATTCTATTCTTTTTAATTCCAAAACCAGGTTCTATAAATATCCTCTTGCATTATCTGCAATATAAAGTTACACTGAAAGCTTGTATGAGAAACTGAACTCCTATCCATCCTTAAAGAGCACAGATAAAACACTAGAGTTCAATTTAATAAAGTCTTATGAGTAACATTAATTAATACATTTAAGATTGATGCTACCCCTTTAAGTCTGAAACCTAAAAGGTTACACAGTACTGTACAAGGCTGATGGGATTTTGTTATGCAAAACTGCTCAGCTTTTTGACCTATTCTAAAAGCTGTCCTGGAAAATGGACTAGAACAAGAGGAAATACTGCAATATCCACTGCCAGCCTCTGCAGAATGTTAATCCTTGTTTGCTACATCTAAAGCCTTGGTTTAAGCAGCTGTAAAAGCTATCTTTGGAGTCCTGACTAATCCAGCACACAATCAGAGTAGCAATGATACTTGCCCCGTACTGTGACTTTCTTCTTTTTCTCTTCTTCCTTCCCCCTTTGCCTCCAAAATCCTCTCCTTCCCTCCTCTCCTATGCACGCTCTCTCTCAAGGTTTTGTTTCTGACAGTATGCTCATTTACATTGTAATTCTGCTTACTTACCAAGCAATTTCACAGTACCACACAGAAGCAAACGAAAAGCTGGCAGAATATATGCTGGGAAGATGACATCCTTTGAGAAGGCTGAAGTAACACACAGTAGTCAGGACCTGGACCACTAGCACTATATTTTGGCATAATATGCCACTATGCGTCATACTGACAACTTTGCAAGCAGCTTTACTGATGACAATGCAAGCCCATTCAATGGTTCCTTGAAATTTTTTAATACTCTTACCACAAACTTTAACAATAGATTATATTATGGTAGCTTTTAAAACTTCCAAGCTTTTTTTGAGTATTGTTAAAAATTAACTTAAACCAGCTATAGGACGGTTGTTTGTTCTAGTTACACTGAGCAGATGCCAGTTTTGCAGAGATGCATACACATTTTGGTGCTCTGAATTGTGGGCTGTGCCACCCAAATTGCTCAGGCTATCCACTGTACAAATGACAAGTGCGTTAGAACCTTCTTAAGGTCATCCCTAAAATGTAAACTCTCTTGGACACAGAGAGCCTTTTATATGTAATTATACAGTAGCTAGCACCTCATGCTGGAGTAATGCAATTAAGAGGACAAGGAGACATGAGATGCAATGTCATACTCTTAATCCATGACTCAAATTACCCACAAGCATCCATTTTAATTTTAGGTTCTTTGAAGTTGTTTTTTTAACAGTTTCATATTTGACTACTGCAGGATCTCCTTCGGGGTCACGTGTTCCAATAACCCTGCAGAAAATACAATACTGATATGGCATCGTACTTTCTCATACAAAGTGAAAATGCCCCTGCAGTACCTGTAGTCACAGAGCTTGGGCTGTGTGCCGCACTGTTGTTTGCATATCATACAGCAGCTGCAGAGCGGGACATTGCCTCTGATCCAGTGGTGTGGCATAGACCTGTGGGCTCCACCATTCCTCCTCATCATAATTTCCTTGCAGAGAAAAAGCTGGTCAGCCTTCTTGAGGCATCCTTCGCTGACACGCAGACCGCAGCAGTTGCAGAAAGCACCCTGAAGGATGTGCTGAGCACACACGCAGCAGTAGGAGGGCTGGCCAAAGAGGTCTGTGTAGTGCCAGTCATGCTTGCTCTTGCGAAAGATGTCTCGTATTAACACCTGCCGCCGGGACCGCTGGAAGCTGCACCACAAGGTGATCAGCACCGGCAGGATCACGGAGCACAGAGTCCAAAACACCAAACTCCAGTCTGCGACGATCGAGGAGGAAGTGCCGCTTCTGCTCTCCGTCCCTTCCATTCCTCAGCAGCTCAGCCTCACCAGCCTAACCCCTCGCACCAGTCGGGCAGACAGCAGGGCGAGCCCAAGAACGGCCCCCTAGTTCGAGGAGCCAACGCGCAGCTTCATGAAACATCTTTTAATCCCTTATTAGGGCTAAGCACCTATTTGCTCCTACATCTGACCTACCAACCAACAGAAGGATTTCAGTGCTGGCCAGGTGCGAGGGGCTCCTCCGCTGCCTGCCCGGGCCTAGCGCAAGGTCGGCCGGCGCCCGGCCTCCTCCCGGCCCGGCCCTTGTCTCGCCCGCTCCCCCCAGGCGCAGGAAGGAGCCGCCACACAGCTCCGGCTGCCCCCAATCTCCCCACTTCCACTCAAGCCCCTCAGCGGGGGTGGGGCCGGCACCGCGCCGAGGCCGAGGCCCCGGCCCCTCACACCACTTCCCCTCAGGCCGCCGCGCCCCCCTCCGCTGCCCTGCGCTGGGGGCCGCCGCCGGCCGCCCTCGCCCCGCGCCCGCTTCCCCCTCCGCAGCGCGGCGGGGGCTCCTGGCGGCGGCTCCCCGCGGCCGCTGCCGCCTGCGCTGGGCCGAGGGGCGGCCGCAGCGGGCAGCGCGGGAGGTGGCGAGCGGCGGCCGGCGGGGATGCGCGGGGCGGCGGAAGCGGAAGCGGCGGAGGGCGGTTGCCAGGAGACGGGCGCCGCCCGGAAGCAGGCAGGCGGGTTTGTCACCGATTTATCACGGCTGCGGGTTTATCGCCAGCGGCGCCCGGCAGCCGCGACAGCGCGTGGCAGAGAGGCCCGGCTCCAGCTCCAGCGGGGACAGGGCGGGAGCTCGCTGGGCACAGGGCCGCGGCCGCTGGGCGGCAGCCCAAGGCGAAGGGCCTCGGTGGAGGAGGAGGAGGAGGAGGAGGCTGCCGCCGAGCTGGCTTCGGGCTAAATTATCGTACTATGTGTTCCTTTATTACCCCAACCATAAATGCTTCCCCCCCATAATTTCGTTCTGCCCTTACGTGCTATACTGTTTCCCCTGTAGCAGTTCTAAAAATAAATAGTTGCTGCTATTAGAAACTACAGGTTTTTGCACTTTCCAGACAGTATCTTGAACGATTACGTAAATCCATATACATAACATTCCTTGCGTTTTAGGCTGTTGGTATCTTAAAACACGTGCTGAAAAATGCAAATGCTCCACAGTTTGACAGTAGTCCGGTTTCCAAGAAAAGTCCCATAATGGGACATCAGAACCCCAGAACTGCCCAACCCCCGAACTGCTTCGTTTCCATCACCTCCTTGTGCTCTGGTCAAGCCCTCACACCTATGGCACTCTCTGTTTGAGCCCATGATTCTGTCAGATTTTTATAAACTCATAAATAATTGTGCGAGCAGTTGAGCGAATCCAGCCCGGCTGGCTAAGGAGATGTGTCTCAGGGTTGCGGGCTCCGGTGTTTGCCGAAGTTAAGCACACTCTGAAGGTGTCCGTCCGAGGGGCATTCACAGAGCCTCTCTCTCTGACCTGCTGCTTGATTTCTTGAACCTTTCTGTATCTTAACGTTTTTGAGACCCACAGCTCTCTGCCAGATTGCACTGAAACTGGCTGACTTGTGCACACATAGTGGCACAGACAGAATAAACACCCCTTCTTGAGGAAATAAAAAGGCACAGATGAAGAGACCTGCTCAGCACCAGGCTGGCAAACCCCAGGTGAATCCCTGTGGTGCAGGAGGTATGGGGATGTGCTGCACCTTTCCCTTGGAGGGGAAATGCTAATTACTCGCGTCCCTCGTGCGAGAGCTGCTGATGAATTCTGACTCCTTATTTCATGCGCTATATTCAAAGGGACACTTGTTTCTTTTCCTACAAACTAGTGATGGTGGTGCCATATGTCCAGCATAGCATGGCTCAGGAGAGGTCCGGACGGTCACATTTCACAAGGCAGAAACTAGCTGTTTGCAGCTACGGTTGTTAACCTACATTCTTACTTCACACTGTGTTTATGAGTAAGGACATTTATAATCCTGTTTTCTACTAGCTTCTCCTGAAAAGAGAAGAATTATGTGAGTTTTCATTTGTATGATTCTATTAATTTGATAAAAATCTCTCTGCTTTATTATTCAGGAGTGATAATTTGGCTCTGCTAGAGTTAAACCACATTAATATGTACGTCTGTGCTGGAGTAAAGTTAGAGACAGTTTTTGACAAAGGGGCCCCTTTGTGGCTGCCTTTGAGATTAACATTCAGGAACGGGCAATTGTTTCTTTTAAAAGACAATCATTTATCTTAGGCACCCAAAACCATCGCTTGCTATGCCAGATGTAAGGTCATGTGTTTTATTTTCACAATTTTAAAATATCCAGTGTAACTCTGAGGCCCGAAGTGGAAAAATGGTCTTCTATTTTCTTTCCCCTAGGAACAGAGTTATGCTGAGAATGTGTGAGCAGATAATAGCCACATTCAAAACTTCAGGCCAGATGTCTTCAAAATCATACTATCACGCAAATTAGTTAAAGCATAAACAAACATTTGTGACTGACGTAGCTACGTCAAATAGGCTAATGCCTCAGTCAATGTTACTCATTTTGGAACAGACTGAGAGAAAGCAGAATCAAAATGAAGAAGTTACTTGTGGTTGTCTTCTTTTTGGTCCTCATGACCACTTTTACAGGTAGGAGTTTATATAAAACAAACCTGCATATGTATGTAGAGCTGCGGAGCATATTATAATAGTATTAATTTGTCAGCCTTGTATTTTAGTATCTTCATATTTCATTTTTAATACTTAACTATTTTTATATTGCAAGCTTTCCATGATTTTATTTTTAACAATCATGCTATTGTATTAGATATTTTACTTTCTGCATTACCACACTGTAGTAATTTATTCTAAACCGAAAAAGTTTTATTTTACAAGCTTACTTTTTAAATATTATTTTACCAAGGTCCTGCAAGCTAAATGTTCAGTGCAATCTCTCCTTTGCAACAAAAGTCTAACTCATTACTTTGAAAAATAATCCTAAAAAGTAAAGCAACACAGAAAAGAACAAAGAACTGGAATAGTTACTAATGTCAGCGGTTAGATGGTGCTGTTATATTTTCTCATTTCAGAGAGTTAACATGAATATGTAGGGTTTGGTTCATTCTGGTAGAACTATAGAAAGCACAAGTATAAAAATGGTTTAAAATTCCACTCATATCTCCTGGAACGCAATATCCCCTGGGAAGGGGCTGTAATGAAAGAACACTTTGTATATAGACAAAAATCAGGTTTGGAGACATTTCATTTTACAACTGACAGATAAAATATTAACTTTTTAACTAATTTCTGATTTTCTGTCTTCAGACACTTCACCAATTTTGACTGAAAAAGACGCCAAACAGATTCTGAGAACTCGTCGTGAAGACAGACCGAGAAAAGCTGGTTTCCCTGATGAGCCAATGAGGGTGATTTATGATATTTATTTTTAAATGACACTAACTGACTCCCCCCCCAAAAACCCCAAAACATTTGTGCTTAGTATTAAATTTCTATAGATTTAATTCCAAGCAATACGTTATGAATATCACCCTTATAAGCAGCTGAGTTCTCCCTTAAAATATTAAAAAAACTTTACATTCTTTCAGTTACTGTTAAGTAGCATTCTGTAAGTGCTGAATATTGCACTCAGGAAATGTATGGTTGCAGAATGTGGAAATTATTTATCACAGTTCAAAAATGCCGATTAAATTATTGAGAAGAAAGTGGCTTTTCATTTATAGAAATGTGGATTTCATCAGGTTGTTCCTGAAAAACTAAATAACAGGAAATGTCTTCTGCTTACAGTACATTCTGCACTCAAGGCAGAAAGGAGATGTAGGTGTCAGTGGTCAGTGTGGAGATTGAGGTAGTTCTGAACTAGCTTTTAAAATCACTTACTTTCATTCACTTATTTATGAATGCTACAGATAGGATGGTTTGTTATGATATTGTAGAAGTTTTTAGTTGCTAGCTTAATGCAACAGCATTGTTTTTGCATGCAGTATTTACATTTATTTATTTTTAAACCATATTACAACAAAAGAAAAAGTAAAAGAATTAAGGAGCCTTCTGTTTCACTTGCTTTGACAAGATGTAACATAGAATTCTGCACTTCTCAAGAGGTACTTAAGGTATTTTGAAATTACTGCCTATTTCTTTCCAGAGTAAATAAACTGTGCTAAAATTACATGGTTCTGAAGAGGCAAAACCCACAGAAGCTAGAAAGCACACAATAGATTGTGCATGTATGACGAATACAAGGGGCTGAGCTTAGCAAGGTGCTGAACACTTCTGAACTCCGTAGGACGTGTACCCTGCAGGACTGTGGAGAAAGCTAGTGGTTTTCCATTTCTAATGGTTGTTGTATATCAGCCAAAAGAATCCACCTGGCCATCCTGCGCAGCTGGTTCTATACCACTCCCGATGTACACGCTTCTTTTACAAAGAAGTGTGACGGCCACAAGTGTGATAGCCACAACAAATCAAAGCTGTCACAAGAACATTGCACCACACTTGTTAACAATCTTGTGCAATGAAGACTGTACAACAGAGCCAAAAACCAGAAGGCATGGGCTTCACTGATGCCCACAACATTCAGGATTGGGTTGATTTCTAAGCTGTTGTTGAATGAGCCTTGTAGTTTTTGAAAATTAGCAGGAATACAGCTCCCATCTATGCTTATGCTTAATATACCACCACGATTATATAATATGTTATGTAGTAAATATAACATATGTTAAATACAAAATAAATAAAACAGTAGAGAAATTGGATTGAGTTAAATCCTGTATTACAGGAAGTTACATGCATACATCCAACGCTCTTGGTCATATGGTTTTGTTTTAGGTAGTCCTGCGAGGAGCAGGGAGTTGGACTCGATGATCCTTATGGGTCCCTTCCAACTCGAGATATGCTATGATTCTATGATTCTATGATTCTAGGTGGGGAGGAGAGGGAGCTAGGGCTAGAGAAGTGTTTGATTACTGACCTCTGCTGCTCTGTCCTTGCCACTTCCCATCCTACCATGATTAGTAGCAAACAGTTCGTTGAAAAATTCCAACCGTCTTTTTATTTCTTTTTTTTTTTTTCTATACAGCAATGCTGGCTTTCTGTAGGAAAACCCCAAAATAACAGTATTTGTTTTTCTCACTAAATGTCAAGGTTTTCAGTAGAAAAGGAAATATCTTCTGATAAAAAAACTATCCTCCCCTGCCATGTGGAACACGGAGATTTTCCCTTATGAATGAAGGTGC
Organism: Mycteria americana; assembly: GCF_035582795.1. NCBI lineage: Eukaryota > Metazoa > Chordata > Aves > Ciconiiformes > Ciconiidae > Mycteria > Mycteria americana. The sequence continues at coordinate 9,415,057 of NC_134380.1, read as the reverse complement.
ATGGCTGCTGTATCCCTGTGCACAGTTCTACCACTGGCTCAAGGAGAAAAACTGATTTTGTATGGATTCTTTGTAGCAGAATGAAATGAATGCTGGGATGAACCCACCTCTGTTCATCTATTTTAAGCAAAAGCTGTTTGTACTAGGCCAGACCCTGCTGAGCTGGGGAATTTAATTTGCAATTCTTTGTGTCACTGTTCGACTTCCACAGTGCTGTTTCAGTCAAAAAGCCTGTTCAGTTACAGACAGCAAGATCTGCCATCTTTGATTATTTTAAATATGTCATTTATGTTATCAGCATGTTTTAATCTTACTTTGACTGAGATCCTGCTTTCTATTATGTGGCATCTTCTCAGTCATATAGTTCTGTTCTCCGCAAGTTCATAATGCAGTCTCACAGTGGGATTTCAGCCAAGTCTCCCTGTGCTGCGAGGACAGAAAGCACAGTAAAAGGCAGGATACTAATGCTTCCTGCTGGCACCTAGTGTACCAACCCTCTGGTCAGCACAAAGAGCAGAGAACTGGATGACAGCGGGAATACTCGGCCAGTGCAAAGGGTTTACACTACAGCTTCCATTCCTACAGTGCCTACTGTGCAAAGCAATGGGGATATATTTTGAAAAAATGTGTCTAGTGTTCACAAAGCCTATAAGCCCACATCCACTGGGACTGTAACTTTTTAAAAGTAAATTTTGTTCCTGATGGAGGCCAAGTTTTTGGTACACAGCTCATTTTAGTTTGATAACTTGTTGCTTACACAAAAGAACTCTGAATTAGTATGGGAAATTCACACTATTTTATGTATCACAGAAAGACCAATCAGCACTGATGCATGCTACTACTAGAACCCTTCAGAGTACTGCCACATGCTCCTATAAGGGGTTAATGTTTTTTAATCAGCAGGAATCAATTTTCAAAAGAGGCTACAACAGACTTATCTGTGAGAATCTTCCTGTACCCTCAGGACTAACAGAGGCTTCTGTGTCGATATGCAAATAAGAAATGTGTATGCAGAATTCCTAATTTATGAATAGTGTTGTAAAATTCTTCCTCAGCACCTTTACTGATCCGGATGATTATATCATTCATTAAATATTGCTAGGTTGGGGCAAGCTGACTAGCAACACCATTTCACTATATTTGATAATTTTAAGGGGTAAATTAATTCCTCTTATATAAGCTGTAAAATTCTCCTGGCTCATTGGCCTGATATTAGACTTGAGCGATTACATAATTAAATTACTTTTTCTTTTCTTTAAATAGGAGTATATGCTTTACCTCCAGCGCTTGCAGCAGCGATCAGAAGAACAATTCCTTGAACACTGGTTGAATCCACATTGCTTCCCACACTGCAACAGGGATTTAGTCCATCCAATCTAGTGGTTTTGCCTACCCCACAATAGGTATATATATCTTTTACAGTGCGTATTTCTTTCTTCATAATAAAAGGCAGAGCCACAAACTGGAAGAGAAGAGAATAACCAATGGCTGGAGGAAGAATCTTGTGCTGAAAGGTGTCTGGCAACAGAGCAGTGGCAGGGAACATAAGTGTCCTAGGCATCAACTGTGTCACTGTGGTTCTGTTCATGTTAACAGAACATTTGGTTATGCATATCTCTGCTATATGGATATAAATTGGCGACTGCACAACATTCTTATTAATGTTGCTTCAGGTTGCTCCTGTTTCTTTCTTGTCTGCTTATGCTCCATTTCCAACTCATCTATTTAAGTCTTGTGCTTGTTCAACTAGCTCTCAGTAGGACTGTGGCAGGATTAAACTCATAGTTGTCATCCTTGAGATACTTAAGATGCACTCTGACCTGCTCGGAGTTGAGCCTGTTCTGCAGTATCTCAGCTATAATAATTCGCTAGCTGCTGATTTTTTAAATGGAATTCACTATTTAGTACACATGCTGGTAAACATTAACATAGAACATTTTCACATGGAGCTTGCATGGATTATTAGTTCTGTTTATGATTTTCAACATCAGTGTAATAGACAGCATCATTTGCTTTATTACCTCTGTTTATCATATGCATCACAGAGTTCAATGGGACATATACTCCAAAGCACAGGTCAGAAACCAGGCGCTACTCACAAGCCAATCGGTGACAAAATGACACGTCCCAGTAATACTCCATGCACATTAGGTTTGTGATATGGTCATCCTTTTTTTCTTGTGTGTTTTGCATGCAGTATCAACTTATCACTACATTAAAAAAAATGTGATGTATTGAGGTAAGGAACATATAGGATTGTAAAATATAAGTATTAATCATAAACTCTTCCAGTTACCCAATAGCCATCTGTGATGCCAAAAAACCCCATACTTACATCTGTATATTTTTATAACAGGATAAGCCTTCCTTCTTACATTCTTTAAACAGACATGAAATTTGTCAACTGGGATAAATTTGAATCATCACCATAATAGTGATGCTATATCACTCACCGTTAACTTTTTAACATAAAAATTGCAGATTTAGCTCCATGCTTTCAAAAGCATTTAAGCAGTAGAATAGAGAGATGGTGTCTGTCAGGGCTGATCTGTTTCAAAAGACAGAAAGTTAGTCTGCTTAAAATTCTGCTATCTATTTGTACCTGTACATATCTAAATACCTTTGAAAATCTGGATGTTAGACTTCAATGGAGCTATGTTAATCCATGATAAGCCAAAGGTCTGAAACTTATTTAAAAACAAAAACATAAAATTCCCAAACCTTAGCCCTAGGAAGTAAGTTGGCAGTTTTCAAAAGATCTTCCAGCTGAGACACAGTTGAAAGCTGGCTCACTTAGCTATTGCAATTCTTCACAATAGCTGCTCACAGGCGATTGTGAAGAATTAATGTTAGAAAAGTGCTTAAATGATTTGAAGCCCTTTGTATGTTATTAGTATGGCCAACATCAGCATGTTTTTTAATTATATTTTCTTTTTTTTCCTGCAGATCTCTTCATGGGCACTGAAGAGGATATATAATACAATTGTGTTAAGGAGGACAAGATTATCCTTGCATTGGCTACGTGCTCATTGTAGAGCTGAACCTCTTTGCAATACAGTGCAATCCCAGTGATAGAGCAAACTTCCAACTATAAATGGCTAGATATGTTATAGGCCACCATATATTTTCTACCAGTAATGATTGCATGCATGAATAAATAAATCAGGGGTTTCCCCCAATTTCTGAGATATGGGCAAGAATGAATCACTGATTAGTCCTAGAGTATACTTTTTAAGGGTACAGCTTTAGACTGTCTGAAGCAACAGGAACTTAGAGGGAGAGGTCCATAGAAAATTGGAGAATATAGCCATGAAGTCAAAGCCAGCTTTCTGGACTTCGGAGGAATCCTTAGTTACAGTTTTGTAGGTTAAATAACAATATTGTATGAAGACATAACATTTATGCAACACTAATCTATGTTTAATTGCCTGATGAGTATTTCATGTATTGTTTCATAATAAAAGCTGGATTCAAATTCATTTTCAGGTTATTTTGTTACCTTAGTCTCCCATACTATATGCTGACAAAAATCACTGGAATTGAGGCTCAGTATTGCAAAGTACTAAGGAAATATCAGAGGACTTTCTAGGATCAGCAGCTGGGAAGCACTATGGTGCAGTCTAATAATTTTGTAGTTTCTCTGCACAACTTTTCCCTTTCCTTTATATTTCTGCCAGGTTAGACATGTATCGAGCTGTCCCTTTTCTGCCTCCATGCCTTTATAACTTATGCCTTGGTATAGAGTATCTTGTACAGTCAGATGGTAAACATACGGTATCTGCAAAACAACATGAAAAACGTCTTGATGGCTCTTACATGACTGTTATGATCTGTAATGGCAACAGACTTAGTTATGAATGCACCAAAGTAACTTTCAGAGTTCCTCACTGCAGTCACACTAAGAGCCTGAGGACTGGTAGCAAATTAAAAAACAATTTTATGAAGATACATAAGGTAATTACTGCTGCAACAGAGCATTTGGTAGGCTGAAATAGATCAACAGTCCTTCTAGTATACTTTCCTTCCAGTAAGAAAGCTCTCCTAGATAATTCCAAGGAAATAATTTAAATCTCAAAGCATCAAAGGCTTGCTTTCCCCTACTGTCAAGATGAAATCATAGATTAAATCTGGGAGTGTAAAAAAGTATAATCAGGCTGCTATTGTGTGCTTCATTCCCAATACTGTCAATACATAGATCTCAATTTGCATATCTTCATTGAAGTGAAAGTCATTAGGTGAAATCCTGGCTCTGTTTTTTCCTTGCGCAGTGAAAAATTCATGCCAATCCCAATTATGCCAACTTTCACCTAGTGAAAGTTGATTTAAGTACTTCTTGGAAATAAAATAACTCCTATCTAGTTATATTCAGTTAGAGTTAGATAACTAGTGAGGTTAAATAGTAGCTTCTAGGTCTACCTCAGTAACACTGAGCTAATCCTAAAGCAAACATGTGGAATAGAGATAGTTTATTAAGTTTGCTTTTCCACATTAGGGTTGAAAGATCTCATACAGGTATCTCCAAAGAAAAGTTAAGTATTATTATGTCTAATTTACAAAAACAAAACTAGAAACATAGAAAGGTGATGTACTTCCAGGTGCCTGTTCCACGCTCTCTCCCACTTCATAAGGGAAAAAATTTTGGTCCACATTTGTGTCAGGCCAATTCATTTAGTCAATGGGCAAAAGAGCCAACCCATGTTTGCACTCAGATTCAAATCAAAACCATTACCAGTGTTTCTAGAATTCCAGCATTTAAGCTTCTTTACAAAAGTAAACTCTCTCTTAAAAGAATCTGTTCTGTGGTAGAACTGACCATTGAAGTACCTCCTGGTCCATCAAGACAAGAAAACCAGCAGACCCCTTATAGGAAAGTTTGAAATATAAAGAATAAAGGGAAAAAAAGGTGTAAAGAAAAAGAGAGAGAACAGAAAATTATGTGGGTAAAGAAGAAAAACCTAGACTGAAGCCTATCAGTGCCTCTGTAATCTGTGATCAAGAAGAACATAGCCAAGATATTTCTTTTTAAGACATCCAGCTCTTCTGCCAGATTTAAGAAGCCAAGTCCTCCATTCATACAAATTAATTTGGGCCCTGCAAGTAAACAGAGAAACACCTTTCAACCTACTCCAGAGACAGCCAAAGAAGAGGAGGCCATCACAGCACAGCAGACTTTCAGAAGTTTGCTCAGCACTGGCAAACCCCACAGTCTAAAGAGAGAGGGAAGGCATGAGCGTGACTGCTTTAGACTATTGCTATGGATGTAGCAACCCCTCATCCTGCTTATTATACATTTCTGTATGTCCATAAAATACATACAGTGTTTTACATGTAATCCAGTGGACTAATAAAAGAATAGGATCTTAGGATCAGGTATAAATAAATAAACTCAAGCATTTATTATGACTCAGGAGTGAAAAAACTCATACATACTTAGCAAAAAAGGTTAACACTGCATAAACGTTACACTTAGTTATAGCTACAGAAATTATGTAATTAAGCTTTTTGCAGAGTCCTTCAGTGTGTCTGCTCTACTGCGTTTTTATTCTCTTCCTTTACACAGATCTTTCCTTCAAACACATACTGTGCTTGAAATCATCCAAAGCTGAACTACATCAAGTGTGTTCCAGGACTAGTTGGAGGTTTATTTTTGCCCATGTCTAAAATCTTGGGGAAAAATGCTAGACTTTTATACATGCATGCAAACCATTAGCGTTCCTACTGGGTAAAGATTTATGATAATCTATATGACATTAAGTAGCTAGAATTTACATATGAAAGCCATGAGAGGGTTTAATATAATGAAGATAGGAAGAACAAATGTTCTGAAATTTGTGTACTGAAGATGGGAAAATTGGCAAAATAGTTGATTTCCAAATGCTTTTACAGAAAAGGATTACAACAGACTTCGGAAGATCTTTCATCTATGAAAGAGCTAAACATATCATTAGCTTTAATCGCTCACTTGTTTTATATTCAATGTCTGCTAACTTAGTCTTTTCTCATCTGAAAAACCGCCCACTAGATGCCACTGTTTCTGCATATAAGCGGCATCACAGCCCTCAATGGCCGTTTGACTCAAAATACTGCATCCCTCCTTCTCCACCCTTGTGCTTTTACTCATTTTCTTAAAATGTTCAGCTCAGATGATTGAAACAAGAAGTCACCTCTAAACGGGGGAAAAAAAAACCTTTAGCAAACGGCTGATTTTTTTCCCCTTTGGATCCAAGATTGGTGTGAACGTGTACGTTAGTGTGGTGTCTGGCTGGTTATGTGGGTGCGCCTTATTATGCCATAGAAATAAATGGCTGAAAGTTTCTACACAGCACATTGTAGTGGCTTGTGACTTTTTACTGTCTGCCATTCAAACACAGATCCTAAGATTTTGTGTGTTTGCAGAAGATCTTCCCTCTCAGAGTAGGTCCCATCTGATCTTTCTTTAGCAACCCCAAACTGGAAGCTGCAGACTAACTAACTGGTAAAAGCATCACTCTTCATGGCATGACATTATCTTAGTACATTTATTATCTATAGCAGCTTGGGGGACTATGTGTTAGATGCTGTACAAACCTGTACTGAAAAGGCAGACTGTGCCCAGGGCCTGAAATGTAGTACCCCTATATGAAGAGTAGATAAATAATATCAACTTTAATTTAAATACACAACAACTCAGGGAAAAGAGACAAAGGCTGGAATTTTTGAAAGCATAAACTTCTTCAGCAAGGCCAAGACTAAAAGATTTTATCACAGCCAGATAAAAAGTAATTTGGCAGTTCAACTAATTGGCTATTTCTACCAGACTGTCTCACCTCTCAGGAGAACATGCACTAAAAGTACTTACTTATTAAGACTGGAATTTCCAGAAATTTCACTGCAAGCAAGTCAATCACTTACTTTATTTGAAATTCACTTCCACAGTGGTGAAGGTAATGGAAAATGCAAAATTAAACTTACCAGTTTGTAGTTTAAATGATACAATATTTGCCTGCTTCTCATGGAGGCCGAACAGGTGAGTGTACTCTTCCATTGACAATGACAGTACTGCTTCTCAGGAGTATTTCTGAAAAGTGAACGTGAAAGACAAAGACAAAGCAAATGCCTATAACAATCTGAAATTAAATAACATGTATGGAAATGTCTCTCTGCAGTACTCTGTGGCTTTTTTTGCAATAGTTACAGCCTTGTTTTGAATGTTAGAATCTTGCTTTGAATGAAGACTTCTGTTACTCTGTCTTAATGAATGAATGCATAAATAACTTCTGAAGCGGTGGAGTGAAATTGGATTGATTGAATGTGATCACTGCAGTAGGCATATAGCTTAGATTTTCAGTAAAAACTTATTTTTTAATGACTAAAGAGATCAGAGTGGACTTTAGAAGGTTGTCTGAGACTTTTATGGTCTACAAAGAGTAGAAAATCTTGTGAGAACTCTGTGTCTTGAGATTTCTGGTATGTGATTAGAAATGCTGAGTGATCTGTCTCCTTTCTGGCATTTTAATCCTTTTTCAGGTCTGGGGGTAAAGATGTGTACTAAAATGAAAAACAGTAAAAAGCAGAAAAGGTTCAATGAACTTTGAGCTAATACAACTATCCTTATTCTATCAAATAGGCATGTCCAGCCCAGTGTAGGCTCAACATGAAACCAAAAGTTTGAAGCACTAGTATTATTCCAAATCTCAAGCTCATCTTGGTACTTCCTGTCTTTTTTTCAGGATATTTCAGTAAGTGATGATCAGTTGAAATACTTTTTTTTCCCAAATTTGGGGGGATTTGGATCTAAGAGTCCATTTGGGCATCTCTTTTGCACAGTGTATATAACACGAGTATCATACACATACCTTTATTAAGTGCGTGAGCCAACTGTTAAGTATAGGAGATCTTAGACCAAAGACAAAATGGGGCAGAATATTGCTTCATTTCGCATTTTTTCATAATAAAGAGCAACTATTGAGTGGCTTCAAAAAATGAATTCAGCAAAATGCTCCAAATGTTCAGAGTCTACTTGGCTTAGACATTTGCTCTTGAACTCTTTTGGTGTGACTCTGAATATGTGCCTATAGTGCCTATAAAAATGAGACCAGAATCCACTCCACAAAATGCCTGGATGATCAGATCCATAGCACTTGTACTGTCCAGACACCAACAGAGCCCAATATTCCACTTAATGCAGTCAGGATGTACTTCTATATACTTCCCACACACTGTATAGGATTAGTTCCAGCATCAGTAATAACCTTCAAGCAGATGAGAAAAATTATTCACACACATAGTTATTTGCAGAATAAGAGCTTGTCCTGGTTATTTAAGATATATAGTTCTAATACATAGATTTGCCCAGTTCAACCAGGAGATTGCTCACGTTTTGGTGGGCCAGTTTTACTTTTGGCCAAAACCAGGCCTAACAGACAAAGCCCAACTACTCTGAGTGTTGTCACAGGCTCTATGGATCAGTTAGAGGCACAGCTTAAATTAAGCCCTGCAGAATGATTGGGTTTGCCCCTCCCTGGTTGGGAGACAATGGGCCAAGCAATGTCCATAAGATGACTATAACAGAGCTCACCTACCTCACAGGGATTCAAGGTGTGATCAGTCATGGATGATTTCAATAAACAGGGTTTGCTGCATACCTGCATAGAAAAAAAAGCCAAACACAAAAGCAAGCCTTAGCAGTAATAGGAATGGATCGAATGTAAATAAAGCATTCTTAATTTAATAATGAACAAAGATGTGATTTATCTGCTCTTTCTAGGTCATTATTCTTTTAATAATAACGTAGATTCTCAAAATAGGCATTTTGCTAGTGTCCATTTCTTTTCATTCATTATGGAGGGACCTGAAGTCTATAAAAAATTGTAAACGAGCTTTCTCAAAATCTGATCCTCAGTAATTATGCAAAAACTACAACTGTGGAGCACTGGCATGGCTATTTTTATGCTGAGACACCTGTGTTCATGGTACTTTGAACATTTTACTCCTGGGGTTGAAAAGCATCCAACGCTTATGAAGTTCTGAATTGCACTTGGCAGCATCTTTGTCCATAGCTAACCAGAGAGCTAGGCAGGCGCCCATGGAACATTTGTGAGGAAGAATCTTCACCTTCCAATCACAGAGCAATAGCAACATTTTCCTGTACAAGCAAATCTTGCCTAGGATGTGGCAGACCCTTCACAACACATGGTTTGGCCTCATCCAGTCTGGCATAAGAACAGAGCTCTCCCTCCTTGCCCCAGGTCGCTCCCACCTGCTTTTTGCACCGCTCAAAAGTTGTTTCACTAGCGCAGCACCATGCAAGAAGTCTCCCTTATTTGCAGAGCACAGCATCAATCCATTCCCCCAGGAGACCCTTTGCAATCACAGGCAAGATCTGACATTCAGTGTCATGAGGAGGGGTAAGGTATAAAACACAGGATTTTAAGCAAAGAAGGTAGTAGTTTTACCTCAGACACACACAAATCTGGAGTCTGAAATTCATCCAGGCTAATAGTATGGCCTTCAACTCCGTTACTTTGGATCAACTTGTGCTGGGAAGCAAGTGGGGACATTGGGCAATACTGGTGACTTACCATGTGATTCATAACGGGAGAAAGATTTCCATCCTACCGCTATGCTTCTGTTATCAAAACATGGTTTATAAGCCTATAAGTAATCAGCAGAGAACTTTTTTTTTCTGGCAAGGACTCTGATCAAGATTCTGGGAAAAAAACAGTAAAAAAGACTAACACCAAGAGGCAGCCACAGGAAGAGCCGCAGAAAGGGTTTCGTGCTCAATTTATTGGAGCCATGGCACACACAGGAACAGCACTGGACTCTTGTTATCTGTAGGGAATGGAACACTCCATCAAAAGAGGGTCAGGCTGTTTCTGTAGTCATGGAAGAATACTAGTATGATAAATTTATAGGTCCAATGGAAGATTCTTTAATTTACTGGGAAATGACAAGGCGTCTGTGGCCAACTTGTATAAAATTTACTCCTTTATACCTTAGTTACATGCCATTGAATATTTACTCTGAGCCTGCGGATATATTTATCATTCATGCAGCATCCCAAGCCATCAAAGAGCACTACTCAGAGTAGGATGTATTGGATTCGTCACCTTTCTAAAAATGAAACTGCAATGACTTAAAAAAAAATTTTTTTTGAAATGTTATGTTCACAAAGCAAATTCTTCCTGGAAGCAACTGACAGGTATTTAGGGTTAAATAAGGACAGATTTTTGCACAGCAAACAAAGAGTATCAGGAAACATACTTTCTTGTTTACACACCAGCTAGACCTGTGGCCAACAACTATATGTACAGGGAATTGTTCACAGCAATACTGTGCAGCTGTAGATTTGATTTGTTTCTAGTCTATATTAGGTTATTCTATACTGTCCTCACTGTGCTATTCTGTAGTATCTACTGCTACTATTTTACACTATAACTATACTGTATTATTGTATGAATCACATTTCAAATAGGTCACTGTAGAGGAAACACTCAGACTGCGTAACAGTCAAATACCATGATTCACAATAATCAGAGGTCTTGAGCCTGAAAAAGAAATAATTTAAAAATAAAATTAAAAAATAAACATTCAGGGCCCCAGTTTGTAAAATATGAGTAAATCTTGCCCATGGAAGTCATCCAGTGAATTCCAACCTTCCACAGGAGTAAAGTGGCTATGGTACATGGTACTCAAACATTTTTTTTTCTGTTGTTACCTAATACAATTTTGGTACCTCCCAAATATACTCATTTCCTTGCTAACACAGAAGGGGCCAACAGGCTGCTATTAAGAATACTGCCTGGGATGGATCAAGGTTGAACTGCTAGTCATGTCCTAGAGTCACATGAAGAAACCAGAATCTCATCTTTCATTTAGAAAACATGGTTCTAGCCCCCATGGATACAAAGAAAAGCTTGAAATATGAATTGTGTACAGAAGATTCTGCCTGCGTCTTTAGGGAAGGAGCAGTTCCAAGACATGTGACGTACCTTGTTCTTTCCCATTCTGACATTTATGGGCAATTCTAAAGAGGGCCAGGTTAAAGTCTGAGCGCAAGACACAGCGTGGGACACCAGGGTAGGCCATAGTTTGTTTTCATTCAGCCCTGCCAACCATACACGTACATTTATGCATTTTCCAACTGTGAAAAGCACAATTTTAGGTTCACAGGCAACAAACTTCATTTCAAAGCAAAGGCAAAACAAATAAATGTAGTAGATTTCTGTCTATCTATGTTTATTTTTATATATGCATATATTTACAGATATTTTAATGTACTCTAAATTATAGAAATTAAGTTTATGTTTCAACAGTGGATGGATATGAATTGTTTTTCAGCATTCCAGCTGCAGAAATTAAGGTTTTCAAGAACATTTTTTGCCCAGATTAATTTATTTTTAACTCCTCAATATTTGAGGGCATTTCAGTGATACACACAGTTTTGCTAACATCAAATCTATAGTTCTGGAGGAGGTTTGGGGGGAGTGGGGTGTTAATATTTGGTATTTTAGATAAGAGCCATAGCAGAAACAAAACTTTTCTTTTTTTTTTTTTTTTTTCCCTTGTTCTCTGTTTACCATTTGATGCTTTAGAGCTGCCCAGGGAAAGAGAGAAAAATGTCTTCCATTTCACATTGCACAGCTGTTGCACTGCTGGAGAAAAACATTTTAAATATTAATATGGCTTTGGAGCTAAAAGCATTTCTTAAGAGGCACTTCAATGCAATGAGTTTCAGCAAAGTGAGCAATCACAAAATAGAGTCAAAGACCAAAATCCCTCCAGCTGATAGTAAGTCAATTTATTTATTTTTTGGTGCATGCCTACAGAACTCATTATGTGTGATTGTATCAGTTACAGCTTTCCAGTCCAACCTCAGTAAAGAATAGCTCATAGATGCAATAGATTATGACCTCTGGAGTTGGAAACATCTTCCTTTTCTCACGCCAAGCTTTAAGTGTGAATCGGACTATCTCAGTTCTCTCTCCTCCATGCCAGCTTTAGTGAACTGGGGATAATTCCTTGCAGGTTAGGGTGCTTTTATCAGCTGCACAGCCTCCTCCACCCCGTAAATTCTGCTGCTGTGGTTAAACTGCCCAGGGAGGTTAAAGCTTTCTTACCCAATACTACTAATGTGTCAAAGGATGTATACTGTGGTTGTCTCATTTAGCTCTGCCACCGGCCGTCCTGTGTACTAATCATCCCAGCTGAACCTAGAGGTGCACCCCAAAGGCACTCACAGTGTTTCATCCCACCCAAGAAAGAAACAGGGGTTTCCCTCAACCAAAATAGTCTGACAGTAGATTTCAAACAGTGCACTAAACAGAGGGCATTGCTTTAACTTTGGCTAAGATCCATCCTGAGAAGGCATGGTTCTAGCATGGATGATATACTGACTGGGCTTACTAAGGGCTGCAGCATTATTTATGCACTCAGACTGCTGATGCATTTTCAGTTCTGCTTTGAAAAGGAATCATCCTGCATGGTCTGAAATTCATGGCTGCCAAGGGGTAGGAGGAGGCTACTTCCATCATTTCAGTTGCTCATCTATTTCCTATTTACCAGGGATGACAAATGTTCAAGCCACATAGTTAATTTATTCCCAAGCTTTTAATTCTGCTCCGTATGCATCAACAGCTTTGCTGTTGAAACCACACTCTCTCAAGAGCAGGTCTGAAGTGAACAGCACCTGCGGCTCCAGTCTGTCAGCAGCAGGACACACATGTGCCCAGAACGACTTGCCTGAGCACAGGCAGAAATGGATTACAGCTCTGGGCTACACACAGTAAATCACCAGCACAGAGAAAGAAGCACAGGGACAACAGAAATACCAAAACGTGCTTTTTTAGAACATGACTTCTTAAATTAAACAAGACAAGAAAATATATGAAATGACAGCAAGGTCACTTTTTCCTTAACTGTTGCTCCAATTTAAGCCCACACATGTCTCTCATTTATTTTCAACTTTGCTCTTCTGCTATCTCTATCCTGTAAGAGATGGTTACAGAGCATTATCAGTGGAGAAGGACTACAAAAGGTACTAGGTATTTATTAGCTTATGCAGTTTTTGGTAATTTCCTTTTATTTTTGGAATTCAGTTACAGAAGCGCCTAATGTTCCCTGTTAAAACTCAAGTTGTGTTATGGCAAGCAGTATACAAACATCTCCCCATATAATGTTGCTATATATCATGTAGACAAACTTACTAACTTTGGACTGCAATGGCTGTGTTCACCCATGTGGTGACAGGGTTGATTAGATGTTGCAAGCAATTGTAGTGGTTACTGAAAATCAGGGAGATTAGCATTTACCATAACATTAGCATTCAGACATTGTTCACTTCATTTGCCTCATGACCAGATTTTACTAGCTACAAACCTCACCTTCTGATCTCCTTTGCTATCACTCAAACAATGCATGCCATTGCTCAAATTGATTGTTATTAGGCTGGGGTACTTAGGAACTATAAATACATCACCGCAACTGTCCTAAAATTTTTAGGGTGGAATAATGAACAGCACGCTCTGAGCAAACCAATAAATAAAGTATCTTAATGCTGCTTAAATTAGCACTAAGAGTTTGCATTTAACTGAAAAGCTCTATGACTGTATATTATTATTTATGAAGAGCCACACTTTCCATAGAACCTTAAGCTAAAATTGAAGATGTAATGCTTCTAAAAATGCAAGCTCATGTTAAGAAACTGTGTGCACTGCTCAATTAATGGAGACACAGCCTCCCCAAACCCAGGAATAAGGCAGTCTGCGTGTATGCGGACATGGAAAATTGCTCCGACAAAGTTTATATAAGGAAAATAGAATCCACTATTCTAAAAGGAGTGTCATAAAGTTTGATGTGCCTATTTCAAAAGCATTTGGAACAGATATTCCCCCCTTCTGACCAGACAGAACTGCCTTTGCTTCCAGCTTTAATGCCAACTCCAGGGGAAAAAAAAGGAATTACACTTTCTGGCATCTTGGAGAACATGGGGCAAAGTTGGAAGGAGCCCATGTGGGAAGAAAGCTGAGGGGGATGTGATGGGAGGGAGCTAGGGCTGGAAACAGAAGACCTTTGGCTGTATTTTGATTGAATCAGGTGAGGCCAGCAAGGACAAACACTGGGCTGGTTTCTGCGAGCAGAGTCCCTGCCTACGCTCTGTGTGGAAACAGTGTCCCAGCTTTGCTCTTTGATCCTTCAGCTTAATTCAATCCAGGAACAAATCAGAGTGAAACTGGGTGTGTGTAGGTGCAGGTGTGCACGTACGTTTGGGGGGATGGATGGAAGGATGGAGACAATGGGCAATCGGTGCTGCCCCTCTTCCCAGCACATTTCATCCTTGCACTGCCTGAACCAGCTCCTGGTGCTATCACACCTTTCCAGGGCCCAGGTCTGACACACAGAGGGCCTTTTTTTTTTTCCAAACCCAAGTGCTTATAGATGCAGATATTTCAATTATGAGACCTGTAATACCATCTTTGGGATGCCTGGTTCCCTCATGATGTTGCAGTTTCACAGAGGGCTTGCAGTACCAAGGGGCTGCACACTCCAATCACTCACGAACCTGCTTGGTCTGGGGCTGCCCAGCACAACTGTCTGCTTGGCTGTCAGTCAGGCAGCCCATCCGTCAGCCTGTCAATCAGTCAGGCAGCCCACCAGCATTGCCTACTTGCCTCAGAACTGTGTCAGGTCATCGCATCAAGTGATGGCTGTAACCCTGCCTGGCTTGGGTCACTGCACTAGTCTGAAACACCAAGCAGATCTGAGTAAAGATTAGTTAAAACTCACAGATGAACCCAAAGAAAGCTTCTGTTGCTGATAACAGGCCAAACCAAACTTGCTTATGGGACAAAACGCTTTTGCAGTGAGACTGTGCCAGACTCAGAAGCCCAAGGCAGCATGAAGTATGTACCCTCATCTTCTTTCTCCTGTGCTCTGAGGATCTCTTGGCCCCCAGTGGTGGTTCCTCAGGGATCACTGTCGGCACAGTCCTTTCAAATTGCATCCAGAGCTATTGTCCTGCGCTGACTGAGAAAGATTTGTCCTGCTCATAAGACGAAATTAGATGAATTGGCAGAGAAGGGGCAGTGGATGCCAGTCTGAAGGCACCGAGGGTCTGCTTTCTCATTGCATTTGTCCTTTGGTCATCTACAGGACATACATGATCCCCGCTGTTGAAGCCCCTGAACTATGGTCCATGGGCCCCTGAGAAGTGATCTACAAAAAATAGCTAGTATAGCAATCTCTGTTTTAGTCCGTATCATGAAAAATGAGAGACTGCCACAAATTCTGTCTAAATAGAATTTTTTTTTTCTGTCCCTAAAATGAGTCTCTCAGGATTATATACAAATGTCAAAAGACTGTTGCAAAGAAAACCCACAATACTGAGTTTGTTGGCCTTTTTTGCCTAGTGGAGAAGTTTACATTGTGTTGCATGGTTCTTCAGTTCAATATTGCTTCTACAGCAAGAATCGGGGACTGTGCTTAAAAAAAAAGTGGCTATTTTAAATTAATCGAATTTTTAATTGTGTCTCATGTAGCTGTGTCCACTTAGCTCCACTGTCTGTGCGTCTTTCTTTGTGTTTTGATATATGGCAACAATACAGAAATACTGCATTCTGGGATATGAAGTGGCTCAGTGGAGGAGGATATAAACCAGATGTGTAACATATCCAGTGTGCACTCAATGTACCTCCTGTGACCTGTCTGGAGATGATACAAATACAATCATTTTTTGAGACAAAGAAATAGAAATTAGCTCCAAGAGCAGGGAGGGAATATAACAGACCAGAGCAGTTCAGAGAATAAGAAATCACTTCAAGCTACCAAAAAAAAAAAAAAAGCAAGAAAGAGCACATTTTTCCTAAAATTTTGTAAAATAAAAAAGAAGGTAAGTGTCTTTCCCCCATGTTTTGATTAAAACCATGAAGATAATTCTCTGCAGGAACCTCCAGTTTGTTTCACAGAATCTTTTGTTAACATATGTGTATGATTTATCTCAGTGCATAGTTACAGTAAAGCTGTAAGCCTTACTGTCACCTTAAGTTTTATCCTAACAGGGTAAGTATTTCCCATCAGACCAGATTTTAGTAGAATGACAGTACTCCCCATGGCAAGTCCTAACAAGCTGATTTTGGAGGTTTCACCTGAAAATAAAACTTCACTTCAGGATAAGTTTTTTCTCCAATAAGGGATTTTAAGTTGAATGGCCAGACCCTCATTTGTTATAAACCTGGACGGATCACTGACTTCATGGATATCAATGCATGTCAGCCTCCAATGTGGCAGGGGAAAAAATATAACAAATTTGTGTAACAGTTTACACCCAAATTCTGCTACCTGTACTGAATGGGCTGGTTTGTGGAATACAGCGATATTAACTGCTAGCAAGTGTCACAGACTCTCACCCATTATGATCGAAACAGTGGTAGAGGGATCTGAAGCTGGCCACTTTTTATTTTGTGTTGTTTTGAGAAATTTATTTTATTTCAGGTGGTGGGAGCTGATGGCATCTGAAAGCAGGCATGTAAGACTGTCCTAGAAATAGTCAATCAGAGCTAACTTACAATTGCAGGTATTTAAAGAGATGCTACACCTTCAGATACATTAGTGTAATATCTTCAGTCCCAAATTCTAGCTCATGGATACCTTGCTTGCCCCAAAAGATTGCTTTTCACTATTGAGATTTTAGATTTCTTGGCATTCATGGCACAGAGAAGGCTGAAATCTGTGGAGTTTAAGCTGTTTTGCACCAGACAGTTGGATTCAGAAGATGCACCTAACCCGCAATAATTGTCATCAGTTCTGTGATAAAACTGAAACAAGGATGAGCAAATGCAAAACACTGACCTGGAAGATTTGCATCTTTCCAGCGTGAGCCTGCATTTTTTCTTGTTCTGCTACTGGGTTTGATGCTTCCCTTTGTCCGTGCGTTCTGGTCTCAAGTCTTGTGCAAATGTGCCACCCACAAGGGCTTTTTACATCAAACTAAAGAAAAAGTCACAGATGCTACAAAAGTTATTGCCATGGCTTTGAACCTGACTAGTGGGTATGAGAATTTTTCTCTTGTGGTAGAGTTTCAGAGAGGGAGTTTTCCCTTTCTTCTCTTACCTTGGCTGCTGGTGTGGCAGGTCCCAGCAGTGGCCCTCCCCATTCCCACCCAGACGGGTGGGGAACGGGTGGGCTGGGAAGGGGAGCAGAGGAATTTTGGTTTGGCACCCCTTGCACACCAAGGCAGCCAGGCGGCAAGGAGGGGAATGCAGTCGGAGCCAAGCACAATGCTAGCACGGATTGCTTCTTTTGGAAAGGAGGGAACCCAGGAGCCACAACTGAAGCACTGCTTTGCTGTTGGGATAACTCAACTGTATGCTGCGTGTTGCCCCTAAGTAAGCCTAACAGAACTAGGACAATATTTCACTGAGCTGGGAAATGATCTTTGGGACGTGCCTCAGAACTGAAATGTTCATTGTTTAGATAATTTGGAAAAATACCTTGTTTTTCTTTGGTTGACCAGTCTCTGGAAAAGTTTAGGATGGCATGCACATTGTGGTAAAAAGGAAAAAAATGAGAAAAAAACCAAGAAATTTGAATTAATTTAACATGCTGGGAGTAGGACTGCTGGGGGATTGTAGAAATTACAAACTGAAGAGGAAGGCAACACAGATAACTGTGTTTACTGCTGAAGAGATGGGCAGAAGATTCCCAGGACAAAGAGTGCCTGAAAACCCTAAGTGTTCAGTGGCTACTGAGAAGTGGGAAGGTGCTTATGAGAAAGGAGAAGAGGAGTTACCAGGTAATGTGAGAAGTTCACAGCCTAGCCTAGATAGTTTCATTCATGTGGGTTGGATGCTGCTAGTCTAATCAGGCCATCATTCAATGGGCTGCTACTGAAAAAGTGATTCTTCTACTCCCTCTTCCCCCAGACACTCATTTCTGCACTCTCTTATGCCAGCACAAGCATTCATGTGGCTGTACTACTCTAAGAAACTAATTAGTTGTATGCTTTTTTTTTATTTTATTGAGTTGATATTCAGCTGGATCAGTTCAGTGGTCCAGCTTGTTGCACAGCCATATAAACACTGGTGCCAGACAAGAGCGGGCAAAAAAAGTGACTGGGTGCAGAGGAAGAGGGGGGAGAGGAGTGGAACAACCCCTTTCAGCAGCAGCCAGATTTATGCCAGATTAAAGTGACCGTGTAACCACAACCTCTTTGAGTAGCCCCCTTAATTTCATTTTGGGCATGTGAAGAATCAGCTATTACTCCTACTGAGTAAGAGCAGCACAAACAGGCTTTTATCATCTGATCGTCTCACATTTGCTGAACTTGTGATGTGCTCTGTGCTCTGCCAGAATTTTTGGGAGGATCTGTGGCAATTATGAGGAAACCCACCTAGGGACAATATCATTCCAGTGTAAGAAGACTGGTATGTATGCAGCCACTTTAGCAGCTCCGTCTGCTATGAAAGCAAATGAACTCAAGAGCAGACAAGAACTGATATGTGAAGTTACAGTATAAATCTGACTGCATAAATTAAAAGGACGGGAGTGCAATGGATTTTGAATAGGTTCTTTCACATGATAGTGTTCTCCTGGAATCAGAAAGCAGACATTGCAGCAAAAAAGCTTTACAGTGTTCTGAAGTAAATATTAGCATTTTTCTTAGCATGGAGGAGTTAAATGAAGTAGCAAATCAAACCACATGTGTGTATGCATATACATTAGAGACAGAAAATGTAAACTGTAGGTTTGACAGAGAATATTGACTGATAGAGAATATGGACAAAATATTGACTGCTTGTTGCAAGTCTTCTACTTTCCCTAAGACGTCTTCTTTCTGGGCTAGAACTGGCAGATATATGAAGGTTCAGCTTCCCTAAGCAATTCCCTGCACACCACTTTATGGAAAGAATCATGAAATTGTGGGCCAATGCTTCCCTGAATCAGCTGAGAGCCTGCAATGAAAGGTCCAAGGGATGAACCGAGCTCTTTAGCCACTCAATTACAATGTAGACAATATCTTTGCAGAAATCATAGAAGCAGAATGAATTAGGATGTGTTGAGATCCAAGGACTCCTACAGGGTGTCCAAGAAGCAGCATAGTGTTATTTTAGGTCATTGCAATAATGACACCAATACCAATGCCGGTAATCGTAATTCCATGCCTGGTCCACAAGTGACTTCAGAATATTTATAAAACTACTATCCATATGCCACTATGAAAGTAGCCATGTCCCAGAGTGTTTATAGTGAACGTTATTTTTTGCCATTTTCTTCATTTTTTGATTAGGATTTGTATAGTTTTTCTGCAATTTTAATGAATTAATTTAGCTTTTCTGATAATCTGTTATGATTCCTGGTTTTAATTTTGTAGGTGTTAATTTGATATTGAGCAACTGAATATTTTAAGCTTCAGTTGTCTTATACTAGTATTATTTCAGTGATAGCTCTTTTCAAGTTTGTTCTTTCACATTTATTGATTTCAACATATTTATGAAAGAGTTCTGAACTGTTTTTCTTTCAAAAAAAGCATAGATCAAAAGCACTAAAAAATCTAGCAAAATTTGGTTTTCTTGTTAAAACTGAATTAAGGAAGCATGTTTTCACTGAAGTGCTACCTCTAATTCCCTGTAAGCTCAATGTTTATTATGACATTGGGAAAAGGATATTTCTGGTGCTAACAAGGTTTGACTACAGCTTCCCTCCCCCCCCGCCCCAGCAATTACTTGTGAAGCATTAAGAGTCTCCTCCAGGAAGCTGTCCTCTCTCAGCTGGCCAGTTCTTCTCTTGCTCACCTGATCCAAAGCCCACTGAGGTCAATTTCCATTCCTTTGACCCAGACCCACTATCCACGTCTCCCAATCTTCTGTGACACTGGAAATTATTCACCCTCTGCCTTACTAAATTTCAGCTGGCCTTGGCTACTGGCTTGCTCCAAGGGTTGTGTTGTCAGGATGCTTATTTACCTTCACCAAAACACCAGAAGTAGTTTAAACTGAAAACATACCAGTTAGGAGTTTCAGGCAAAACATTCAAACATTCTAAATTAAAAGAATGATTTAAAAGAAAAATACAGAACTCTGCTGCAATTTGGTGTGCCTCTGCCACCAATAAAGGATACAGCTAGGCATTTCATTCAAAACAAAACATGCAGTCTTTCTAAATACCCTCCCTGATCAGACCACCAAAGCACTTAGCATCTCTCTTTTGCTCACCAAATATTTTTATGATTTTCCACAAGAAACAGCCAGGCCAAACTCTAATAACCACTCTGAGAGGATGGGAGTACATCATGTCTCCAGACACTATGAAAATAAAATAAATCGCTAGAGGAACATAATTTTATATGGCTTTTTTAAAAAATTATGTTTTGCTATAAGGAAATGATGAACAGAAGCATGAACCAAACTAAGGAGCAAATAGCTATTCTTGCCTAGATCTTGGAGCACTGTTATTGTCAGGAGAAAAGCAACCTTCAGAAGCAGCCAAGAGGTTTAAGCGCAACAGCCATGGTCTTTAGAAACCCTTTCCCTTTAAGATCAGAATGTCAGCATTAGAGACTGTGTCTATACTAATAAATAACGTGCACAATTTTAACAATGAGGGCAGTTAATCACTGTGGTATCTTATCTGGGGATGAACAAGATTCCAGTTACTTACAGTCTTTAAATCAAGACTTGGCGTATGTCTGTGTGTCACGCTGCGATGTACAGCAGAGACGAGAGCCATTTTAAAACTACCTAGCTCACATAGTAACATGAGTCTAGCAGTGGAAAGGCAGAGTTAGTGGAAATTAATTAGGCCAATTTATCCAGCTTTTTGGTAGGGTAAATTATGCCATTCTGAGCTCAGCTAGACTGCTCTCTGTCCCCACCAGCTTATTTAAAGTTACCGTACATATCTTTACTCTTCCCTGTGGTCTTCAGTGTAGGTGTAACATTGCTGACTTTCTATAAGATGTATTAATGCTCAGATGGATATTATGGGCTCCATGGAGAGATCACTGGATGATGCTCATGGCCTGGTAGACAGTGCCTTTCTAAAGAGTATGCAGATAAAATAAATACACTTTCAGAGATCAGCCCTGTAAGAGATCACTCAGCAATATGGATAAAATTTCTTCCTCTAGGACTGGCTAGCTTTG